>NW_006782866.1:299530-436810 GCF_000442215.2 Lipotes vexillifer
CCGCCCCCCACCCCACCCTGAGCCAGAGCCGCCAAATCAGCGGCTCTTTTAACCCCGTCCTGTCTGAGCGAAGAACAGCCGCCGTCCGGCGACCTACACGCAGAGGCGGGGCCAAATCCAAAGCTGAGCCCACAGGAGCTGTGGGAACAGAGAAAGGGAAATCTCTCCCAGCAGCCTCAGGAGCAGTGGATTAAAGCTCCACAATAAACTTGATGTACCCTGCATCTATGGAATACATGAATAGACAACAAATCATCCCAAATTGAGGAGGGGAATTTGAGAGCAAGATTTATGATTTTTTCCCCTTTTCCTCTTTTTGTGAGTGTGTATGTGTATGCTTCTGTGTGAGATTTTGTCTGTACAGCTTTGCTTCCACCATTTGTCCTAGGGTT
Source organism: Lipotes vexillifer (assembly GCF_000442215.2). NCBI lineage: Eukaryota > Metazoa > Chordata > Mammalia > Artiodactyla > Lipotidae > Lipotes > Lipotes vexillifer. Next base: position 299,923 of record NW_006782866.1, read on the forward strand.
CTATCCGTCCGTTTTTTTGTTTTTTTGTTTTTTTTAATTTTTTTTCTTAATAATTATTTTTTATTTTAATAACTTTATTATATTTTATCTTACTTTATTTCACTTTATCTTCTTTCTTTCTTTATTTTTTCCTTCCTTCCCTCCTTCCTTCCTTCCTTTCTCCCTCCCTCCCTCACTCCCTCCCTCCCTCCTTTCTTTCTTTCTTTCTCTCTCCTTCTTCTACTAATTCTTTCTTTCTACTTTTTCTCCCTTTTACTCTGAGCTGTGTGGATGAAAGGCTCTTGGTGCTGCAGCCAGGAGTCAGTGCTGTGCCTCTGAGGTGGGAGAGCCAACTTCAGGACACTGGTCCACAAGAGACCTCCCAGCTCCACATAATATCAAACAGTGAAAATCTCCCAGAGATCTCCATCTCAACACCGGCACCCAGCTTCACTCAACGACCAGCAAGCTACAGTGCTGGACACCCTATGCCAAAAAACTAGCAAGACAGGAACACAACCTCACCCATTAGCAGAGAGGCTGCCTAAAATCATAATAAGGCCACAGACACCCCAAAACACACCACCACACATGGACCTGCCCACCAGAAAGACAAGATCTAGCCTCATCCACCAGAAAACAGGCACTAGTCCCCTCTACCAGGAAGCCTACACAACCCACTGAATGAACCTTAGCCACTGGGGACAGACACCAAAAACAATGGGAACTACAAACCTGCAGCCTGCAAAAAGGAGACCCCAAACACAGTAAGATAAGCAAAATGAGAAGACAGAAAAACACACAGCAGATGAAGAAACAAGATAAAAACCCACCAGACCTAACAAATGAAGAGGAAATAGGTAGTCTACCTGAAAAAGTATTCAGAATAATGATAGCAAAGATGATCCAAAATCTTGAAAACAGAATAGGCAAAATGCAAGAAACATTTAACAAGGACCTAGAAGAACTAAAGATGACACAAACAACAATGAACAACACAATAAATGAAATGAAAAATACTCTAGATGGGATCAATAGCAGAATAACTGAGGCAGAAGAACGGATAAGTGACCAGGAAGATAAAATAGTGGAAATAACTACTGCAGAGCAGAATAAAGAAAAAAGAATGAAAAAACTGAGGACAGTCTCAGAGACCTCTGGAACAACATTAAACACACCAACATTCGAATAATAGGGGTTCCAGAATAAGAAGAGAAAAAGAAAGGGACTGAGAAAATATTTGAAGAGATTATAGTTGAAAACTTCCCTAATATGGGAAAGGAAATAGTTAATCAAGTCCAGGAAGCACAGAGAGTCCCATACAGGATAAATCGAAGGAGAAACATGCCAAGAAATAGATTAATCAAACTGTCAAAAATTAAATACAAAGAAAACATATTAAAAGCAACAAGGGAAAAACAACAAATAACACACAAGGGAATCCCCATAAGGTTAACAGCTGATCTCTCAGCAGAAACTCTACAAGCCAGAAGGGAGTGGCAGGACATACTGAAAGTGATGAAGGAGAAAAACCTGCAACCAAGATTACTCTACCCAGCAAGGATCTCATTCAGATTTGATGGAGAAATTAAAACCTTTACAGACAAGCAAAAGCTGAGAGAGTTCAGCACCACCAAACCAGCTTTACAACAAATGCTAAAGGAACTTCTCTAGACAAAAACACAAGAGAAGGAAAAGTCCTATAATAACGAACCCAAAACAATTTAGAAAATGGGAATAGGAACATACATATCGATAATTACCTTAAATGTAAATGGACTAAATGCTCCCACCAAAAGACACAGATTGGCTGAATGGATACAAAAACAAGACCCATATATATGCTGTCTACAAGAGACCCACTTCAGACCTAGAGACACATACAGACTGAAAGTAAGGGGATGGAAAAAGATATTCCATGCAAATGGAAACCAAAAGAAAGCTGGAGTAGCAATTCTCATATCAGACAAAATAGACTTTAAAATAAGGACTATCAGAAGAGACAAAGAAGGACACTACATAATGATTAAGGGATCGATCCAAGAAGAAGATATAACAATTGTAAATATTTATGCACCCAACATAGGAGCACCTCAATACATAAGGCAAAAACTAGCAGCCATAAAAGGGGAAATCGACAGTAACACATTCATAGTAGGGGACTTCAACACCCCACTTTCACCAATGGACAGATCATCCAAAATGAAAATAAATAAGGAAACACAAGCTTTAAATGATACATTAAACAGGATGGACTTAATTGATATTTATAGGACACTCCATCCAAAAACAACAGAATACACATTTTTCTCAAGTGCTCATGGAACATTCTCCAGGATAGATCATATCTTGGGTCACAAATCAAGCCTTGGTAAATTTAAGAAAATTGAAATTGTATCAAGTATCTTTTCCGACCACAACGCCATGAGACTAGATATCAATTATAGGAAAAGATCTGTAAAAAATACAAACACATGGAGGCTAAACAATACACTACTTAATAACGAAGTGATCACTGAAGAAATCAAAGAGGAAATTAAAAAATACCTAGAAACAAATGACAATGGAAACATGACGAAACAAAACCTATGGGATGCAGCAAAAGCAGTTCTAAGAGGGAAGTTTATAGCAATACAATCCGACCTTAAGAAACAGGAAACATCTCGAATAAACAACCTAACCTTGCACCTAAAGCAATTAGAGAAAGAAGAACAAAAAAACCCCAGAGTTAGCAGAAGGAAAGAAATCATAAAAATCAGATCAGAAATAAATGAAAAAGAAATGAAGGAAACAATAGCAAAGATCAATAAAACTAAAAGCTGGTTCTTTGAGAAGATAAACAAAATTGATAAACCATTAGCCAGACTCATCAAGAAAAAAAGGGAGAAGACTCAAATCAATAGAATCAGAAATGAAAAAGGAGAAGTAACAACTGACACTGCAGAAATACAAAAAATCATGAGGGATTACTACAAGCAACTCTATGCCAATAAAATGCACAACCTGGAAGAAATGGACAAATTCTTAGAAATGCACAACATTCCGAGACTGAATCAGGAAGAAACAGAAAATATGAACAGACCAATCACAAGCACTGAAATTGAAACTGTGATTAAATATCTTCCAGCAAACAAAAGCCCAGGACCAGATGGCTTCACAGGCGAATTCTATCAAACATTTAGAGAAGAGCCAACACCCATCCTTCTCAAACTCTTCCAAAATATAGCAGAGGGAGGAACACTCCCAGACTCATTCTATGAGGCCATCATCCCCTTGATACCAAAACCAGACAAGGATGTCACAAATAAAGAAAACTACAGGCCAATATCACTGATGAACATAGATGCAAAAATCCTCAACAAAACACTAGCAAACAGAATCCAACAGCACATTAAAAGGATCATACACCATGATGGGTCAAGTGGGGTTTATCTCAGGAATGCAAGGATTCTTCAATATATGCATATCAATCAATGTGATAAACCATATTAACATATTGAAGGAGAAAAACCATATGATCGTCTCAATAGATGCAGAGAAAGCTTTTGACAAAATTCAACACCCATTTATGATAAAAACCCTGCAGAAAGTAGGCATAGAGGGAACTTTCCTCAACATAATAAAGGCCATATATGACAAACCCACAGCCAACATCGTCCTCAATGGTGAAAAACTGAAAGCATTTCCACTAAGATCAGGAACAAGACAAGGTTGCCCACTCTCACCACTCTTATTCAACATAGTTTTGGAAGTTTTAGCCACAGCAATCAGAGAAGAAAAGGAAATAAAAGGAATCCAAATCGGGAAAGAAGAAGTAAATCTGTCACTGTTTGCATATGGCATGATACTATACATAGAGAATCCTAAAGATGCTACCAGAAAACTACTAGAGCTAATCAATGAAATTGGTAAAGGAGCAGGATACAAAATTAATGCACAGAAATCTCTGGCATTCCTATATACTAATGATGAAAAATCTGAAAGTGAAATCAAGAAAACACTCCCATTTACCATTGCAACAAAAAGAATAAAATATCTAGGAATAAACCTACCTAAGGAGACAAAAGACCTGTATGCAGAAAATTATAAGACACTGATGAAAGAAATTAAAGATGATACAAACAGATGGAGAGATATACCATGTTCTTGGATTGGAAGAATCAACATTGTGAAAATGACTCTACTTCCCAAAGCAATCTATAGATTCAATGCAATCCCTATCAAACTACCACTGGCATTTTTCACAGAACTAGAACAAAAAATTTCACAATTTGTATGGAAACACAAAAGACCCCGAATAGCCAAAGCAATCTTGAGAACAAAAAATGGAGCTGGAGGAATCAGGCTGCCTGACTTCAGACTATACTACAAAGCTACAGTAATCAAGACAGTATGGTACTGGCACAAAAACAGAAAGATAGATCAATGGAATAGGATAGAAAGCCCAGAGATAAACCCATGCACATATGGTCACCTTATCTTTGATAAAGGTGGCAGGAATATACAGTGGAGAAAGGACAGCCTCTTCAATAAGTGGTGCTGGGAAAATTGGACAGGTACATGTAAAAGTATGAGATTAGATCACTCCCTAACACCATACACAAAAATAAGCTCAAAATGGATTAAAGACCTAAATGTAAGGCCAGAAACTATCAAACTCTTAGAGGAAAACATAGGCAGAACACTCTATGACATAAATCACAGCAAGATCCTTTTTGACCCACCTCCTAGAGAAATGGAAATAAAAACAAAAATAAACAAATGGGACCTAATGAAACTTCAAAGCTTTTGCACAGCAAAGGAAACCATAAATAAGATGAAAAGATAATCCTCAGAATGGGAGAAAATATTTGCCAATGAAGCAACTGACAAAGGATTAATCTCCAATATTTATAAGTAGCTCATGCAGCTCAATAACAAAAAAACAAACAACCCAATCCAAAAATGGGCAGAAGACCTAAATAGACATTTCTCCAAAGAAGATATACAGACTGCCAACAAACACATGAAAGAATGTTCAACATCATTAATCATTAGAGAAATGCAAATCAAAACTACAGTGAGATATCACCTCACACCAGTCAGAATGGCCATCATCAAAAAATCTAGAAACAATAAATGCTGGAGAGGGTGTGGAGAAAAGGGAACCCTCTTGCACTGCTGGTGGGAATGTGCATTGGTACAGCCACTATGGAGAACGGTATGGAAGTTCCTTAAAAAACTACAAATAGAACTACTGTATGACCCAGTAATCCCACTACTGGGCATATACCCTGAGAAAACCATAATTCAGAAAGAGTCATGTACCAAAATGTTCATTGCAGCTCTATTTACAATAGCCCGGAGATGGAAACAACCTAAGTGCCCATCATCAGATGAATGGATAAAGATGTGGCACATATATACAATGAAATATTACTCAGCCATAAAAAGAAACGAAATTGAGCTATTTGTAATGAGGTGGATAGACCTAGAGTCTGTCATACAGAGTGAAGTAAGTCAGAAAGAGAAAGACATATACCGTATGCTAACACATATATATGGAATTTAAGAAAAAATAAATGTCATGAAGAACCTAGGGGTAAGACAGGAATAAAGACACAGACCTACTAGAGAATGGATTTGAGGATATGGGGAGGGGGAAGGGTAAGCTGTGACAAAGCGAGAGAGAGGCATGCACATATATACACTACCAAACGTAAAGTAGATAGCTAGTGGGAAGCATCTGCATAGCACAGGGAGATCAGCTGGGTGCTTTGTGACCGCCTGGAGGGGTGGGATAGGGAGGGAGGTGCAAGAGGGAAGAGATATGGGAACATAGTATATGTATAACTGATTCACTTTGTTATAAAGCAGAAACTAACACACCATTGTAAAGCAAGTATACTCCAATAAAGATGTAAAAATAAATAAATTTTTTTTAAAAAGTAATATAAAAGAAGAATGAAATTCTAAGTTGTATTTACTTTACCTGTATTGATGAGTTCCCTTTTTGACCGTATCTTAAGCATCTATATTAATTATCCCAGGCTGAGAAAGCCCTCACAAGAAGATGTCATAGAACAGCTAGTTTTGAAGGTTATTTATTCCAGTCTAGAAATGTTTAAATTTTCTCTATTACATTTCTACTTTCTCTATTACATCTTCACTAAAATCATCCAGACCATTCTACTCTGCCATAAGTAAGAGAGGATCCAGTGTATTAAATCTCACCGAACATGATGAGTAAATATGTGTTTATCTAAATCCTACTGTTTCAAGATCCACTGTGTATCTCATCTGTTACAAGAAAGTCTCCCAAAGTCTCAAAATTTTATGACTAGACATTAAAAAAACTGTATGACCAGACATCGTTATAAATGCATACATCTTGTCACGTAAACAGATGAGAGGACTGTATGGACATAATATATACTATGGATATTTTCAAGATGATTTGAGGTAATCTATAATAAAATCACATTTAAAATAGAATAACTAAAAATAATTATTCTAGAAAATATTTGGAAAGTCAACAAATATCAGGTCAAGGTCAATTCAATATCCTATGCTGAACTGCAGATATCTGTGTGTCTGACCAATAAGAGGACCAGATGGCAAAGCTAACAGTCATTTATGCAAATAAAAGGGTCAGACTTCTTTTCCCTGCTAGTAAGGAGGCATCCTATCACCATGTTGTACCCATGGAAAGATAATTTTTTCCCCAAAGTTGTTCTTCTCCAAGTATGTAATTCTAAGTTATTCACTGGGTAGAGATGGACAACAAAATCTGGACATATTTTTTTTAAGCAAATTAACTGCTTTCTCTGAGTGGCTTTTGTAGAACATATGAATTTTGACTGCATCTTTTTTTTTTCCCCCCCAGAATGAGACACTGTAAAATAAATACCTAGTAGATATTTGGTGAAATTCACGGTTTGCTCATTTTCATGCTGGGGAATGGTAGACAAAAATAAATTTTGTCATTTTGGTTTAACCTTTATTAAAAATAATGAAATACTGTGTTCGATTTTTTTATAGTAATACCCAAAAGTTTAAGGTAAGTACTGCAAAGTATGCTAGTAATATCCAATAAATTAATCTATCAAATAAATGTGTTGCTCTTTATAGCCCCTATGTAAGGAGTTGGATCGACAAAAATAGAATGGATAAGACCCAAAGGTCTAATAAGGGAGAAAAACATGAAAATATATAATCATAAGACACTGTGCTAAATGCTTAGATAATGGTACGTACAGTGAGGTTATGAATTACCCATTGGAGGAGTCTTGATTTTCTTTGTCATGACAGATGCTCATGCTTGCAATTATCTAAAAACTGAGTTATATTATTTGAGAACATGTTAATGTATTAGGGATTTGGAGGAAAATCTCTGCTATATTACTTTATATGTACATTCTGTATATGTATAATCAATGCACTATTTCTTCTCAGTCTGGTTCTGGGACTTATATAAATATACAATTGTTAATGCCCATGTTATGCACTTTTCCTTGGATCTGACTTCAAGCTAGATATTCTTTCAATAACTAATATACAGAAATATATATCTAGCAAATATATATGTATTAGAGAATATTGATTATTTATTGAATGACCTTTCTATAGCAGTTGGTTATTCATTGTAGTTTTCTACTACTTTTGTTTTCAATTCACCTTCAAGTACATACAAGGAACATTGTGACAATCAAAAGCTCATTAAGCAATTGAATATGGATTATGTAAGTTACAAAGCAGAATATTAATTAGATGGGTGTTGGTTTTTTTAAACAGATTTGTCTTTTTAAAAAATTGAATCACTTAGAGGATTCTGCATGATATCTGTTAACTTTCAAAATGTCCTTCAAGAGCAGTGAAAAGTAAGACTTAGAAATTAGCAATGTACGAAGACTTACACCATTCTTCTGGCTTGCTCCAAAGATTTACACCTCACTTTAACTACTGAGTGTTCAACCAAATAGCATTTATCAACTGAAACAAGGGCATAATTATCCTCAAGCAATCTACAGTCCTCCTACATCACTATGAGAAGTATAGGCCCACTGAACAGCAAAGCCCAGACCCACAACTTTGGCATTGCCATTAGCCTTGAACTCTTGGGTGAGCATCTGACATCTTCCTGGCCCTATGCTAGCCAGGGAGCTGGGTGAGCGATGACATCATACTTATTTTGGTGGAGCTTAAACTCCTGATTTCTCTCTCTTTTTTTTTTTTAACCCCCTCTAACATTAATCTTCACAGTTAAACTTTCTTGCATAAAGGAATTCTATCATTGAAAATTCTGTGTCTCACAGCATTGTCCACATGAAATATGTTTAATCAAAATTATTGAGTAGTTGTATATGTGAAAAAGTGAATGATGAATTCAGCCACATGATACATTGGCATGCCAATTCTCCTTAACTTCTTGAAAATTGTGGATGCCTCCTACCTCGAAAGCTGTAGGCTTCCAGATACAAGATTTACTTGAGTATACAAATAATTATAAAAGAGCAAATGGTTCATTAATTTACCAAGTTAATATTAGCCTATGTTGGTCTTCAGCCAAAAACCTTACCAGTAGGTGGTTATAAAGTAAGCTTCTCTAGGTCCAAATGACATCTATGTTCTATTAAGTGCTTAGAGTCGTCTGGTGTGCCAGTAAACAGGACTATCACCACCCCCCTCAAGAGCTGAGATGTGACATACGATAATGAGCTAAAGCTCTGCTCTATCCTCACATTCAATTTGGGGATCTTTCTGGATGAAAAGGCTATTAAGCCCAGAGATGTCATAGCCATCAAAGCATCAATATAAAAGTCATTTATTTTTAAGGAGCTTTACTTCATATGTTAACCTTTCCAGAGTTAGATTCTAAATTCTCCAGGATCAATTAGAATTAATCCAAAGCAGAATATTAGACTGTGCTTCCCTTTTATTTATTTATTTTTAATTCTCCTGCCAGAAACAGACAGGCATACCGAGTTTGCTGATGAACATCCCTCTATAAAGAAAAACATTTTCTGCCTGTGACCATTACACAATGCAAATTTTTCCCTGAGAATCTTATAATCCATCACGCTAAATAGGAAAATAATACGGCCTTAGCGTGGTCAACTGTAAGTTCCAGGAAGAACGCTCACTCGTCTCTTGATGAGTTAGGACCACTGAGTTGGATAGGAGTGATGCCCTCCACCTCCATCTGCTGTGGCTTCTTTCCACTAGGGATTAATTGACTTGAACTGAATTAGCAGATACTCTGTGCAATTGCTTAATGAGTTGACGATGATCTCAGTTCAACCACTGATGAGTTTGTTGGAATACCCAGGTGAGGTGATCATTGTTTTAAAAACCTGAATTTAAAACTAAATTTCTGCTGACAACATTGAAGAAACAGAACTTAATCAGAGAAAACCTGTGCTCTTTATTTACTGCAGTAGGAAGCAAGCTCTAAAAACCAAGTCTAACTCTGATGCATGTGCTTTAAACACCGATGGCATTTCTGTCATCCATTTTGCATTCTCAGACAGGGATGGTTAAAAATATTATGTAAAGAATGTATGGCAGATTTTTGAGTCAACAACTGTGAAGAAACAATGTGAATAACCAAATTAAAGATGTGACAGTTGAGAAATTGGAAAAAAGTTATTATGGAGCATGTGTACACTCAAAGTTCCTGAAAGGTTCTTAAAATAGAATTAATCCTTGCAAGCCACTAACATTTCTGAACTAGATTAATGTTACTATTCACAGAGGCTGATCATCCCCAAGGAAGTTCACAGTACATCAAACTAACACTGTTCACGAAAGGGCAATTATATTTGGTAGAAATAATCCCCTTGAAAGTAGAAAAAGAAAAGAAAATCAATCACTTCATGATTTAATGGACTACACAACAGCAATGCTAGCCATTACCAAATACGAACTACTATGGTAATAATTAGAACATACTTTACTATGGAAAAAACACTCACACTTTGGACCACTTTAAATTCAAGCCCACTAAAATTTAATTCATATTGTCTATACAATTAAAAAAACAGCAATTTGGAAAATTTATCACAAATTTGAGATATCCATTAATTATTTGATTATTCTGTCATTTAAGAAATATTTATTTATTGTCTTTAATATGCTAGACAGTCTCTTTTATACATATTTAAAAAGTTGTTCTTTTTAAATATAGATGTACTTTCTTCTGATCAATGTCGGTCTCAATAACGGCAGTTAAATCTTATGTTAATAAATTCAGGATATGTTGAATGGAATGCAGAAATTGTAGCAAACAAATTCTTTTGTATCTATTAAGATCCTAGCCTTATCATTCATCTCCTTTTCTGTTTTCCCTATTCCCAAGTCTTTACCTAACATGTCCTATGCTGAAACATGGTCTTCACTTGCAGCTTTTACACCTTGGTTTATGCTACCCTTTTGCCTGTACAATTCAGCATTTCCATCTCTACCTGTCAAAATCTGTTCTTCCGTCTAAGCTCTGTGTCAAGGTCAAGTAAAATTAGCAGATATTCTCAGTCAGAGCTAATATCTCATTTTTGGGCCTCCCATGTCATGGTATACGTATTTCTATTATAGCACTTTTCATGGTTTTATGTAGTTGAAAACTTAACAAATGTTTCTTCCCCCTAGACCTAGAGATTCTTTTTTTTTTTTTTTTTAATTTTTATCTTATATTGGAGTATAGTTGATTAACAATGTTGTGTTAGTTTCGGGTATACAGTAAAGTGACTCAGTTATACATATACATGTATCTATTCTTTTTCAAGTTCTTTTCCCATTTACATTATTACAGAATATTGTGCAGAGTTCCCTGTGCTCTACAGTAGGTCCTTGTTGATTATCTATTTTAAATATAGCAGTCTTTACATGTCAATCCCAAACTCCCCTCCCCGCATCCTTCCCCCTGGTAACCATAAGTTCATTCTCTAATTCTGTGAGTCTGGAGATTCTTGAAAGAAGGGAATACATCTTTTTTAACCCAGAGACAGAATCTTATGTAGAAAATCTGAATTATAGAAATTAGTATAGAAACTTGCAAATCCATCTGGAAAGGACTTTATCATCCCTCATTGATGATTTAAATTAGTGGAGATTTTGCAAGCCATATTCTATTTCTGTGAAGGCTATTGCAGCATAATTAGTGGTTAATTAGTGGATGTGGAGTTCAAGATCCAGCTATGCCACTTATCCACATGAATGTCTGTGGAGAAATTCTTTAAGCTCCTTAAGGCTCAGGTTCCTTATGGGAAAATGGTGATAATAACAATACTTATTTAATAGGACTTTTGTGAGAATTAACTGAGTTAAGTATATAAAGAGCAAACTGTAAGTGGTATAGTAAAAATATACTCTTACTAGACTGGAACTCATGAGCATACATGAATGGAACTGCTATGGAAGTCATGAGAACCCTGAAGAACTCATAAAAAGATAATAAATTTCAGTGGATTTTGAGGCTATCAATAAATAAGTCTTTGAGAATAATCTATACTACCTAAAACATCTGCAAAACTCTCTTTTCACTTCTCTCTCACAGGGGAGAATCTAAACATTAAGACCCAGTTGGAGATTATATATTCCGTATCAGGGTTTCTCCCTTCACTTCTTTTTTCTTTTTTCTTTTTTCTTTTGGCTGTGTTGGGTCTTCACTGCTGCACATGGGCTTTCTCTAGTTGCAGCAAGTGGGGGCTACTCTTCATTGCGGTGCGTGGGCTTCTCATTGTTGTGGCGTCTCTTGTTGTGGAGCATGAGCTCTAGGTGTGTGGGCTTCAGTAGTTGTGGCACACAGCCTCAGTAGTTGTGGTGCACGGGCTTAGTTGTTCCATGTCATGTGGGATCTTCCCAGACCAAGGCTCGAACCTGTGTCCCCTGCATTGGCAGGAGGATTCTTAACCATTGCACCACTAGGGAAGCCCTCTCCCTTCAGTTCTATGGATTATTCTCATCTCTAACTCAAGTAAGGGATGTTCCAAGCAGTAACATTTTAAGCTACAGTCGCAAATCAAAGGCAGGACTATGTTCACAGTTCTAGACAATACACTCATGGTATCTAGCGATAACTGAAACTCACACCAACATCCTCAGGCATGGGCAGATTTTGCCTGACTCTCTATGCTAGGCACCCTACCTTCTCTCTGCAATATGGTGACATTTTAGTCAACAAAAAGGAGATTTATTATTCATAATGATCGATAGAAATAAAGCAATTTTTATTTACTTCCAACACAATTCCTAGATCTATTATTGATGTACATAAACTGCAGGGACACTTCAATAACATGGCAAAGAAGAAAACCCAAATAATTCCAGGATTAGATACAAAAAAACACAAACAATGCTTCAATACGTAAGTAAATTTCCCTTCTTCAATATTAAATCGTGTTTCAACATTTCCATAGTTACAGAAAGCTTGAGTGTTCTTGGAAACGATTCTATGCACAGAGATGTTTAAATGTTTCTTTTAAACTGAGGGTCATTTGTCTCATTCTAGCTATACACAACACTCTTCAGCGTTAAGAACCTTGATTTATGCCTGCACATAAATTTCCTCCCTCACTTTCCTAATGAGTAAAGCCTGGTAGGAAATAGAACACATTTTGATTAATAGTGCTTTGATAGTTATCACTTCTTTGTCTAGGAGGAAGCTTGCTCATTGCCTCTTATTTGCAAATTAGAAAATGATACTTGAGTCATCCAGGCCTCTCTATGGTCTCTGAGGCAACTCAGTTCTAGTTAATTAGCATTAAAGGATGTTTACCCTTTTCCTGGCACTGTATCCAGTGAGGATAAAAACAGGAAAGAGCATGGTGCCTGACCTCAAAGAGCTTACAGCACAGTTGTTCCTCGGCATCTGCAGGGGATTGGCTCCAGGACCCAGACAGATACTAAAATTCTCAGATGCTCCAGTCCTTTATATAAAATGGTGTAGTACTTGCATATAACCAATGCACATGTGCCATATACTTTAAATCATTTCTAGATTACTTACAATCTTTGACACAATGTAAATGCTGTGTAAACAGTTGTAAATACAATGTAAATTCCATGTAAATAGTTGTCTGCATGTGGCAAATTCAAGTTTTGCTTTTAAAAACTTTCTGAAATTTGGAGGGAATATTTTCAATCTGTGGTTGGTTGAATCCCCAGATGCAAAACCTACAGATAGGGAGGACCAACTGTATAATCAGGCAGACGGACATACAGACACACAAGTGAAGCAGTGTTATTGAAGTGTTGCTTCTCTACCCTGTACAAAGGAGAGGGCAAGATGAGGCACAAGAGAGGAAGAAATAAGTTCTGTAGGGAATGGGAATGTGTAAAAAAGATAAACTTCCATACCCGGAAGTTTGTAAATATAATGTGGTCATATTACTATATTAATGACCCTAACCTGTTGATGTCATAGTTCCCCATGAAGTCTCCTCAGGTGTTTCCCGGAGACCCCAGGTGATGTGTCTTATGTGCTCCTAATATGTTTCTCTTTTATCTGTTCTGATCTCGCTTTCCTGTTGATGTTTGCTGTTTACAAACCAGTTGAGGGATTTCCTCTTCACCGACCTGGAGAGAGGTACCCTCCACGGAACCTTCGGCCTTCCTCCCAGCATGCCAAACCTGATGCCACTGACTTGCCCAACAGCAGTGTGATCCTTTCAGGCCCCACCCTGTGGGAGACACACTGTGTTCTGTGTCCTTTTCCAGTCTCCATGTTGCATTTTCTTAGCTGCTTCTGAAGCCCTATTGCTTGTGCACAGTTCACACAATGTCCTGCATCATTTTTTCCCTTTATATTCTACCTGCAGCCTCTCCCTCTAATGGGTTCAATAGTAGACACTGGCTGTGACACACACTCTCTAATCTCTAGACATCTGAACGTCAAATTCCTTCCCTATTGAGTCTTCTCTGCAACCCTCCTATCCCGTGATTGTGAATGACAGTAACTAGATGTTACATGGGGAATATTAGCTCACCAGTTCATGAAAAAGAGCCATTTAGGCTTAATCCCTGCTATAACACCTAGAAGAGATGAAGCCTGAATTTGAAGTTACTAGACAGGAAATGTGGAAAAGCCATCCCAGGCAGAGGGAACCACCTGGGCACAGCACAGAGTGGGAGTCGGGCCAGTGTAGTTTAGTCCAGTGAGAAGAGCAGTGTGGCTGGAGAGAGACTAGGACCAGATCACAGAGAGCCTTGAGCACTCTGATGGGAAACAGTAACTTACTTGGGTTGGCATTAGGGAGCTATTAGCCCATTTTACCTGAAGGAAATAACATAGTTTTAACTGTACACAGTGATTACTGTGATCTACAGAAATGTGGAGGAAGAAATGGAGGATAAAACTACTAAAGAGAGGGAGACAACTGTGATCATTTATGATGGAGGAAATTCTAAAATGCAGCACTGGCTCTGCAGTAGCTGTAAAAAATCCTAAGAGGATATAGGCAATTACAGGACAGACAAAATTGCCAGATTTTGAGGTTGTCTAACATGGAACATGTTGGTTCCACTAGCCAAAACAGGAAATTGAGCTAGAAAAGCAGGTTTGAGGGTAAAATTGGGGAGTGGGGGGAATAATAAGCCTGTTGCAGATATGTTGAGTTTCTAAAGCCTGTGCTACATTGTAAAGGGAGTACCTGAATTTGCATGTCTTAAGCTTGATCCCAGGAGGCAGTTGAGTTGAAGATGCAGATTTGAGTCATCAGCCTGTAGATGGTAGTTTAAATCAGACCAGTGGGTGAGATTGCAAAGATAGTCAAAGCTTGAGTAAGAAGAGATGAGGACCAAAGAGGAACACTTTGAACAAAAAATAATTTCTAACGCATATTTGCTAGACTAGTATATGATCCTTAAAATAACCTGTCCTGTGCTTTCTTACTCATATGATTCATTCTTAGACCTAAAGGCTTTAATTTTTTTGATACTTTTTCTAATTTTTTTAAATTTCATTTTTCCATTGTTTTGCCTTTTTTTTTTTCTTTTCACCAAGAGGCCTGGTAAGTGTTGTGCTCTTACTTGTTCTGAAGATGAATGTTCTGTTCAGAAATGAAGCCGAAAACATTGCCCACAAGACTGGCTTTCTGGCAAACAACTGGATCATGGTACCCGAGTGCCTGGTACTTTTTTGTTTTACAATGCCACTGCCATGGGGGCTAAATTTCAGCAGGCTTGGCATTGGCCCAAGTTGTTTTACTGACGTAAGAGATGGTCCTTCAGGGCACTTACCCTTGCTCAAGGTATAAAATGTACTGATTAATAGCATGACTTTGTAACAGTGGGCCAGTGGGTGTTTGTATCAACTTGATGGCACTGTTTATTGATAACCGAGATTAATGGTTTCAGAAGCCCTTGCCAAGATCCGTCTTGGGCTCCCTGGTTCTGAGGTGCTTTCAAGAGAGGAAGTATATCCAGTATGGCCTGGAGGAAGGAAGACTTTTGAAACTCATGCCGGGTCTCCCCAGAACCTTTGCTGTGCGGCAGCCTTTGACTGCAAGGCATATCCTTACTTTAATGCTGCTTCTAAATTGTGTCATTTTCCACTAATAAATCATAGATTTGTAAGCACTATCATTCTGGGTCCTGAGGGTCTTCTTTAGAAATTGAACCCTGTCTATCTACCATCATTAGAGCAGTGCCTCTGAACCAAATTAATTAAGTAGTTAGATCCAAATAAGCATAGTCATTTATTAACAACTTAGTAGTCATTTAAAAATATACATACATTGAAAGAACAAATAAAATGTCCATTTCATTTTTCAATAACTACAACTGGTCACTAATGGGTCGTGTACACTGAGGATTCTGTATAACTTCACAAACCTTGTTATCAGATTGGACATCCTCACTCTTGTTTCCTGTTCTGTGATGATATTCACACCATATTTTCTGGTTATCATAGCAACCTCCTGCAGCCCAGTCATGTAAGGATATGACATCATCTAGAGGAAAGTAGCTCAATCTAGTATTGAAACTGCAAACTACTTTGGGTAGTAGTTTGGACCATGTCCAACTGAGTGAAACACTGTTGTTTCACTCAGACATTGAAACTATCATACAAGGCCCATGTGAAGTTGCTGCAGCACTCTGGAGCACTTTAGCACACATTATGGGAGCCACAGATACAAAAGAATGATACTAAACAAATCCCTTGTTCGTAGATGGTCTTCCTACAACAGTCAACAATAATGGTTTGGAGGTGGGAAATGTGATGGAGGTGGGGTGGGAAGACAATATTTATTTTTTTAAAAGTCCTAGTATTTATTTTCCAGAGAAAAAAATTTAAAAGGTGGCTGAAATCAGAAACTTAGATACACCTGAAAAAGAGCTTTTCTTATCAATGAGCAGTCCTGCCACCTAAATAAAACGACATTATTTCCTTGTACTTTTTACTCTGGAAAGCCTGTGGGTAGTCTCTGTACAATGCCTCAGTAAGATAAAGAAGCCAAATTTATCAGAAACAGGTGTTTTCAGCAGGTGAGAGGCATATTTCAACAGACAGGGGTTTCTCTTTGTGAAAATTTACCTTTGAAGATGGAGAAGGTAATTTTAGGTCTATAGATATCTGATCTTTGAAAAATCAATAGAGAAACTTTCTGAATGAGATTCTTCAGTACATATTGCATGCCTGGTTCTTGCACTCTGCTGCTCTTAAGGACAGTGATCAACTTTTTCTATTTATTCATTCATTCACTCATTCAGTTATCAAACATTCATTGACTATCAGCTCTGTGCCAGGTGTACTATTCTAAACACTGTAGACAATTAACGAATGGAATGTTGAAAGGTAATGTCCACTGGAATTTGGAAATAGGGTCATCTTCTACTTTTTAGATGTTACTTTTGATTCTACAAAAGCCAGAAGGCATTTAAAAGACTAGCTGTCTCCAACAGGAGCTGAGAAAATGCATTTACCAGTTAAGATGTTCTTTGTTCGTTCAGGTGTTTCTGGACATAAATTCCCATGTGTCTGGTTTCCAGTGCAGTCATCTTTTTCCCGTGGTCTTGAAAATGAATCCGAGCCATAAATTCTAAGGGTATCACAGAGCTGTCATAGTGGAAAAGAGAGAGTACCCAGCTGTGGGCTTTTTATCCCATTTCATCTATGGCACTATCGTTTTTATCTGTTCTATGTATTAGACTTAAAATAAGTTTTCAAACAAAGGGATTCTCTTAACAAAAGAAAATAATTGAAAACTATCACCCTTTATTCTGCTACCTCCCCTTCATCAAAAAAAAAAAAAAAAAAATGTATTCTCTAGCAGGGAAATTCCAAATAAATCACATGCCTCTGGACTTCCACGGTCTTGTTCATGTTTGTCAGCAGTTATGGTTATGTTATTTACCATCATGCATGTCTTAGCCAAAATGCTTTGCTTTCTAGTTCTTTGGAGGGAATTAATACTGAGCTTATTAACTGAAGCAAAAGAGGATATAGTGAGATCATTCTCATCTCGTAAGAGGACATTCAGAAGAGTCTGACAGCAAATTATAGAGGAAAACTTCAGTCGTAGTTGTTGGAGTTGAAGAGGAAGCAATTGTTGTTGCCTCTCTATCCCAGTTCTGATCTCATTGAAAGAAATTAATCAGGAAGACAAAGATGAGTGTATCACATCTATTGCTCTCAAAAGCTAGGTTGGAGAATATGGATTTAAGCCTGTTAACTAGGTAGACTTGTTAATACTACATCGTTGAATTTTAATTACCCACCTCATTACAAGCACTGCTAGGAAACCATAGGCCTCACCTGAAAAGTCAGCTTACCACATGGCCAAAGGCAGACCAAAGCTTAAACTCTGGGCATGCAAGCATATCCCAAAGAGAAAAGAGGAGCGTCTGTGTTTCTAGGCTTTAGTTCCTGCTCCAAGAAGTATTAATCAGAATGTATTCCTCTTTTCCTGGAAAGGAGTGAGTTAGGAAATAGAGCAAGAATCTAGGCGTATATAGGAAAAATCTTTCCTGGGGTAAACCACAGGAGTGGAAATAAGCAATCCATACTGATATTGCATAGCATCACCTGTGAATGAGGAATCAGGATGAGTACTTCCCAGTTTGTAAAGGAGTGTATATATGTGTGGGGGGAGGATGGCATATGAATCTACATCATCTGCATCTAGTTGGTCAGTACTATGACATTAAAACCATCACATTGAATATCCCAGCTTGGACTCTAACAGCTACAAGTAACAGGATCAGCCCACCAAGTAACATCTTTAGAAATGTGATCATGAATTTATTTGCAACAAAATTCTGGATACTAGAAAGGTAGAGGGGACGCAGGTTAACACCAGGATTAATGGATTCCAGTGCTACCCAGCAGTATCTCCAGAATGAATCTGTGTCTGAATACACTGAATTAAAAAGCATCCTGGGCACACCCATTTGATCAAAATAAAAGAAGATAACTAAGGCTATGTGAGATATTAAAGCAAACACTAAGGGAGGGCACGGAGGAGGAAAGGAACTGAGGCAAGAATGATAATAGGAAGGTCCACTTGAGCTTTCCCCACATCCTTGATAAAACTCAGAAATTTATCTCCTCATTTCTCCTTTGCAAAGAACTCTCTTTTGAGAAGAGAGATTTTTTTTAAAAATCATCATTTTATCTTCCTCACTACCTTGTCCCTAAGTATAATGATTCTGTTGATCTAGGTAAGTGACAATCTGTAAAGAAATTTGAGCCAAATTTACATTTTCTCTAATACCCAGCAGTCTACAGAATAACGGGCTCCAAATACATATGCAGTGCCTTTTAAAAATCCAAAGTCTGCTCTCAAACTCGATTCCAAAGGCTGTTAGGATTCACTCACTCATCAATCAAGTATTCAACCTTCTTAAATTAATTGAGCACATGGTAGGTACCTTAGGCACCTACAGGACCTAGTGAAGAAGAAAGCCACCATGACTGAGTCCATATGGTCCGTTTTAGACCTACACAGACAAAGCTCATCATGATGTTCGTGATGTTATCCTACTTCAAATCTTTCACCTCTACACTGCTTAAAGAACAAACGCTAACCTCCTTTTATGACATACAAGCTCCTCCTTACGCATTTTCAGCTTCATTCCTCATTACGCCTCTACAGACATCCCATACTATCAGCCACACTTAATTACTTGCTATTCCTCAAACCCATCATGTAATGTCATTGCTTTAGTTCTTTGCATAGGGTGTTTCCTCTATCTGGAATGCCAGTCATTTCATTCTCTTTCGGAAAATGCTGACTTATTATTCAAAATTTCTGAATGAAAGAGAAAAAGAGAGATGGAAGGGAACAAGGGAAAGCGGAAGGAGAGGAAATGCCTATATTCTCTTGGCAGTATTTGATTCTTCTTAGGTCTGGCTGTCATCTGGACTGGGTTTTCTCATTGTTCATTTACTCATTATTCAATGAATATTTACTGAAAACTAACCAAGTATCTAAGTTCACTATTTCACTTCCACTTGAATCTGGGCTGGCTTTGTGACTTTCTTTGACTAATGGAACTCAGCAGATGTGACACTGTGCCAGTCCTGGGCCCAGAATTTAAGAAGCCTGGCAGTTTGAGCTTCCTTCTCTTGGAATCCAATCACCATACACTAGGGAAGCTGGTCTAGACTAATAGAAGAAGAGAGACCATGTGGAAGAGAACTGAGCTGCCCAGCCCACAGCCAACATGCCCGACAAACATGTGAATGAGGCCATATTGGACTTTCCAGCCTCAGCTCAGCTGCCAACTGAATGCAGAGGACTGCTCATAAACTCACAGAACTGGAAATAAAAAGAAACTGCTGTTATATTAAGTTACTAAGGTTTGGGGTATACTGTTATCCAGCAATAGATAAATGAAACATTATACAACTGATGCTATGCCAGTCACTAAAAACAAAAGGTAGAAGTCTACACCTGAGAATAACTCAGTTATGGCTAGAAGAGATGGGTGTATAAATATTGAATGACACATTACAAAAACATGTATAAGTGTGATGAAAACTGTCTTATCAGTAATCTCTTTTTGGTGCAAAACATTAAGATACATCTTCCTTTGCAGTGGTAATAAATTAAGAAAAACAAAAAACAAAACAAATAAACAAGTAGTGAGATGGTCCTTAGACCAACAGAGAGGTGTCTTGGCAGAATCCCACAGATTTTCAGATCTGTCCTTTCCTTAATCATTAAATAATCATGAAGCACGAGTCTGAAAATTCCTTGCTAATTGCCACTTGGCAATGTGAGAAGGAAAAAGAATTGTGATAGAATTTCTAATTTTTGTCTCTCCAGTTTTTCCAGAGTCCTCCAAATTGGTTTTTCATTAAAGGAGTATTAATAATTTCCAATCAAGTTGTCTGGTGCCAGAAGGAGGTTTTTTTTTTTGATTCAGTACATATATGAAAATTTAGAATGTACAGAGTAGAAAACATTATTTCTTAGCTGGCATTATCATCCTCAGAGAATGTGCTGGCCTCAAAGCTAGTCCATTATATTAAGCACCTTCTTTATGTTCAGCGCTCTACTGGTCATGAAGATAGAAAAGAAGCAAGATACATATGCTAGAGGAAACATATTAGCAAACTTATTTGACAGAAAGTGCTTTATTCTGTACCTGTGAAAGGCCAAGGATGGTGCTGAAAGACCCCAGGGGTGGGGAGAGTGGATCCAAAGTGTATTAGGCACAGCTTTGACCCTCCATGAAGTAAGTCTCTGGTGGAGAAAAAAACTCTGTATAAACACTAGTTCCCTAGGCTGCTGATACTCTACTACTACTATTAATAATAATAATTTGATGATGACAGTTCTACAATAATGGGAATAATTCCATATAAATGTGCTTCACATTTCAAAATGAAATGAACATTGTAGTAAATTCTGTAGGAAATAAAATTTATATCAAGGCAGACACTTTTGAAGCTGTCCCTAATTTCAGGGAATAGATTTCTACATTAATGAAATGCTACAAATGCTGACATATATTTTCTAAAATGAATCTCATGGGATTTTTTGTTTCAATGCAAACATGCAGCAAATCAGACATTTTTGCTGCATCTGTTGTTGTTCAGCCTTGTCTAAGGGGTTTTGAAATATTGCTTTTAGTGAGCATCATCTTGCAACCTCACTGAGGCTGACCTGCCTAAAAGTGGAGCGTTCAGTTCTTCAGCCCTCCACAGACTTCTGGGACCTTCAAGAAAAGACTGATTTGATTTCTCAAGGGTAATGGAGGATTGAGCTGTTTAACTTGGTGCCAGAAGGGCAGCATCTTCTGAGAGCTCACTGTTAGCATTTTAAACACATGTCTAGGGTCTGTATTTACAGCACGTTCATTCTGCTGCTTTTTTTTGACACTTGGGGACTTTGCATTGTTTCTGCATGTCAAGGTTCTCCTGTGGGTTTATTTTTAATTGTGGTCAGGCTTTAAAAGCCTGTTATTACTTTAAAGAAAATCCAATCAAGCAGGCTTTCAAAGACCTGTTTAAGTTGTGAGGTGTCAACATGATACTTCCCTACCATCCCCATGATTTTATTTATTTATTTTTGTAAAACTCCAAAACAGAGATGTAGAGAAACCACTGTATACCTCTAATTAAATATCTCTTTACTATTGATATTTAAAATCCATCAAAATTTAAAATTAAAACTCAGAAGGAATTAAAATTTGTTTCTATCACTAAAATATAGGTAGAAAGCTTGAAAGGTTCTCAAATCTTGCTGACGTGTTTAACAGACTTAATTAAAGTAGGATTTTACACATGTTGAACTTCACTTAAAAATAAAAGTAAGACCAATAAAGACACAACAAAAGAAAGAGTAAAAAACAGCCACAGGGAAATGTTGTATCTCCATGGTTGCATCAGTTAGATT
This sequence comes from Lipotes vexillifer, assembly GCF_000442215.2. Taxonomy (NCBI): domain Eukaryota; kingdom Metazoa; phylum Chordata; class Mammalia; order Artiodactyla; family Lipotidae; genus Lipotes; species Lipotes vexillifer. The sequence goes on from NW_006782866.1 coordinate 321,723, forward strand.
TGCTGCATAACAATCTACCCTAATACTTAGTGGCTTAAAACAACAATTTTTTTAATAGTTGACAACTACATGGATCAGCAACTTGGGCTGGGCTCAGCTGGGCAATCCTGCTACACTTTCCTGAGCTCCTTTATCCAGTCGCAGTCAGATGGTGGATCAGCTGAAGGCTAGTTGGTCTTGGATGGCCTCACACTCATTCCTGGCATTTGGCAAGCTGTTAATATGGGGGTAGTTTTTCTCTCATGTGTCTGATGGCTTGATGTCAGCTGGGGTGATGCCTACATGTCTTTCATCCTCTAGTAACTCATTCACGTGACGGTGGAAAAGAATACTTTTCAAGCTTCTGCTCGCATTACGTTTGCTAGTTTCCCATTGACCCAAGAAAGTCTTATGGCTAAGCTCATATTCAAGAGGTGGAGAAATAAAGAATTCCTTTTGATGAGAGGAACTTCAAAGAATTTGTGGTGATTTTCTACATGTGAACAAAATACTCATAACCTTCCTTAATATTTCCCTGTCTGATTATAAAATATAAATACCTAACATCTGTTTTGTACCAAGCAACCTTCTTATTATGTGCTAAACAATTTTGTGTGAATTACCCTTTGTCATCTTCACAATGCCATGAGGCAGATAATATTATTCATTGCTATTTATAAATGATGAAACTAAATAACAGAAAGTAAGCTGTCTAATATAATACAGCTTGTGTGAGATGAAGTCAGGATTCTAACCTATTAAGTCCAAATCTAGAGTTCATTTTCTTAACCAAGACTGTACCTACAGAGGTTGAATTATTTCTCCTTTTAGTAAGATAAAAGTTTAAGACTAGTAATTTCACAGGAGAATTGAAGATAATTATATTCAATTAAGGCTAAGATGCATATTTTAACATGTCTGAAATTAAATTCATCTTGCATTTGCTGAGTATCTTCATGTAGTTAGCTGCAGTATTTTTTTCTGTCTTAATGGTACATAAAACCATGGTGTACCTGCTATCTAGGGTATCTTATATTCAATAAACATGATAGTATCATCATATGTCACTTGGTTAACTTATAGCATCAATGTATTCAGCAACAAAGAGGGTTAAGCAAAGGGATCACAGCCCAAGCCCAGTGGCTCAGATAATGCTTAATTTATACTAAATGATGAACAAAACTTATTATAGGCTCAAGTGTTGGCATTCTTTGCATTTTACTCTAAATTTTATCATTTTGAATGAAAATATTAGTTTTGATGATATGTTGTTACATGAAGCCAAGAAAGGCTCCAGAAAAGACATTTTCTGAACACATTAGAGATTATTTGTCTCTGTTATGTACACATCAGTGGTTTATTCACTAAGCATTTTGTCCATCTGAACTATTCTGAGAAAACTCAGTATATAAAACTAATGAACTCAGAAGTGTACTATTTAATTGGGGCTTGTAGAGTATTAGAGAGGCAAGTGGACAACACAGTACCTACAATTCAGAGACAGGGTAGTGACTGGGAGTGGGGACTCTGGAATTCGATTTCCTGAGTTTGTAATCTTACCTTGAGTGAGTCACTGTTACTATCACAACAAAATCTCCTCATATGTAAAATCAGAGGCTATTAGTACCTGCCCTTTGGGTATAAGGCCTGGTAAATAGTCAATAGACAGTATAAACTATTATTATTATTGGCACAGCTCCTTCCATAGGAGAGCTCCTGGGGGTGGTGAGGTGCTGTGTAAGGGTAGAGTTTGTAAACTATGGAGTGGCAGCTTTTAAAGTTAAGGTCTTTGAACCACAAAACCATAGCCAAGTAAACCACAGCAGCAATATTTATGAAGTGAATGCTACACATACTTACTAAGCAGATAGTGGCTCTGTACTATGCAGGGGAAAAACAAGAAGTAGGACATAAACTTTGCCCCTTCAAAAGACTTACAGTAACTTGAATTATAGGCATAGTGTCTTAGGAGGAATGGATTGATGGCCAGACTCACACATCCTAAACTATTAGTTTGGGGCAATTATATTGGTGGTGGTGGTAATAAGGGTGTTGGAATCAGCAGACTGAGGTCCTTTTCCCTTTTCCCATGAATTCTCTCAAAATTTCTTCAAAGTGCATGAATGTATCTGTGCCTACTTTACAGATGGAAAAAAAGGGTTCCATGTAAATTACAGATTCTCTCCAAATGAAGTGCAAAGAAGTGCAAGCTAAGTATTCAGACTTCCAAAGTCTCTGTCTACTTAGAATGCTTCTTGGTAGGAAAACAACAACAACAACAGAGTAACACAATTGATTTCTTTCTGCTGAAACTTTCAATCTTGGAGTCAAACAGGGCTTCAGAGAGAAATATCCTTGCCTGCTTTACACAATATATTCATCATAAAGGTCTTGGCTGAGTCAGTTAGCAGGGGGTGAGATCAGGATTTAGGGGTTAATCCCTGAGAATGGTCTCTCATAAAATGTTCTTTTGTTCTTAGTGACAATTAACTTAGCAGAGCACTTGAATCAAAGAGCAAGCAAGGTCAGTTTGCACTTGGTGCTTTCTCCTCCATTAAATGACACACGGTGCCTATATTTTTAAATTATGCATAGGAGGTGGCAGGCTCCTGAATGCATTCCAAAATATATCACAGACCAGGTGTTAAAGCACATTGCTATTAAGCTCAAAACATGAGCTGAAATCCGTAGTAATGAAGTTAGAGACTTTTCTACAGATGTGTCATACACAGTGTAATTTTTTTTCTAATATTACACAGACAAAAGGAACCATCCTTTTGTTAGTGACAGCTGATGGAAATAACAAATAAAAGTAAAACAACTTCCCTAAGCATAGAGGGTGCGAAGCCTATAAAGTCAGGGAAAGGTTTTAAAGGTGGACCTGTGAGGAAGCAGGAAGCAGAGAAAGCACCTCTCCTTGGTGTATCTCCTGTCCATCATGCATACATCTGTTATAGCAGTGTTTCCCAAAGAAGCTCTGTGGACTAGGTCATCAGAATCACCTGCAAGGGGTTTTGGGTTTTTTTTGTTTGTTTGTTTGTTTTTTGCGGTATGCGGGCCTCTCATTGTTGTGGCCTCTCCCGTTGCGGAGCACAGGCTCCGGACGTGCAGGCTCAGCGGCCATGGCCCACGGGCCCAGCCGCTCTGCGGCACGCGGGATCTTCCCGGACCGGGGCACGAACCCACGTCCCCTGCATCGGCAGGCGGACTCTCAACCACTGCGCCACCAGGGAAGCCCGGGGTTTTGTTTTTAATATGGAATTCTGGGCCCCACCCTGGAAGGTTCCGTTCCAGTACCCCTGGAGTTGGGACAAGAAATCTGGGTTTATATCAAGTATCTAGTAAAGCGCAGTCATTTTTCTTTTCTCTTATGCTCTCCAAAGGATTCTTTTCTCCCATCCCTCGTTCTCTGTCCCCTTAACATTTTGGATTAGGAATTAAATATTGGAGGCAAGACCGAGGGAGCTGGAGAACATGGAGGACAAAGTACAGTAAGGAGGAAGTAACCAGCAGCTAGGAGAACATAGGGAGAACCTGGCTGTGGATCAGCTCTTACCATTGCCCATCACTCTCCACTCCATAAGGGGGTGAGTCTCCGTGGTCCCTCATGTGGACACACAGTAGCTCAAATCTGGGGATCATTTCCTGCCCGGTAGCTATGAGAGCAGACTCTCTGGGTGGCAGCACTCCTCTGCTTCTGCATATGTCTCTCCCAGCCCTCACCTCATCATGGTGACATACTTGTCTTTGGGGAATGAAAAGGAAAGGAAGACTTTGAGAGACTAAGACAGATAAAATCAGTTGGCATTAAAATTTCCTCTCCAAGTTGACTGGCCTCAGAACTCTTTAAAGGTTGTCAATAATTTTGGCTGCATTGTCTATTAAAAAGAGTCTCTTTAAGGCATGATTGGTTTCTCTTCAGAAAATTTTAAAGTGTGTGTGTGTGTGTGTGTGTGTGTTTGCAATTATAGATATATGGAAAAATAAAATGAAATTCTTAAAATGTAGGTCTTAAGTTCTGTATGTAGTTCATGATGCTCATCACCAATGGTGTCTTCCACATCAGGACCCTCAGACTCACAGCTCTGACCTGATTGGGATAGTGCCCATTGTCAGCCCTCTACATTCCACCTTTCAGATGTTTTAGTGGCTTCTGACAATGGCAAGTTACCCATGTTCAAGTGCATTCATTCTGATTCTTATACTCTTCCTTCATACTTATGGCTTCTGCCTTAAGATTCCATTCCAAGACAGAGTACTATGCCTTAACTCAAGCCACTGACTTCAGAATACCCTTCATATATTTCCCAGACTCCAGAGGGGAAAGAGCCTTTTTGGAAAGCATACATGAAAATAATAATTAGTGACTGAGTTCCCATTTTATCCATGGCTACATGCTGGGTTTATATAATTTAAAAGATCAAAGAAAATGTCGGTTGTGGTAAATGACTATGCTCTCCTCATTACCCAACAATCCCAGACCTACAGGTTTAAGAGTGATGTGAATCCATAGCTTGAGATTCTGATGTTCCCCGTGAGCTCAGCTTCACTTCAGAGTAAATATGCGCCCAAGCATTAGACAGTAGCCTGGCAAAATGGGAACACTGGGATTCTGCAGGCAGCCTCTCATCTGCAAGCCAGGGATTGTGCTGGGTAGAAATATCTGCACATAGTCAACTTTGTCCTTACCTTCTTGTAACCCCATCTCTAGGATACTAAGGACTTCTAGAAAATATATACTTCTGATACCTGACTTTAAGCTACTGCCCTACCTTGCAATCTCAGAGACAACTGTTTTTCAAGTATGACCCTTCCCCCTTGTAACTCCTCCAAGTTAATTTCTCTCAAATTAACCACGCACCGCCCCACTACTATATCAGTACCTGGCACACAGTCGGTGCTTAATAATTATTAAATTAATAATCAAATGAAGAAGGGAAGGGGCTTCCCCGGTGGCACAGTGGTTAAGAATCCGCCTGCCAATGCAGGGGACATGGGTTCGAGGCCTGGTCCAGGAAGAACCACATGCCGTGGAGCAGCTAAACACGTGTACCACAACTACTGAGCCTGAGTTCTAGAGCCCTCGTGACACAACTACTGAAGCCTGCACGCCTAGAGCACGTGCTCTGCAACAAGAGAAGCCACCGCAATGAGAAGCATGCGCACCACAATGAAGGGTAGCCCCCACTCGCTGCAAATAGAGAAAAACCCACGCACAGCAACAAAGACCCAACGCAGCCAAAGATAAATTAATTAATTAATTAATTTAAAAACAAAGAAGAAGGGAAATGTTACAGTGTGCGAAATGAATCACTCAGTCCTCAAGTGCTTCTTAAGTACTTACGTCCAAAAAGATCTCTGCCTTCATGGAATCTACAGTCTTGGGATGAGGGAGTTAGAATAGTGAGAAAAGACATAGGCAGCTAAACAAATAAGTAAACAAGACAAGTTTATAAAGTTCTGAATGATAGAAAGAAAGTGAATTTTGATGCTGTGATAGAAAGTGAGTAGGGAAATGGGGAATTACTTTATAAAGGATAATCAAAGATGTCCTCTCTTAACACTGAGATGACCTGAGAAAGATTATTCCAAGCCAGGGGTCAGAAATTAGGAAGATTTCCAAAGATAAATGGGTAATGTTGTGTCCAGACATGGAAAGACACAGTCTGTACCCTCCTAGAGCCCCGGGCCTACTCTGAGCTTCTCCCCATAAGAACTGCCTGGATTACTTTTGCACATGGCTGTAGAAAACAGGCCTTGCCTTGCTGCTTGGCTTCCTCGATTTCAGCTCTATTCTTTTAAAACATTTAGAAAAATAGCTTCAGATGAAGAACAGCCTGATTTCCTCTGCGTCTGGTAGTGAGAAGAGGGCATTTCTGATGACAGCTCAAGGTGGGCAGCCATCATGCAGGACATTTCGATGGAGCTTGTTCTTTCTCTGCTCCTATGAACAAGTCTGAGAATCATCATTCTGGACTTGCTATTAGCCAAAGTTGAATGTAAATGATGGGATGTTTTTTCATTACTGCATTCATTCACTCACTCACTCATTCATTCACACATGCCTTCATCAGGCATTTGGTCAGTTTCTCAAACACAATTCTGGGCACTGGGAATACAAAGAATACTTCCCTTTCAGAGGTGTACACACTAGTCTAGGGATAGACAGGTAAGCCCAAATCACAGTAATGTGATGTGTGCTCTGAGAGATTTGCAGAGGTTGGTGTGGAAACACAGAAGCATAAGTACTTAATTCAGCCAGGAGAGGTTATAGCAGATTCCTGAAGGAGGTGATGCTTGGCCTGACTCTCAAAGGCCGTATAGAAGTGTGCTAGGTGAGCAAAAGAGTGGGAGAGGATTGGTGTTCTACAGAAAGAGGGTGTTGTTTAGGCATGCAGGTATGACATGCATAGTATATTCAGGGAACTAGAAGCCTGTCAAGAAGCAGTAAGAAAATTTAATAGGTGAGGGAAGGATGGAGTGGGAGTTTGGGATTAGCAGATGCATACCAGTATATATAGAATGGATAAACAACAAGGTCCTACTGTATAGCAAAGAGAACTACATTCAATCTTCTGTAATAAACAACGATGGAAAAGAATATGAAAAAGAAAATATGAAAAAATATAAATTCAGTTAATATATATAACCGAGTCACTTTGCTGTATAGCAGAAATTAACACAGCATTGTACGTCAACTATACTTCAATAAAATAAAGCTTTAAACATTTTTTTAGAAAAGAAAACTTCATGAATTAGAAGGGGGACATTGCCTCAAACGCCAGTTTTCTGTGGCCATCAATTTTGCACCCCTTTGTTCTAACAGTTCATTATTTTTTTAAGACAGTCATTTCACTAGTTTTTCAGCCTTGTCTGGCTGTGACACTGTCTCTTTTCCCTTGGGTGCTCACCAGCAACCTTAGCTCTTCTCTGCTCTCCCAGGAGAGAGAGGGGTGCCTCCAACGTACTGGGGAACATGGAAGGGGCTTGACAACCATCACCTCATACTCTGACTGTGCAAGGTGGTTACCATTCTTAGAATGGAGGTGAGGAAAGTCACAGCGCTAGGAAATGGCATGGTTATGATTCAGCCTCAAACTTGGTGCTCCTCAGATTACACTGGAGCAGAGCTGGTCGTTAAGTCAGGCTGGCAGTCCACTGAGCCTGTGGTTTTGGCTGGTGTGAAGATGTTGAAGGAAGGTTTGTATTAAGATGCTCTGTGATTTTGGCACAAGAGCTGTGGAAGCTTATGGGCCCCTGGAGAGGTTAGCAATATGAGCAAGAAATAGCAGGATGAGATTCAACTGGAAAAATGCTAACGAATACATCTGGAGACAAACAAGTGGAAACACACACAGTTAATGGGAAGAAGAGCGGCAGGGACCACAAGGGCTTGGAGAAAGTGGACACTTCATCATAAAGACATTGCCAAGAGGAGATGGGAGCAGATGTGCAGGAATCACTTGGGCTGTGAACAAAAAAAAGACTTCATCGAACCCAGGCAAAAGAAAAAAAAAAAAAAAAGTCTTCTGCGTGCCTGATATTTTGGACCTGCAATGGCATTTTCACTTTGGGTCTCTGTATTTTAAACAGGCCTCTACTAATGCTGGGGAATTCAGAGAGAGAGAATCACACATATGATTTAATACCAGAGCGGATGAACTCAAGAGGAACAAACAAATAAGAAAATAAGATCTTCTTACAGCTCTACAATTCTGAAAAAGGCAACTGTAAAAATAGCTGAACTGAGAATGTGCAAATACGAAGGTTAACAGGGCTCCTACCAGTACCAATTAAGGCCCTGGGTCTCCTCCGTTATTTGATCTTCTGCCAAAGATAACTGGGAAACTGTCTCCTAAAATGTGGGTGTTCCATGACTGAAGTCTAGCATCAACCCCGTGGAAGCTCATTTCATGCCGATGCCTATAGAGGGAAGGCACTCAAGTCCTTGGAAGGCAGCCTGTTGCATTTCTGACCATCTCTTAATCTTATTTAATGATGGCTCACAAATGATGCCTATGGATGCCTTGCAGTATCTTCTCTAGATGTGATGCAACGGACCTCCGTTCCTGAGCTACAGCCACAGGGCAGGGAGTGACACCATTTCCCAGTTTTTACTCTATTTTTTTCTCCTTTTGTCAAAGAACACTGGGTAGATTGGAAATGACCCAAGTGGCTGTCTTAGTAATTCCTCAACCAAATGTTGTTTTTCAATAACCATCTATCTTAGAAACTGTCTCTCCCATTATCTTTATCCTAACTGCTTGAAACAGATGGCACTTTGTACCTTAAATTCATATCCAAATCGTTTCAACTGCCACTGCCCTGTGATTTGGGACTCTAGACCTGAGAGGGGGAAAAGCACATTATAAAGTGTGAAAAAAATGCTTCAGTTTTGTAGGGGAACAGAAGGTACTAGTGATTTTGCTGTATCATGTTATGGGCCTCTAAGAAATAAAGGGTCACGTTCTTGGTGAAAATTCCCCATGTAAACCCTATGAGTACTGTGATAAATTACAAGATTCCCGAATGGAATTCCGGCATATGCTGATGTACCCTGGATGTGATGAGAAAAACGTTGAACTGCCACCCTACCGTAAGTTTTAGTTTCTTCTCATTCATTCAAGATTCTAAAAGGCAATATTCTCCTTTTGAACATAAGAAGTGCTTCAGAAACATTTGCTCAATGCATGGATGGGTGACCTCAATGATGGAGCAGAGTCAGGACTTGGCTGGTTTTGGTGCAGTGGAAAGTCCCAAGTTTGGACTTTAAAGTCAGACAGATCTCATTCAAATCTTGCCCTCACCACCTAAAAATTGTATGTTTTCAGAATAGTAACTTCAGTTTTATGTCCTTGATTTCCTGGTTGCTGTTGTTATTTTTGTTTTTAAGGGACCATTTTACCTAACTCACAGGGCTCTGGTGGGGATTAACTGGAAAAAACAAAAAAACAAAAAACAAAAAACAAAACACGTCTGATGACTCGCGTGATTCCTGGAGTTATAGGAGAGGTTTAGCTAAAGTGCTTTTGCACCTTTTGTCACTGCTTTGGGGACCACCCGTGACAGTTTTCTGGCCAATATCTCATTTACTCCCTTCCTATCCATGGTCCAAAGCCCCAAGGGAACCTTCTTGACAAAGCTTCCCCTTCCCCGTGTGCCTTTCTCCTTTCCCAAAGCTCTTTCAGCAGTCAGTGTCTACATAATTCATTTAGACACTATGCATATCTAGCTGGCCGCACCATATTCCTTATTTGATTGTTACTTTACAGATTACATGTATCAGTTATGTGTCCTCGAGTTGAAAACTTGAAAGCAGGGGTTGCAAAAGGCTGAGTCCTAACGCAACGGGAACTTCATGGGAGATAAATTTAGATAAGCGTTAAATGAACACAACATGTCACTCTTAAACCTTTTGAACCGGAGATTCTTCATTTGTGAAGGATATTATAAGTACTCTACTTACTTTTTAGTTGAGTTATAAGGATGAAATGAGATGATGTATGTGAAAAATTTTGTAATTCTTAAAGCTTTCACAAATGTATATAATTCTTCTCTTATGATTATTTTATCCTATTTATCCTTTAACTACAATTTCAAGTATGAAAAGATGGTTTCAGACTTGACTTTGAAGAACCAAGCCCAGAAAGTGTAGTTAGGTAGGCAATATCAAATCCAGTACTAATAGCTGGCTCCCCCATGTCCAAACACCTTCTTTCTACTACCTATGCTTATAGTGACCATATTATTTAATTAAAAAGCAGGATATGGGATTTTTTTAAAGACATGTCAGCACAATAGGAAGATATATGTATTGCCTATTCCTTCCCTCTCTACAGTGTCCATTGCATATCTCTAATAATGGATATTATATTTTATTGAAAAGATCCATGAAGACCTTTCAGCTGTGGCCCTGATACAGCATTTATGAAAACACACACACAAACATTACCAAGTTGAAACAGTACTAGAAATTCTAAATTTCTCAATGCTCTGCCAAAACCCTGTAGGAATTTCTACTAACCAAAGCACAGATGAAGCTTTGACGGAATAAAAAAATGACTAGCAAGGGCAGATGTGGAGACATGGGAAATTGATGAATTTTCTGAATTGTAATTTCTGCATTATGCCAAGAGAATGATCGTAGATTACATTAATTGTTCAGAAATAGGAACTCCTCTGTACCATCAGTTGATCAAACAGTGAAAGAAGATATAATTTTAAGTAAAGCCCAGGAATGGGAATAAAATAGACCTAGATTTGCAGGCCAACTTGCTACCTAGTAGCAGCAGGGCTTTGATAACCTTACTCAATAGCTCTAAAATTCAGGTTTTTTATTGATATGTAATTGACATATAACATTGTGTAAGTTTAAGATGGACAACATGTTGACGTGATACATTTATACACTGTGATATGATTACCACCACGACATTAACTAACACCTCTATCATGTCACATAATTGTCATTTCTCTTTTGTACTAAGAATATTTAAGGTCTAGTCTTTTATCAACTTTGAAGTATGTAATAAACAGGGATAGTGTTAGTGATTCCTTTATATAGTCGCTATGGAAATATATGTAACATTGCTAGTATGGTGAGTAGAACAAGGTGAAGTTCAGTAATATTAGTTTTATTATTTATATTATTACTATGTGCTGGAGATCGTCTCTCTGTATGCAGGCCTCCTCCCCCCAGCAAAAAGAAAAAGAGAAAGTCATACACATACATACATTCACACCCACACACACATATCTAAGCCTCACAAGGTCTGGAAGCCTGGAAAGCACCTTTCTCAGATTCATGGGTTCTGACTTAGATTCCATCAATGAAAGTCACCTACACAAAATTAGGAAGAGAGAAGAGAAAGAAAGCCATTATTCTCATCCTCCAGTGGCAGGTAGACGAAAGGGCAGAAGCAAAAGTGGAATTCACAACTTTCTGGGTCTGCTCCTATGAATCACCCACCCTAGAGCTGCGGGTCTTTGAAATCATGTGCACCAATTCCTGGAATTCCTACACTTCTTGATTTGCACAAAGTCAGCTGCTTTAACTGACCCTCACTCTTGGTTTCCCCAGCTTTCCCCAAGTTTTATAAGTAGCTAATTTCCTATATTAAATCCTTCCCACTTAACATATCTAGAGTGAATTCTATCCTTCTGACCACATCTTGCATAATACATATTCTTTCAATACTCACAACTGTTGTTTGATTCAGCTGTGTCTACCAGGTAATTCATGGGCAGGTATTGACAATTTGCACTTGAGCTGGCCTCCATCTCAATCTCTGAAGGAGAAAATCTCACTCCAGAGGCTTATTTCTCCCTAGACCTAGAACAGCAAGATTGTAATGATCTTTCCTCATTAAAGGAAGAATAAGGAGAAGACAACAACCACCATAACAAATCAAGAAGTACAGCCAGTAACAGGTGCAGCAGCCTTGCAATCAAGATGTGAACGAAAAGAGTAATTTTTCTGATTGTTACAAAATTTTCTCCAATAAGCTTCTACTACCGACACAAATGAAGGATAACACATTTCAAAATTAAATAATAGCCCAGGAAAAATAAAAGTGAAAAAAAACTTAGCTAATCAGGTTTGTACTCCTCAAATGATCTGAGAATTTGAGGAGGAGACGAGGAATAGCGGGAGGAAAACAATCATGTTTAATTGATATTCGTATCCCAAGCACCTTGTGTAGATTCTGACACACATTTGCTGAACTGAAGGGAAGCTGGAAATCAGAATTAGCCTGTACTTCAGGACACAGGGAAGCTGATGTGATCCGGTTAGTTCCAGACCAGCTCCAGAGCCAGTTTTCTTCCTCTGGGCTTTCCCTGCCCACCTTCCCCAGCTTTCACCCCTTTTAGACAGAGGTCCCTCTCTGTGTACAGAGCAGCGCCAGCTCCAGGCTCCCTCTCCAGGCCCACGCTGTGGATTTGCCTTTCCCACCGCCCCTATCTGGGCAAGCGGGTTTTAATAAAGAAACTTTTCCAGATAGGCACCCCTAGTTCTGATTCAGTACTTTTGGCATTCTGGGTTAGCTAAAATAAAAAATAATGATAATAAAATTCCAGAAAGCTTAATTATTCAAAAGATGTGCTTTAATTTAACTAGAAGCTTACAATAACATTTATTTCCCATTATAACTGACAAAACAACTAAAAGTTGTGAAGAGTGTTACAGCGTTTCTGATGAGATAAATCTTTATTCTCAAGGACATAATTAACTTCTCTGAGAAGGCACGCTAAGTCGAAAATTCAAGCACGCTTATTTTTAAATTTCCGAAGTTCTGAGATTCCACATTATCAATTCAGGCAATGCGTTTTACCTTCTGTTAAAATATTTTAACCTCCCCCTCCCATACGGGAATTTTTGATTCCAATGGTTTTAAGACCTATCCTTGAGAAACTACGGATTCTTTAAAGCTGACATACTTCTGGCTACAAGAGCCCAGAAAACAAATCCTCCATGGGTTTTCCATGACACTTGTATCTGGGAGATGGGTGAAGTTATCAGGTTATTAGTAAGGTTCTGTCCATCAAGGACAGAATGCCACTGACCCATGGCTATTTACTAAGCTTCCTGTGTAACTTGGGGGAGGGAGTGGTGGTAGTTTATCTACTTTTTAAAATATTTTTTGGGGCACAGAAGCCCAGACGCCACTCTTTGGCTCTCATTCCTGATACAGAGCACTATATTTAGAATGTCCACTCTCCACAGAGGTGACAGGGCACCTACTGCCACAAGACTGTTTTTATAATTAAAAAAACAACAACAACAACACACATCTTGCAGCTGAGTATTTACATAAAGGAAGAACCATGAGGATAAGGGTTTCAAGGTGATGGATCATTCAATAATTATGGCAGCCAAAGCTACTAATGACCCCCCAAGAAACCTGTGGATAGACTACTGGTTTTATGTAACTGCTCTGAATTCCGAAAAAAACCAAAGTTATCATAATGAAACAGAAGATTAATGTGGAATTCCTTGGTCTCAGTGACAAAAGGATTGAAGGCATCAGTCAAGAAAGAAATGTGGTATGTATAATAGATGCAGCCCAACTGCAGCTGTTGATGTCAGGATCTCTGAAATGAGGCTATTCTTCACGCAGATGCAATTCCATTCAGAACGTAAGCAAGTGAATCATTTGGATTCAGGTGAGAACTGGAATTTCGCACTTTGAATGTTGCCATAATCCATCCCTGCTTGCTGCATGATTCATATACTTCTTGTATATGAAGTATAACCGTTAGAACTAACAACTTTGATGTTCACAGCTTCAGAATGCTTTTCAGTTTTTTAGCTTGAGATATAGTCCAATCTTAAACAAGCAGAATATAAGTTAAACTTTGCATCTTTTAGTAAGGGATCCTTGTATTTTCTTTGTCTCACAGTGTACTATAGATTCTTTAAGTCAGGCATAGAGAGGGTGGGGGTACTCTTGGCTCAAGAAGTTTAAAACCAGGGCAATATTTTTATGGATTAGAGACCCATCGTCATCTCAGATACGTCCAGTGAATTCAGAGTTCCCTATAAGAAATTTGGGGGATTCTCTATTTTTTCCAGTGCAGCTTGATTCCCTCATAGAGACGGCTGCTGAAATCTCCATACTTTCGCACCCACTGAGCCCCAGTGGAGGCTATACGGATAGCCTAGAACCTGAGAGGATACTAATCCAAGCCTTTCATTTTGACGTCCCAAACTGGGGCCACGATCTGGGCCCACATGGGGATTCTGTGGGCTCTGAACGCTTGTCCCATCACTAACACTATCCTGTAAGTCCTGATGCCCATGTGAGAATTGATCCTGCTCTGTTGTGGATTTAACCGAGCTGAGATGAGCAAAAATCTGTCAGTCACTGGGACAGACTGAAAGAGCTTGGGCATACCAGAGTGTGTTGCCACTGCTTCTGTATTGTAATGAAAATGACAATATATTCTACATTTTACACTGCAGTATGTCCTCTTCCAGAAGATATTTGCTATTGGTGAAATCTACATAGGTCATTCAATGTCAAACTGTTTATATTACTTCAAACTGACAATTTCCCTTTCTTCAGGCAACAAAAAATAAAAATAAAAAATATCCTCAACCTCCTGCTAAAAATGCAATGTCTAATTATAGCACCATTCATACAAGCTCTGAATAGATAGCCAAATCTGATAGTCAACAGACCTATTGCTTCCTATATTTGAAGTTATTGTTTCCTAATTCTATAGCTCCATCTCCCTTATTACAGGTATAAGGCATAAACTAAGTGAAATGTGCTGTGTGTTCTGGTCATGGCATAAGTCACCAGCTTAGCAGAAGCAGTTATTATGAAATCAAAGATTATCGTAACATCTTCAAAACAGCAACCATCTAGGAGTTCCCTGGTGGCCTAGCGGTTAGGATTCTGGGCTTTCACTGCTGTGGCCTGGGTTCAACCCCTGGTAGGGGAACTGAGATCCCACAAGTCGTGCAGCATGGCAAAAAACAAACACAAACAAAATAGCAACCATCTGAACATTGGTATCTGGAAGTAAACCCTAAGGTAAAGGCAGCAGGAAGGGAGGACCTCAGATATTTAAAACCACATTTAATTATAAGAGCATGTCAGATCCCTGGTGGGGAGTGGTGCTGGGAGGTGCCAGAGGAGGGCTCATGACTTGGTGGCCACAGGATGTTTCCTGGAACCAGTGATTGTACCGTGAGTGTTACAGTGCATTACTCAGGGAGGAAGGAGGCCGTGGGACCTGAGAGTGTTCACAGTGGGTGGACAGCATGGTGGGGGAGAGGGAAGAGTGCAGTTACAGAGAAAAGAGGATACTTAAGAAGTCAACACAAACTGGGTGAAAATATTCACAATATAAGTGGGACAGTGTAACAAAGGACTTGAATCACAAATATATAAAGAGCTCTGACAACTCAATAATAAGGCAACTTTTTACTTTTCATTTAAATTAGGATAAGATTTGAAGAGACACTTTAACAACAACAACAAAATATATGAATGGCCAATAAAGATATGAAAAGTATCTCAAGGTCATAAGACATCAGGCAAATGCTAATTAACACTGTGATGAGATACTGCTTCACACCCAAATAGAATGTCTCAATTTGAAAAAGATTTCTAATACTACGTGTTGGCAAGGATGTAGAATATGGCACTAGAATTGTCATGAATTTCTTGTGGGGATGTAAAATGCTACAATTATTTTGGAAAACATCAAGCAAATTCTTCTCAATTTTATAATATACATACTACAGAACTTAACAATTTCATCCCTGGATATTTACCCACAAGAAATGAAATTGCATTTCCACAAGAAGTCTTCTACGTGAATGTTCATAGCAGCTTTATTCATAATAGCCCCAAACTAGAAATTTCAAATGTCCATTGATAGGAAAATGGATAAACAATTTGAGTTGTGCTTGTACCGTGGGAAACTACTCAGCAATAAAAATGAGACATAAAATATCATGCTTGAATCTCACAGACATTTTATTGCATCAAATAAACCAGATATAAAAAGTATATACTCTAGGATTCTAGTTTAAGTGAAGTTCTAGACTAGACGAAACCATTCTATGGTGACAGACATAAGATGAGTGATGGTTTGGAACGAGGAGTGTGGGATTAACTACACCTAAAATATGTATATCCTATTGTATGTAAATGATATTTCAAAAGTTATTTTTTAAACAGAAAAGCAAACCAAAAAAATACTACCAGATATTTCATAGGTCGCTGTAAAGAAGAAGAGTAAATATTTAGAGTCGAAGAACCAAGAAACGGGGGTAAGAGTAGAAGAGATGGATAGTGAACCATCAAGTGGAGGGTTGTATGTGCGGTTGACCTTTCTGTGCTCTCTACACCATGGGTGAGCAAACCAGCTATGTATGGAGGGGACAAGTCCAGGCTGGTGCAATATCCCCTCACATGTGCAACTAGCATCTCAGAACGTTCTAAACTGGACTAGATTCGAACTCTGGCTATGACCTGCTTAGCTGTGTGATCATAACACAATTGATTTTAAACTCAAGGAGCCTCTATTCTCTCAACTGTGAAATGAAAAGGATATTGGTTCTTAGGGTTATTAAAGGATTATACTAAGAGAAGATATGTAAATTACTTATGTAACTCAATACACTTAAGTATTACTTTTATCCTCATACTCAACCTACTGATGGGGCAGAGAGCAGCCCAGACTGAGATGGCCAAGAGCCCCGTGGGCAGTGTGAGCAAACCCAACAAACACAGTCTGAAGGACTGTGAGGCAGACTCAGACCATCGATCTTGCTCTTCTTGTTTTCTCTGATCTGTCCAATGATTGCAAGACAACTGGACACAAAGACATGGTGATATTGGAACACAGAAAAAAAATTTACTACTGTCCTACAAAAGAAAAATGCAAGCACATCATAGAACAATTAATATTAAGCTCAATTTTATCTAACGGAAAACAATAAATTCAGATGTAAACATAATCAGCGGAGCCATTCTAAAAATAACCACAAATCCATCTGTCATTTACCAGTGACTGGAAAATACTTAGAACATATTTGGCGATGTTTTGGACACCGTGCTTGCAGTCTTCGTGCCTCTGGGTCTCCAGAGTGCTTTATGATGCACGAATCACAGGTCCAAGGTAACAAAGCTTCTGTGTTACCTCCTTTTAAGACCCTCTTAGAGCTATAGCAAAGCTTGCCTTCTTCCCTCTGAGTTTTCAGCATTAGCTGTAGCTGTTTACCTCATGTCAGTTTAGTCATCCCAAAGCAAACAAATAAATCACTTCTCCCCCTATTTATTCAACCATGACCAAAAAAATAAACCATACATGTGATTTCAAAAGTACAGGTTCATTTCAGAACGTGGCTGCAAGGGGGAGAAACTAAGTGTGTAAACTATTATTAATTTGAAATGTCTGTAAATGTTGCTGAGAGCCAAAGTGCCTAGATTTTCCTACAGCCTCAATTACTCAGCCAAATCATGGTGGCCACAGCTCACTAAATCACAGGAAAGGGGGTACTTTTGCCTCTGAAACATCCAGAGGTTACCTCTAGGTTGTCCCTGGGATCTAGAAGAAACATGGGAATTAAGACACATTAAAAGGGGTCCTTCAACAATGAAGCCCGTGGACATCATCCAGGAAGAAGCCCAGACCAGCCCTACTGTAAACACCCTCTTTGGGGGCTTGTGAGCAGTCTGCCCAAGGGAATGGAGATACCTCTTATAAGAGCATAGAGTCACAGACAGAGGAGCCGAAACACAGGGCATTAAATAACATTTGGTGGTTTATCATCTCATTATAAAAGTAATAAGAATGAATTATAGGAAATTTTAATACAGAAAAATTTAATAAAAGAAATAAAAACCTGGCATAAGCATACCACCCAACATTAAATATCAATAGTCTCATCTAATTTTTTCTACAGATACACGTACATGCTTGCATGTACAGAGTATTTTTTTTTTTTTTTTTTTTTTTTTTTTTGCGATATGTGGGCCTCTCACTGTCGTGGCCTTTCCCGTTGCCGGACGCGCAAGCTCAGCGGCCACGGCTCACAGGCCCAGCCACTACGCGGCTCACGGGCCCAGCCGCTACGCGGCATGTGGGATCCTCCCAGACCGGGGCACGAACCCGTATCCCCTGCATCGGCAGGCGGACTCTCAACCACTGCGCCACCAGGGAGGCCCCAGAGTATTTTTTAAAAGATGGATTAGGCTGTAAATATTTCGTACACTGATTTTTTTCACTCCTCATATATAATAAAAGCTCTTCCATCTAGTGCCTTCAGAGTTAGTAACTGTCAATTAATCAAAAAGTTCTGTAAAGCAGATAATCCTTAAAAACACACACACATTGCTTAAACATATTACTTTCACCTAAGATATATAAATGTGCATTTATTAGCTATGCTTATGTTGCAGGGTCAAAGTCTTTTCTTTGTGTTCAAGTCCTCTATGACAGGACAGTTCCACAAAATTTTCTTACAAAAGCAATGTTTATGTTGCATGCTCTACAATTCTCTTTTTTGATATCTTTGAGAGTGAGAATGCAAAATCTCTGGAGAGTCAATCTGAGCCAAGAATTCTAGAATTTTACAGTTTCCTTCATCTTTTATAATTGTCTAACTATACCTAATTCCACAAAATTTTTTAGCACCTTACCCTCCTAGAAAAAACAATCTGAAACATTTTTTTCTTGCACTTATGGCTCATTGATTTGCATAATATTTAATAGAGTTATGCAATTACAATGGCAAAGGCAACTGGCATAAACATATTTACTGACTCATGATAAGCTCCCCAGCAGTGGTGGGAACAGGAACAGGGGTGAGGAGCCTGTAGGCCATGAGATAAGCATGCCTGGACACTGCTCAGTGTGTTTACAAACGGAGTGCATGGCTAAATCATTCTGATGAGTTGGTTACGTGAAGGTTGGTTAGGCATCTTCTGTAATGATCAACTTCACTATGTTTCAACAATGAAAAAGTTCCCAGACTCTTGAACCAAATGGAAATGTTGTATAGGGGTTGGAAGAGATGAGTAATTCTACACTTAGGTTTATACTATCTCTAAGTGGTCCACCTGTGGATTTGGTGATAGTGAAACCTAGCAGCAACAATCTATGAACTCCATCTTTCAGAAAGAAGAATACAGTTAAAGTCAGGGAGAAAAGTGAAGCTTAACTCACAAGCAGCGATTCATCTTTTTGGCAAAAGAAGATCAAGAGACCTGCTTCTGTGCCATTGGGTATCAATAGTCAACTTACCTTGATGGCTTTTGCATAATAATTCAGCAAGGGATGTTGACATCATCTTAGATTAGGGGGACTTCATAGGTTTGCTGTTTTTCTAAAAGAAGCCTGATATTTCTACTTTTTGTTTTGTTTTGTTTTATTTTGCGGTACGCGGGCCTCTCACTGTTGTGGCCTCTCCCGTTGCTCGGGACGTGCAGGCTCAGCGGCCACGGCTCATGGGCCCAGCCGCTCCACGGCATGTGGGATCTTCCCGGACCAGGGCATGAACCCACATCCCCAGCATCGGCAGGCGGACTCTCAACCACTGCACCACCAGGGAAGCCCCTCTACTTTTTACTGCAATGTATGTTCTCACAAGAGTCAGCAGTGTTCTAACTAAGGTGCCTGGGCAAAGTGCTAACAAGTAATTAACAATGCACTCATTAGTAAGGCAGTTAATGCCTCTGATGACCCTTAATCACATAATGAAATGTTTATTAGAAATCTTTTATTCTGCAACTTTTTCCAATCATTATTTATTATTAATTAGTTAGTGAGGAGTTGTGAGTGTTATCTTTTGATAAAAAGGAATTGTACAAAAGAACTAAAGAATTGCATGATTGGCAATCTTTCAATTTAATGCATATACTGTTTAATTCTATGTGTCTGGAACCTTAGCTACATGATTCTTCTTCTCAACACAGGTAATTCTGTCTAAGACATAAATGCCATATGTTTAAATATGGTCCAATTATTGCATTTATCCATTTTCCATTTAAAACTAATGCTCTCTTGGGCACCTTAGCCTGGGGCTATACATCTGTTAACCATTTAAGAAGTCAAGCTCTGTGACTGGGTCTCTTTGAAAGAATGCAGACACTCTGCTTAACTGGCACAGTTTAAAATTAATCAGTGTGGATATATATGTAAAATATATACTGTGTGTGTGCCTATAATGCTATATATGTATTGTACATGTGTATTTTATATGTGTATACTTAGATGTATATATATGCCTTTAAATAACTTTTAAAATAACTTCTCTCCTTTACTAGTAATCTTTGTTAATGGCTTCACCATCCATAGACTCAAACAAGCCAGACCTCATAGAGGCATTCAAGATGCCTCTTTTTCATGTACCATACTTCATAAGTCAAGTCATTAGAATTCTACCTTAGAAATGTCTCTTACATTTCTACCCTGCTTTTGTTCTGCTGCCATCATTTCTCATCATTTCTCTTCAAGAAAACATTTGTATCTTCCCTATTTGATATTCTTTCTAATTAAGAGAAGAATTAGAGCAGGTTGTGAATAGGGATGATGATGAGAGTAGGAGACAGTTGGGCCATAACGCAGGAGGTCATGTCTCAAGTTTCATAGGGGAAGATGGTGCTTGCTGGCCTACACAGTGCATGCAAGAGAGAGAGAAAACAAGCTTCCTAAGAAAGTCTGATTTTCAGAAGTCATAGGTGAAACAAGTCCTAGAATCAGAGAATACTACACTTACAAATCTAAAAGGGGCCTCACCCATCATTCAGTCTAACCCCGAAAACACTTACACTTTGTTATGGGTTGAATTGCATGAATTCCCTCAAAATTCATAGGGCTTCCTAAATCACAGGGCCTCAGAATGTGACTATTTGGAGATCAGACCTTTATACAAGGTGATCAAGTTAAAATGAAACTAGGCTGGGCCTTAATCTAATCTGTCTAGTGCCATTATAAGAAAGAGCAACTTGGACACACAAAGAGATGCCAGGGATGTGCACACAGAGGAAAGACCATGTGAGACACAGGGAGAAGATGGACATCTGAAAGCCAAGGAGAGAGACCTCAGAAGAAAGCAAAGCTGACAGTACCTTGAACTTGGACTTCTAGCCTTCAGAACTGTGAGACAATAAACATCTGTTGTTTAAGACCCCCAGTCTCTTGTTATTTTGTTTCGGCAGCCCTAGTTGACTAATACACTTTTATTGACTCCAGAGAAGGAATGCTATCCTTTCCTATGTCTCAGCACACTTTACTTTTTCAGGCAAAACAATACAGGAAAGAATAATTTTCATACTGGAGAGCATTTAGGGCTGTGTAAATCTCATAGGAAAGCATGATAACAAGAGATTTGCAGCAATTAAACTTTAAAAAACCTCTCAAGATCTCCCAAATGTAATGTGCACATTTCAACAAAGCCAAGTGCTAACAAACACATCCCCTGAAGCAACACCACTAGAAAAACACCTTCTCTACTCCCTCGTGATTCTAATTGTTTACTTGATAACTTCTTATCTCAACCAAATTCCCAGCGTGGAATCGGATAGTGGTTGGGTTGAAGCTGTAATGTGCCACATTGAAGGTATGAATCTAATGTGAAAAAGGGAAGTCCTGTAGTTCAAAATGACATATCATCAGCACTTTTAACACAGAATTTAGTAAGACAATCATCAGACACAAAACATATTTCACCCCAAGCCATTCTTTCAAGAATCTGATCTCAAGTTTGAATTATTGCTGTACTGAATAACTGGGTAAGGAATTGATTCTACTCTGAGTCATTGCTATCATTGTCCAAGGCCACCTCTCCTTCCTGGTGGCCAGAGGCTCAGAGACAGAAATATGTCTTCCTGTGATGTCTATTTCTGACCTCTGGCTCTGAATAATATATGATTCAAGGTTCCCATCAGGGCCTTCGCAGGCTGAAGAGCCGTCAACAGAATGTACTGAGCATCAATCTGTACGATTCATTGATGACTAAAGAATCAAAGCTAAGTTACTCATTGGCGGCCCTTTCTGATATTTTCTCTTTCAATTTTGTAATTAATTTTCTAATCCAAGTAATATTCAGAGGTTTTTAAACTGAAGACTTTTGGACTCCTTATGGCTATAGATTAGTTTGGAAGGAACATTTTTTATTTAAAAAAAGATCTGTATTTGCATATAAACATCAACACTTATATGTGGATTATACACACTCTCGTTTGCCACAGTCCTCAGGGTCCTCACTATACTTCTCCCTCTTCATAAGATACTTGAAGGGACCCTAAAGTCATCTGAGTTTTTGTGGCCTTTGAGAGACATTTTGAGATCCCTTATCTGTAATCTAATTGGAGGACCCAAAGGTAAAAGTACTGTCTGAAATACAAAACTTCCAACAAGCAAAGTTGTTCTAAAATGATAATAAAACACAGGGACTGGTTAGGGCAAGCTCCTTGGATGCTGTACCATCCAGTCACCAAAAGCTGGGCAGTCTTCTAAAATCTGACTTCTATTCTCTCAGCAGCAAACTGACTCCAGTGTGATTTTCCCTAAAATTCCTTTCTAAGAAGAAAATATATATTCTGAAAAGAGTAATAGATTAATCTATGAGATCAGGGATCTTATTTCCCAGAGTATGAACCTACATATCACTTTTTCATAATATAGGACAGGAAAATACTGATTGAGAATTGAGGAGACCAGAATAAGAATTTCAGGGGAGGGATGACAGTGAACATGAGGGTAGAATTCACAGAGCCTGAGTGCAGAACAGGGGAACCAGAGACAAATCACCTAATTCTCTACTAGCCTTGAAGTTAAGCTTTGTGTGGAAGGTGACCCTTGACTTCTGTAGACAAGGCAACCCTATAACTTGAATTTCCCTCTGATATCTTAGGGTTAGTCACTTTTATTCTTTAAGAAAAAGAAATACATGTTGCTGAATAAATAAATTATATACAAATTGAATTTAATTTTACGTCTGAGACTTTCTATAAAAGCAGATTATTATATCAGGAATAATAATTGGTAAAATTAGATGTTTCTATTCAAAAAACATGCCCAACATGTTCTCATCTAGAAAACAGGCAAAGGCATCCTGACCTGCTTAGTATCATTAAGATAATGCTAGGGAAGTACTTTGATTTATACAGATTTAGAAGGTGTTACCTTTACTGCTATCTTGGTTTATGAAAAGTACATTGAGTAACACAATGAAGATTAATTCATAAGAGAACCTAGTACTAATCTTAAGGGAGCATTAGGTGAGATTACAACATTCTCTCTCATGCATCCCTGTTCTAGCATCTACACTGCTATCTAGACCTTCTTGCCTCCATTCCTGAATCTCCCTGGATTTCTAACTCCCCTCTTCCCTGTATGTGGAACAATTCATCTCTGTCCAAATTCTGACCAGCAGTCCCTCCTTATCTCCCAGTACCGGGTGAAACTAACGCTGTCCAAATGGCAGCTGCCACTCTCCTTAGAAAACTGTTTCATGGCTATCTTTCACTACTTGTGTCCTCTTGTTGAATATCACCTCCCATTTCAAAATACTTAAGATATTTCTCTAAATTCTCACAATGCTCTCCCTAAGAGTAACCAAGGTGAATAAACTGTCCTCCATCTAAATATTTTAAAGTGCAGACATCCTCCATCCGAAGAGGGGGTACAGCCACTGGGAGCAAGATGCCAAGAAGATCCCAGAAGTGGGCAAAGTGCTCACCCTCAACATGCCTTACCGTCCTCGCCACAGACTTCCTCTCACAATGTATACGTACGTCAAAACTTCAAGTCGTACACCTTAAACATATGCAATTTTTATTTGTCAATTAAACCTTGATAAATCTAGGGGGGGAAAAAAAAAACAGCTCAGAAAACTTGACCCTGCTTGAACAGGAATGCAGTGGGGATTCCTATGGACTGGAAAAAAAACTGAGTTCATATAGAGATATGAAAGCTGGGAAGAGACAGGACCCATTCTGAGAACCCCCAGCACAGGGCAAGTGATGAGTTAAAAAGCCAGCTCTGCACCATCACCCAGCATTCCAGAGAATGAAGATGCCTCAGTACACCAAGGCTTCCCAAGATGTTTACTGTCTGAGACCAAGCTCAGGGCTCACCGTCACTAATGCCAGTCCTCAGCCACAGTGAACCCCTGTTCTGCTCTTCCAGTTCCCAACTCCTCATAACCCAGCATTAAAGTACACCTTTGAACCACACAAACCAATGGCTTCAAAATGCAACGCCATATTC
This sequence comes from Lipotes vexillifer, assembly GCF_000442215.2. Lineage (NCBI taxonomy): Eukaryota > Metazoa > Chordata > Mammalia > Artiodactyla > Lipotidae > Lipotes > Lipotes vexillifer. Next base: position 345,438 of record NW_006782866.1, read on the forward strand.
TCCCCCTTTACCAGTGAGAGCAGAGAAAGCACTGTCCCTGGGGGCTTGGGAGAGAGGTCCATCAGCCTCAGGACTGACTCCCAAAGGCTGCCACAAATTCATTCCTCACAGAGTCACAGAGCCCTATAGCAAGGATGTTGTCATGGCAACCAAGAGACAGCCAGGAGCCGAATGGATCTTATCACCCCACAAGTGGTGCTTCAAGTCTCCCATCTCATCCCTCTTTCCATCTGACAAACTGCGTCATTAAGAGGCCCCAGACAGTAATTAATTACAAAGTGTGTCTCCTCGACTCCAAGTTTGGTCATGCCAGAATCACCCTGAGGATGAGTAAAAAGCAAGTTGCAGTTGCAAGGTCTAAAATTTCAGATTGGGATGCAAGGGAGGATACTAGGGAGAGAGATCCAGGGAGGGAGAATCCTGGAGGTCATGTCCCTCAGTGCCCACATTGCAGCCCTCTGTGTGAGCATGGTGATGAAAAATCATGCACTGTAACATCTGTTTGCCCTTTTCAAATTCCCAGAACGAAGCAATATGAATCAGCAGTGTCCCCTGGAGCACAGGAAAAAGGCCTCCTGAGACAGTGGCAGAATACTGGCCAAGGTCTCTGAAAATTTACTTATTCCCTGGTTCAGCCAAGGCAGGATTGGAGTGAAAAAACTGGGATAGCTAAGTCCTTTGAGGGCAAGTTATTTTAATAAGGAACCCATTTTGTATAATTTAGTAAATTTTATGTTTTGTCACTTGCTTTTTTTTTCTTTTTTCTTTTGCTTTCTATTTTCCCCCTCATTATTCTCATAAAAAAAAGAGCCTCCTTATCTTTAGAGGACAATGGAAGGTCCCTCTTTCCATGACTCACCCAGTAAAGCTTGAAGGTTCACTGTGTTATACAGTGTGAAGAAGCCTGTTATCATGGCATCAGGGATGGAAGGCCTGCTGAAGCAGGGGTTTGGGAGAGGGATGCCTACTGCCCCTCATCCTTCCAGGCAGAGGAAATAACATATTTGGCATCCTAGAGAGTGGCAAATTGGTGTATCTTCACATACATCTAAATGGCAGAAACATATGGAATAGTAGTGAAATATTTGACAGCAAAGATAGGCAGAGTCTGGTTATTAAGCTTTATTGAGCTAAATAAAGAGTTTAGATTTTGTTTTAAAAGTATCAGTAGACAGTGATCAGATCAGTCTTAGCTAAACCATGCCACCAAGGCGAGGAAGGCAATTAAACCTAGGACTGGTATTCATGATGTCCCAAAGAAAGAGGAAAAAATATGATGGTTTTGAAGAATTGGGGCAAAGACATTATTTTTTATTTATTTATTTATTTTTTATGCAGTACGCAGGCCTCTCAGTGTTGTGGCCTCTCCCGTTGCGGAGCACAGTCTCCGGACACGCAGGCTCAGCGGCCATGGCTCATGGGCCCAGCCGCTCCACGGCATGTGGGATCCTCCCGGACCGGGGCACGAACCCGCGTCCCCTGCATCGGCAGGCGGGCTCTCAACCACTGCGCCACCAGGGAAGCCCACAAAGACATTATTGAGAAGAGTTGCTTCTATAGTGTTGTCTGAAGGGGTAAAATGTTCTCCTTACAGGTGAGATCAGAGCCATTTCTTAACTGTGAAAGGTCAAGTACCCCAGGGACAGGGATGAACTAGATCCATTGAAGGTCAGAGTCACAGGACCGAGCTGGTAAGGGCAGAGGAGTCACAGATGAGAGTGGAATCTGCTCGTTTCCTTCTTCCTTGCTCCAAAGCAAAGCAACAGAATCTAGTCCAAAGTCCTAGGCTACAGATGGTGAAATAGCACAGCATATGTTCTGCAAGTACGTCCAAGAACCACCTATATCTTGGCACCTAAATACTTCACAACACACAAAAAATGTGCTGATAATTCATATATTCAACACATGTTCATGTGTGTATATGTCCAACACACACACACACACACACACATGCACATACTCACACAGAGACAATGCTTAGCAAACTGCACTCCTGAAACTCAGCTCACGAACCGTGCTTCTCTTTCTTATGTTTTCCTTATTCCTAGTACCTTCGCACTCTCTTTGTGCTCCAGTCTTCAGCCCTGCTCTTGGGAAAAGTTTTAAAAACAGTTTCTTATCCCTCCAGAAGACTCCAAGCTTCCTAGGATGCTCAATTGTTAACCCCTGTCATATGAAAAGTTGCTTCCTACTAGAAAAATTTAACACATCAGTAAGCATGAAAGGGAGGGCCACATATTGACCTCACAGTCTATAGTCCACTACCTAAAACCAGGAATACACACGTATGGGTACACGGTGTGTGCATACTCCATAGATACCAGGATCTATTCAATAAGCATGTGAAAATGTCTCACTCCGTTCTCCCCGTGTTTCCATCTTTAGTCTCCAGAGGCTCTGGCAAGTAGGACAATGGGCACTATTGTACCACATCAAAGCAGATAGAGAAAGTGATGCTGAGACTACCCCAGATGGGAATTGCTTACCTTCCAGTTTTAGACTTCTGAATCTAATCACAACTCTCAGAACCAGCGTCACTCAGTGGACTTAAACATTTATTCATTCTACATTTTCAGAAGTAGTTTGTATTGTGTCTCCATTATCCATGTGACTCTGAGTAGGTCACCTCTTCTTGCTATGACCTCTTCTCCAAAACATCCTTAAGATCCCTGGGATGATTGCATTTATGGTAATTAAGTAGACTAGGCAGCAACTGCACAAATCTCTGGCTGTGTCAATCCTTTGTTAGCAAATGCTTGCCAGAATAACTGTGCACATGACAACCCCCAACTCCTCCTAACACACTGATATACATACCCACTCAACACACACTGCATAGACCCACACAGCCACACTCCCCCCAAGACCTCCACAGCTATGCCCATCCCCACACAGATACATCTGCGTACATAAATGCACACCCTGTATGCAAACACGATCCCCACATATATTTATGCATGTGCTTTATAAACAGCTAAACCTTGCTAATTCACAAGCCTCTTTGGCTGGCAGATCACTGGAGTGTGAAGATTAGAACTAAAGCAAATGATTACAAGGTCAAGGATAGCCCATTGCCAAACACATTCTGTTCTTTCGCTTAGCATTGTAGTTTTGCCTTAATTTATGGTAATCCTGCCCACGCTGCAAGTTAACGTACTGCTGGTTCATAAATGGAGTGCAATCTACTACTCCATTTTGGCTGGGAAGGAAGAGAAAACCGCCAGGTTTTTAAACGGTGCTTTAGAAAATGAAAATTACAGTTTTGCCACATATTAATGTGAGAATAGTTGAGATTCCTCACTGTACATATAGATGGTGTGTGTGGACCAATATATAAACTTGTAATGAAGTTCCAGTTCTGCAAGAACTCAGAACAGATGTTGAGTTTAATTTCTGTCATAACATATGATAGTTTAGTTCAATAAAAAAGAATTTACAGGCTTCAGTAACTTCACGTCCAAGGTCTATATTCTTTGCACCAACTGTCATTACCTCATCTTCTCTCTCCCCTTCGTGCCATGTTGGACTTCAGACCCCACATTCAGTCCTTTAGCCATTTACCCTTTCTTCTCCAATGTAGGGTCTGATCAAATTTCTTCAATGTCTCTCTGTATGCGTGTGTGTATATCTATCTATATCTATATGAATATCTATCTATATCTATATCTATGTCTTATCCGTATCCATATAAATATCCATATCCATATCTATATCTATATCACCTACAACATTCAGTACAGACTCCTTAAATTAGAGTTCCACCAGAACCTCATGTCAGTTACATTTTCCTCCAACTTCTAATCAGCCTTGTTTATATCTAAATCCAGGAACATATCCATAAATATTCTACTTTCTTTAGTTTCCTGATTCTTTTTCACTGAGTTCAAATCTATTGATGCATCAATTTTTCTTAGCGTGAACTTGTTCCTTGACTTGGAACAGGTCATAATTTCTCTTTCCCATGCATAGAATTTCTGGTAAATAGAAAGTATTTCTATTCACTAAAAGGAATTTCCACCATTTCTAAATCCCAAGCCAACTTATGGGACAGTATTTTTTAACTTTTGTATGGAGGTGTAATATACATACAAAATAGTGCATGAATCATAAGGGTTCAGCTAGCTGAATTTTCAGAATTGAAATACATCTTTGTAACCAGCCACCTTAGCCCAAGAAGAATATTAGTAATATAACAGAAGTCTCCCCATGGCCCATCGTAGTCACTACCTTCCGGCCCAGGAGGTAACAGAAAATTATCTTTTCTTCTGTAACCCCCAATTAATTTTCCTGTTCTGGAATTTTACATAAATGAAGTCATGTGATATTTATTCTTCGGTGTCTTCCTTCTTTCAGTCAATATTACATATGAAAATCAACCACCCTGGTGCATGTAGCTGTAGTTTGTTATTTCTTATTACTGTGTAACATCCCATTTTGTGAATAAACCACAATTTATTATTCCTCTGTTGGTGAACATTCGGGTAATTATTCTATGGTATTATGAATAGTTACACTGTGAATTCTTTTGTGCATGTCTTTGGTGAATATATATATGAATTTCTATTGGGAAATTCCAGAAGTGGAATGGCTGAGTCCTAGAGTCTGATATGTTCAAATGCAGTAGATTCTACCAAATGTTATTTTAAAGTGGCTGTAGAAATTTATACCATCCCATCACTGTAGGAGTGTCCCAGTGGCTCGACGTACTCACCAACATGCAGGTGTTTATGGTTCTATTTTATTATTACTGCAATTTTGATGGGAGTATAGTGGTATCACATTTTTATTAATTCACATTTCCCTGACTCATCACATTTTCATACATTTATTCATCATTTGGACATCTGATTTTGTGAATTGCCTAATGATTAATGAAGTTAAGTACCTTTGCATTTGTTTATTGGCCATTTGGATATCCTCATTTGAGGATTTACTGTTTAAGTTTTTGCATATTTCTCTACTGCACTGCCTGCCTTTTTCTTATTGATTTGTAGGAGTTCTGTATGTATTCTGGATAGGAGTTCTTATCAGATAAGTGTACTATGAATAACTTTTCCCAATTGAGGGTTGGCTTTTCTCTCTCTTAATGGCTTCTTGTGTTGATATATTATGAAATAATCATCATACAATTCAATTATCATTTTTTCTCTTATGGTTGGTGCTTTTTATGCTCCATTTAAGAGACCACTGCCTAATTCTAAGACAGGACATTTGTAAATTCTTTTGTATCCTTTAACCTGATCCTCAGAATCTACCTGTGAAGTGGGCAGAGGAGATATCATGATGCCCACAGCAAAGAAGATGAACATACACTCAGAGAGGAGACCAAGTGAAACAGTTCTCAAGGTCAAGTCTTCTGACTCTAGCAGTTTGGCCTCTGAAAACACTGGACACTAAATTACATCCAAATCTCTTGAGATTTCTGCACTTGGGTCACTGTTCATGCCAAAGCCCACCTCTCCATGGCCTGAAGGGTAGCTGCTTGGGAAATGTAATGCCAATAAGAAGGTGATGGTTATGAGTATTCACGGCAAGTGATTCACATTAAAACATGGCAAATGTTCCTAAACCCGAGGTCTCTTCTCCTCTATGAGGGTAGAGTAGAAGTTTTTAGGAAAAGTCCAAAGTCCATTTGGACTTACCATTTTCTCTTACCATTGAAGGAGGCAGAGAGAAGAAAGGTCCCTTCTGGTTTTGGTTCCCATCACAGATATTCCATTATAAGAAAATAAGGAAATGAAGGAAGAAACAGAGGAAAAAGAGTGAGAAGAACAAGGAGGAAAATGGGGTGAGAAAGCACAGAAGGAGAGGCTGAGAAGAGAGAGATGAAGAGGGTTGAGAGGCAGAGTGAATCAGAGGAAGATAAAGGAAGTGAGTAAAAACAAAGAGAGGTGAGGTAGAAAGAGAGAGAGAGGAAGTGAAAACAGGAAAAGAAAACATGAAAATGAAAGACAAAGAGCACTGTTATCGGTTCACACTGTGATCTTGGCCATGTTGTTTTAATCGCTTCAGTTTTCATCTCTGTATTTTTTATTATTTTTATACAGCTTTATTGGAGTATAATTGCTTCACAATGCTGTTAGTTTCTGTTGTACAACAAAGTGAATCAGCCATATGCATACATATGTTCCCATATCCCCTCCCTCTTGCATCTCCCTCCCACCCTCCCTATCCCACCCCTCTAGGTTGTTGCAAAGTGCTGAGCTGATCTCCCTGTGCTATGCGGCTGCTTCCCACTAGCTAGCTATTTTCTATTCACCGAATATATGTGTTATATGTGTTATATATATATGTTATATGTGTTATATGTGTTATATGTTGATGCTTCTCTCACTTCCCCCCAGCTTCCCCCTCTGCCCACCATGTCCTCAAATCCATTCTCTATGTCTGCATCTTTATGTCTGCCCTGCCACTAGGTTCATCAGTACCATTGTCTTTAGACTCCATATATATGCATTAGCATACAGTATTTGTTTTTCTCTGTCTGTCTTACTTCACTCTGTATGACAGACTCTAGTAATCTCTATCTCATGTAATCTCTATCTCTATCTCATGTGGCTGCTATTGGAATAAAATGAGATAATTCAGGTAATCATATTTGCTTATCCACCCCTTCTCTATGATGGCTAAAATTTTTAAAAATAAAATAAACATCACGTTGAAAAGGCTTCAGGTGTGGCCAAATCCTGAAGTTAATGATGGGTAGTATGTTTACACTCACAGCCTACCAAATAAAATTCTTAGCTTTACCATTAAGAAAAAGAGATTTGACGACTCACTGTAGATGTGAATTGACTACATCTAGAGGTACCTGGACTCTCCATGCTGAGCTTCAGGGATGATGAACAACTTCAGATTGAGCACCAAAGCTCCATAATGAGCTGAGTTTCAATAACACTCTTATTAATGATCAGATCACATGTTAAACAGGAAGATAATTACTTTGCTTGATGACAGACAGAGAGATGTCAAAATCACCAGGTAAAAAAAAAATACCCCACAGCAAAAATATATAAAAAGAGGACCAAAGTGTAGCAATTTCCTTCTTTAGGTTCTTTGAAGGAAGTTTCAACTCAGCAAAGTTTGGCACGTTGTGCACACACACAAACACACAACACATATACATTACTCCAGGAGATTTGCCTTCTATTACAGGGGTTTAAAATAATTTTGACATCTAGGAAACTTCCTAGGAAGAAAATACAGTGAATTTTCTATTCTTGATCACAATGTCTGTTTTTCTAAGACTGACACTTCCTCTAACCCTATTTGGTTTTACTATCCTGTCCCCCCTATATTTGTCCTTTCTACAGTTAGCACTCATCTCCAGCACAATCACCCAAAACATACTTGTTTAAAAATAAACCTGAACACTGTTGGAATTGAAAATATAAAGATAGGGGTAGGCTAGGAAAATATGGTCAATCTCTTTTGTGGAGCTCAGAGCCTAGCTCAGTGATAAAGAGAGAGAAAAACAGATTCAAAGACAAGGCAAAGTCCTGTTGATATTTTGCAGCTCTACAAATGATGGGGACCATGAAGTGTTTATGAAAGTTGTCTCAGAAGCCTCAGAAATCATATTAAGACTTCCATAAACATTACAGCCATGGTCCTGGAGCCTGGAGCAACAAAAATTCCCAGAGATTCCTCTCTTCTGTGCTCAGGGTAAGGTAATGTCAGGTTATTCTGAAGCACAGAACAACAGAGAAACTTCTCTGCATTGACTTCTTTCTGATGCTTACAAAATCTTCTCCTCTTTCTCTGCTGGTTGTATTCTCAGATGATGGAAAAAAGAGTTTCTTTCTTTCTTTCTTTCTCTTTTTTTAATAACATCTCTTTAAAATGCCAAGGGAAAGCCTAAAAAACTGGAAGCCTTTTGAGGGTAACCTGTTGCAATACTTCAAAAAGTACAATATAAAGGAGACAGATGATGGATAGATAGATAGATTCATATAGATATTAGGAAACATTCAAAATATACAACACCTCAAGATAGCTGTAACACTGAAGCAGGGGGGCGTTTTGAAATGAGAAAGGAAAAGAAAACCCACTGTGCTCATGCGATACATTTGGGGAAAGATAAAGTGATTCAGATAGTACTGCTATGGCCTGAAAGTTTGTGTCCCCTAAAATTCATATGTTGAAATCCTAATCCCCAAGGTGACGGTATTAAGATGTGGCATCTTTGGGAGGTGATTAGGTCATTAGCTCCCTTACAGAAGAGGTCAGAGAGCTCCCTAGCCTCTTCCACCATGTGAGGCCACAGTGAACAGTCACCATCTGTGAACCAGAAAGCAAGCCCTTGCCAGACCTGATCTTGGACTTGATCAAGCTGCCAGCACCTGGATCTTTGACCGCCCAATCTTCAGAACTGTGAGAAATAAATTTCTTTTGTTTATAAGCTATCCAGCCTGTGATATTTTGTTATAGCAGCCCTAACAGACTTAGACATGTACTAGATACACTGATCCTGAATGTCAACTTAGAAGTGTGATTAGAGGCCTGAAGCTCAATGATTCAGGCTGGAAAAAAGACAGACAGGGTCATCTTAGGAGTCGTGTTCTGTTTGATGTCTAGGGAGATGCTTTCCATGGGAGTCTAGAAGTAATTCATTTCTATATGGTCCCATAGACTGATGGGGAAGCCCATGATGAAGGAGTGCTGCCCAGAGTGAAGCCAGAGGGAGGATCTGTCCTCCCTGCCAGGCCCTTGTTGAATTCCTGTATCCCCAGCCCACAGAGTACAAGCTACAGTGCTCTCTCTCAGGGCAGTCCTGGCTTCAGGCTCAGCTCTATGCAGACAGCACCAGAGCAGAGGGTGCTGGCTCCATTCAGCTCTCCCTAGAAATTCCAGAAACTGACTCTGCACTTACAAAGGCTTGTGGGGTTGAGACTGAAGTCACCTTGGAAATGTCTCAGTGATAAATGGAAAGGACTTGAGTGGAAATTTGGGAGACTGAAGCACAGCATTTGCTTAGGTATTGCTTGTCTATTTGCTTTGTGCTGTTTTGAATGCACAGTGCTCTCATTCCCAAACCTCTAGGGGGCCCATACAAACTCACAACTGCATCCCCTTTACGTGCATAGACACACAGAGCACAACTGTCCACTCCAGACAAAAGCATCACATTACAAAACTCTTAACTTTGTCTTTTTCTACCAAATCATGTGGTGAGCAAGTTGCTGTACCTTAACTCCTTGTCACATATTTACTGATAATTTATTTTGATCTAACAATGCTTTTTAGTTTTTAAGCAAACATCATGCCTCTCGGTGTGGAAGTATAGTCCCTTCTGGTTCCACAATGAAGTGCACAGCGTATTGTCTTTAAGGGGACCTAACATCACCTCATTTAAAATATGGGAATGGGGGTCTGGCATGGAAAATAGGGATTAAATGATCCAGAAACATCATTTTCCAAGAATTAAAAAAAAAGTTTCCTAAATTAGGCAGTGAAAATCAGGCAGTGAAAGTCAGTTTCCTAAATTAGGCAGTGAGTGACAATCAGAACCCCGGAAGTCCTTGAGGGTTTGCCTAGCTTAGATGCTTCTTCAGCACGGCGAGCTTGCAGTCAACTAACCACTGTCTTTCTACCCTTAAGACTACACCACCTAAGCAATCACACTATGACAACTTTCCTTCTGAGATGTTGACAGTCAAAACCATCCCTTTTCTTAGGTCTCTCCTCTACAGAGTTTCACCTTTCCAGAAAATCAATTCATTTTTCCCTTTCAATCAAAATGGAAGCATTGCCATCTTGCTTACTAATTTTCACCAGCAAAGGGGATGTGAGACTCTTCTTGGAAACTTAGGCTGGGGGTGGTAACAGGTGCAATCTAGGAAGCAGTAAAAGGTTTGCAAAGTACAACTAGTGCTGGAGGCAGATTCAAGATTACCCCAAGGCCTTCAACATATCCAAGTGTCACACACATCTGAGCCTCTACTGGCCGCCTCTTCACAGAGAAGTGATATGGGCTTAATGTCACTTCTGCCAGTAAATGAAGATCCCCAGACCAACACTCTAGAACCCAGCATCACTACTGAGTTTTGATTTTGGTCCCCATGCTAGTGACTGGGCTGTTGTTTTGTTCCATGTTGAACACTAGTTGGATAACTGGATCCTTGTCCAGCAACTACCGCCAGAGTCTTTGTGTGTGATCCAGACAGAGTCAAGGGCTCCCTTCTCTGGCCTATTTGCCCTTCTATCCTTCTTTTATCATGGAGTATAATGCAGCTTATTGTCACTGACCTTTTTTTTAATCCTTCTCTAGTAAATTCTATATGTGAAGAAATGCTGCTTGCTCATCTCTACCCTTGGTCCCCAGACTGTTTCTCGGATAGGATAGTCTATTACAAATCACTTTATACAGTAACTTTTAGTTAATTTGACCTGGCCTACCCACCATATTTTGAACTAATTAAGAGAAGGCTTTGGGTCTTATTCATTTTCATTTAACTCAATTTAACCTCATGTCAAAAATGAACACACTCCTATCTGATAGAGTAAAACACCTTATGAAAACACATACTTTAAAATACATTTAGAAAATATTTGTGGTCAGAAATATGTGTGAAAACTAGATATGTGTTACTTTGTTAATTTATTCATTCATTCATTATATAGTTATTGAAACCTTACTGCATGGCAGATATTGTGAATAGTACTTAACTGATTTAATCTACTCACTTCTGGACCTTTCAATAGCATGATGTACTTATTGAAAATAAAATAAATATTTATAAGAGAAAGAGGCCCCTGAACATTTAAAATATCTCATTATCAATGGCAAATACGTCAACTCACTTTGATCAAAATCAAAGTATGAAAACAGATACTATCATGGAATCCCGTTTTCCATTCTTTTTCAGACCAAATCTACTGTGTTATACTCAGGTATAGTGAATGCTACCAGAGTGGTCACAGTTCACAAGTAAAGCCTCTCCCATTCAGATTTCACTGGAATTGGAATTTGCTCTATTGTTAGCCAAGGCAATAATGTTATATCATGGTTGGAGAAAAACACTTGCCATAGTGTCCTTAAGGATAAGAGAAAGGCTTGTCTAAGTTGGCTCCCTTTCTGGAAGAAGGGATATAAGTACACAGAGTTCAAGTGCACAGGACACATCCTGACTCACCGAGATAGGGCTCAGCAGTAGAACTCACATGGAGGCCTGGCCTGTTGTTGTAGGAAGCCCTCCAGGAGCAGTCTCCCAGGCAACCAGTCCTTCCAGTGAAAATGGCCAAAATAATCAGTCTCTCAGTAGCCATCCCATAGCGTGCCAGGCTCAGAGAAACAGTTTCACAGGACACTAGTCTCTCACTGGTCAAGTCAAATTAAAGCAGGCTAACAAGAACTGTCAGTGATTCATTCAAAACAAGGTGTTGGGAAAAAAATCAAAGTTGGGGCTTCTTTTTCTTTCCTCTAAGCAATATAGACTTCCCTACAGCCTGTAATATATTAGAAGTAGAAGGAAAAGTGACCTTATCAATAATCAGTGAAAGGATGATGAATGTATTCCCTCAGGATTTAGAAACCTTTAATACCCCCATGCCATCAAAATGGAACAATCCAAACACCTGCAGCTATTCTTAGTCTATGGGCTCTCCACAGTCTCCACCTACTCCCCCAAATTCAGTATGAAGCACATGAGTCATCTCCCTGGAATGTGTCCCCCCTCCATTCTTTATAATTTTCTATGTTCCGTTTGTTAGGGGAACTACTTACTGAAACCGCCTGCCCTTGCCAGGCAAGATAGTAGCCACCTGCATGAGTTATTTTACAACAGGAGGTCCTGGTAAGGAACGCGGAACTAACAAGCTACCACCAATGGGAAGAATTCGGGAAAGGTTAAAAGAAGAGGGGGGACACCAGTCCATATGTCCTACCGGAATCCATCTTGGCTGAGTGATGCAAGCACCACCAGGAAGGACCCTGAGTCAGAATGACTGGACAGAGACAACTGGCAAATAACCCCATCACAATAAAACCCAAGACTGCGAGCCACGTGGCAGAGCAGTTCTCCTGGGCTCCCTTACACTGCTGCTCTCCACCTGGGTGCCCCTTCCCAGTAAAGTTCTTGCTTTGTCAGCACGTGTGTCACCTCTGACAAATTGATTTCCGAGTGTTAGACAGGATCCCACTTTCAGGCCCTGGAAGAGGTCTGCCTTCCTGCAACACATTTAGCTTTAAAAGTCCATCCCAAGTCATACCTTCCCCTGGTCACTACACTGACCACACAGTTCACTGGACTCCCTTCCCCAAACTGGCAGAGCCACACCTAAACTACCAAGGCAGCCTTTGCCTAGTACTAGGTTTTGTAGGTATGCTATCCCCTCACAGAAAGCACAAGTTTTTCAAGGGTGAAAGCTTACAGTAGTTTCCTAGGGGTACTGTAAAAAATTATCACAAATTAGGTAGTTTAAAACAGCAGAAATATATTCTCTCACAGCTCTGGAGGTTAGAAGTCCAAGATTAAGGTGTCGGCAGGATCATACTCTCTCTAAAGGCTCAAAGGGAGGCTCTGCTCCATTCCTATCTCTTAGCCTCTGCTAGCATTCTTTGGCATTCCTCGTCTTGTAGCTGTAGCTACTCTAATGTGTGCCTCCATCCTTGCGTGGCCATCTTCCCTCTGTATTAGTATGCTTGTGTGTCCTCTCTTTTGCTTAGAAGAACACCAGCCATGGTGGATTTAGAGCCCACCTTGATACCGTATGACCTCCATCTTAACCAATTACATCTGCAAAGACCCTATATCCAAATAAGGCCACATTCTGAGGTTCTGGTTAGAAATAAATTTGGGGGAACACTATTCAACCCAGGGCAGAGATGTACCCTCATCCTGTTCTTGATGCTTAGTGTCTTCCTTTCACCAGGAGAACTGCAGAACTCAGCTGATAATTGTGACATTATACTTATGGAGCTTGCTTTGTATGAGGTGATATGCTGAGTTCTGCAGGGGACCCTTTCTGCACTGACTCAGCCACAGAAAAGCAGTAAAATTACTCTTCCTATACATCTTGGTTCTACTAAGAAAAAGCCAATCACTTTGTAATGGTAATTGCTTTTGACCTGCTCTTCTGGGAGGCCACTGATAGATACAATGGAGTTCACTTAAGCAAAGCTGTAGTATAAGAGATCAGGAATAATTAAGGCAGGGAGGGTGGGGAGAGGAAGCAATCATGAAGAAGCCTCATCTTAAAACATGGAAAATGCCAAGTGGATTCACTCTGTGTAAAGGTCAGCCTTAACATGCCAACCTTTTTGAATTTCATTTGAAGGACTCTGTTTAAAATATCATGCTACAAATTTGCTAAGAAACCATTCACTCTGGAAAAACATTTTGTGTAGCCACAGAAGACAGAGTTACCACATTAGAGTACAAAACTAAATAAAAACAATATAAAGTCTCTGAATTTCCAGGGAAACAAGTGAACGAACACACAAAATTTTAAATATCCAGGAGAACACTCTGGTAGAAGGGAAGCAAGCAAATGATAAACAAACAATACCACGCTAGTCTTGGAATCAGAAAAATTTATTTCCAGTTCCAGGCTGCTATTTGCTGGCTTTGTGACATTCAGCAAATTTAGACATGCCGCCTTTCTCTAATATGGTGTAATATTTGGTATACTTACTATAAATGATTACTTTGCAAAACAAAATAAAATCTTATGAGTGAAATGTTTTGTGAAGTCATTAATCACAAATATTTGTGATTATCTTGAGACCTTCAGGTAAGCAGTTATATGTTACTTTAATGGATATCAAAGTTACAACCAAATATCGTCTGCCATTTTGAAATAAAACAAATTTGTTCTTGAGTAAGGTCCTAAGGGATCAAACCCAAACTGGTTGCCTAGGAGAAGAGGCATTTAAGTAAAGGTTACGCAAAACTGAAAACTGCAATCAGAAATATAAAATTAGAGTTTTTAAAAGGTGATCTAGTCAGCAAACCAAAAAACATGCTGATTGAACACCTACTATATGTAGGTGTACTCTAAGATTGAAAGAGAATCAAAACTGAAAATAATTAGTACGTCTCACCCTGAAAAGATAACAAAGCAGCCATACACCATTAAAAATATGTAAAATGTCAAGGTAACACATGAAGAATACAGACGCATGGCTGAATAAGAGCTGAGTGGCTTCAGGGAAAGGAGAGACCCCTTGTGGATATACAGGTCAGGGAAACGTTATGGAGGAAGAGATGGCGAACTGGACAATAAGAGACTTCTCAGTGGCAATTCTGAGTCTATGTTATGGCACAGACATTTAAACGCCTTGGATGGAGTGGAAGTTGGAAGTTTTGAGAGTGAGGAAGAAGGAGAAGAAAGAAAGAAATTTTTGTTTTAATCCAGGACTTTGCCATTTTAAGTATTCTTTTGTCACTGAGGTTATTATCTACAATATCAGTCTGGACCCTCATGTCAGACTGAAACAAAAGGGATTTTAGCAAATTAGCTAGACCTAGGAGAAGCCTTAATTTGAGATAGTATCATCTGCTCTGTTCATTCCAAACAGGAAAAAAGATGAAGAGGTAAAGACTGAACCTATTTATCTTTAGGGTTCCACAGACACTTGGCCAGAATTCCCACTATTTATAGACAAATGAATCCATCCATTTGCTTTAATCTCCTTAATGCAAAAATACATACATATATGAAAATTCTTGTTATATACATATATATATACACAAATAAGATATGACTACACTAGTATCAATTGGAAAAGGGGAAGAGGAAAAAAACAACTTGATGAGAGATGAAGTATGAAAAAAAAATCAGAGTGGAATTTAAAGTTGCAAAATGGATGCTTTTTTCGAGGATTGAACGGGAGAAAATGATCAAACTGAACTTAGCTGGATTAGAACAATGCTTTCTAAAAAGTGACCTATTCAGAGATGGAAAGATCTTACCCCTTCAAGAAGAGACAATCAGCTTTTGTGTGCTGTGTCAGTGTAAAAGCTGCTTCCAGTGGAGAGGAGCACAGCCCAGCACTTGCTTTTGAGAGGAGATGGTAAGATGACAGAACGATGAACTTTAATGGGCTATCAGATATTTTTAAATAGCCTTTTCCATTTTAAATGTGGATCCAAACCCAGTGCTTATAGAATGAGGGCTAAAAGCTTCAATTCAAACCAGCAAGGCCATCACCAGTATCTGCACCGAAAGCTCTCTGACAAAAATACACTTGATTTCCAACCAGCAAGAGACTAGTTATTCCATTTAGGGAAATGACATCGTGATGACCTAAAATTACCCTTGCAGTTTCTGCAGACTATAGCTTCAGCAATGCATCTATTCCAGGTTGTACAGAAAAGTTTGCTGAGGCATTTAGAGAACTCTCTCCAGGGGGATCATGCTTTCTCTGCTCCTTTGCTAAAGGTGATATGAGTATCTGTCAACATGGTGCTTACCAACCACCCAAGCTGGAAATTCATTCATTTAGGAACAGTTAGTGAATGCTTATAATGTGCCAGGCTCTGTGTGAGATGCAGGTGACACAAAAATTAAAGACATAATGCCTGCCCTCAAGATTTTATTGTCCTTTGGGGAAGACAACAAAGTAGACAAATAATCAGAATACAGTAGAGAGAGACAGCCAGCTAATTCCTTAAAGGGTGCTTGACTTTTGCAGCCTTCACCCCCTGCAATCTGGCCCAGGCCCTTTCCTGATATTAATCTCCCCAAGATCACCAGGACTACTCAACATTCCAATCTGATGGCCAGTTTAATCCTTATCATACCCACTTTCCAACAGCGTTTTCCATTCTGTGTTGCCCTAATTTTCTGAACCATCTCTTTTATCTGTTTCTAGGACTGTGCAATATCTTGATTTTTCTCCTTACCACCCTGAAAATTCCTTCTAAATTTTCTTGAGTAGTCTTTTCCATTATTTGGTCCTCAAATGTTAGGGCTACATAGAATAGGATTCAATTATCTCTACATGTGCTTTCCTTACACAATCCCATCGCTCAGCCTCCCACACAAAACCAAACCTCCAAATCTCTCCCATATATAATCCATTGTCAATTCTGTTCATTAGATTCTGGAAATGCTTCCAAGTTTCCATTAGAGATGGTAAACAGAGCCCGTATATTTGACTACACCATTGCTAAATTTTCATTTATATTTACAATGTTATATAAAAATATGTATGTTTTAGAAAAATGTATCAGTGTGACCAAACAGGGAAGGATGCGATTCACATTCTCAATATTGTGAGAACATTTTTCCAAGATATAATATAGGCTTGAATTACTAGATAGAAAAATTACTTACTATGCTTAGATTCAATACATGGAAGGCAAACTCCCCAGTTCTTTGAAACACAGAGGCAGGGACTGAAGGGATGGGAAGGACCTGGGCAATCATCAAGTGAGCCTGAATCTCACAATGTGAATGACTTCAGGATGGACGGCACGGAAAGGACTGAGGGCACCAGGCTTGGACTCTCCCTCCAGAGTGCTTTGGCAGCCACTCACAAAACACCAATTAAAATAGGGAAATTTCCTCAGCAACACATTGACAATGACTTGGCTGCTTCTTGCTCTTTTCTGCACTTTTATTTTGCCAGATAAAAATACGAGTTGTAAGTGAAGAGTGGGAAGGAAACTATTACTACAGGCATTTGTTCAGCGAGAAAGTTTTACTCTTCTGACGTGAGCTTTTTTCTCTGGGTCTGTTTGTCATTTATGCTTGTTGTAGCAGCTCAGTAGAGACCTGGTCCTTGTTTACTAGGTGCCGCAAATGTCCAAGTTGTGAGATGGTCTCAAGGCCTCCTTCTCTACCAGGTGTACGTCCAGAGCGGGCTCTGTGCATCTCTGTCCTCGGTATACACCAATCCCATTTCCAAAAATTAAAATTTACCCCAGTCTCTCCAACCCTTCTCCTCCAGCCACTGCTGCCTGCCCTGATGAGTGCCTCTGCCTGATTGCATTCCAACAACTGGAGAGCGCAATCTATGGTTAAAAAAACCCAAAAAAACCCCCAAAAAACCTTGCTGCTACTTGCAGAAAGTTGGATGTTTTTCCCCCTCAAGTTGGTTGTGACACAATGAAGTTAGTGGGGCTACTCCTCCCTCTCGTTAATGGACATGACTTTGCACATTAAATCCTCTTTAATGCCCTGCTTTAAACAGCATGTGTGTCCCATGCCGAGTATAGTAAGGGAGAACCCGTGGTGTATCAGTAAGTTATTGCCACAATAATTTTGTGTGACAAGCAGCCTCAAGATCTTAATACGTTACCATAGCAAGCACTTATTTGTCTTACTTTTGTGAGTAAGCTATGGCTTTTCTGGGATAGGATGGGCTTGGCTGCAAGTCAGACTGAGATTGTCCTAAACATCCCTTTCTGGGACAGCAGATATCTGAGGAATGCGCTCCCCAGGGTGAATCACAGGGACCACAAGATGGTGAGCCAAAGCAGAAGATATCAATACTTCTTCAGGCCCAAGCCTGAAACAGGTACACTGTCAGCACTGAATACATTCCATTGGCCACAAGTCCTATGGTTAAGCCCACAGAGGTTGAGGTGGATGGGACCCCAAATGAATAAGAATAAAGGAGACAGGAAGGGGTAGGCAATGATTGAGGTGGTTGGCATATAGTTCTAACCTTATGAATTATTTTAGGAAAATAACAGATGTCTATACAAGTTGTGGTTGGCCATGTATGATAAACTTATTTATTGTTCCAAAAATTTCCCTTTGTCCCAGTTATAATCCTTTGTAATATGGCTTCACAATTATTGGACCTTGGGTTTATCAGTCCAGCCTTCAATTTGATACTGTCAACATGACACTTTGTACACAATTCTTTCTTTACTTATCCATGCTGAAGCAAATTTCTCTAATGTGTGTTTGTGTGTGTATATATACAGAGACATGTATACATACATAAATACACATATATACACACTTATATTGATAGTTGCATATATGTATATATGCATCTATTATATACATACACTAACTAGATCTATTTTATATATATATTCATATAAATGTGAATTTGGCAGAGAATGGAATTAACTTAAATGAACAGGGCTCAAATTTTCATCTTGAACCAGAAGACTTATACGTGCGGTTTTTCCATATTTATTTAGGTGTGTTTCTCCCAAAGGGACTATGTATCATTCTTGTATCCTAAGCATGTAATGTTGTTCCTGGAAGAGTCATATAGTAGTATGTGCTCAATAAATGTTCAAATTATTAATCAGTCACATTAACGATTTGGTTCTTCTCCGTCCAGACATTTCATGATGATAAAAACTTAAATCTTGTATGGCAATCCTGCATTTCTTCATCTCCAGCCATTCTCCGACTCAGCAGCTTGATCCTGTCTGGCTCTCCCTTTATGTTCTTCAGTTCTTTGATGCTTCCTTTGAGATGGGATGAAATTTGGGCCTAATAACTTAGGTGTAAATGAACTGTTACCTGCTAACAAGGCAGAAACCTTCCTGTGAGTTTCCATCACAGGTGGTGCACAGGGAAATTTAACATCAGTGGATAATGGTTCTGACTTTTCTGCCATTGTTGTAGTTTTGGAAGCCACTCACCTCTCTATTCCTCAGTTTTTCCAGAAAAAGTGGAAATAATTTTTTAAAAGCTCCCTTCTCTTCCTTCCTTACCCTGCTACATGATGTAGCAGGGTACATAAATGAACTGATGTTTGAGAATATGCTTTTTAAAAAAGTGTTACACAAACATGATCTGTGATTATTAAAACAGAAATGTAATAAACCTAGGAACTATTATTTAGAAAGTAAGTATGACTTGTACTTCTCAGGGCAATGAGAGGAGAGCAGAAGGAAAAATATGGAGAAGCTATTTTTGTCTGCCCCACCTCGATGAAATGGCTTTAAACAGTATACAATTGCAGAAAACATACAGCTCCTCAAGATATAAAATGCTCCCCATCTTATCTCACCTACCACCCACATCAAAAAATCCAGAATGGAAACAGGCCAAGGGAAAAAGGGATCAGCAGCTACAAAAGGGCATTTACTGGGGAGTGGTATTTCAGAATCTGTCAGCCTCACTCAACCTTCAGCATGCCATCTGATGTATTTTAACAGGGAAGAGAGTTTACCCTGATTAAAAGGATACGTTCATGTAGGGAGGTTTGGGGGAGCAGTGCAGAGAGGGAAAGACCAATAACCAGGACTTCCACGGTGTACAATTCTGGGCTGATGCTCCATCTGACTCCATATAATACAGGGCATTTCTTTCAATGCCATCTGTACTCTAGGACTAGAAAAAAATCACTTCAAAGATTAAACTCCATGCTGTGGAGCCAATTTCTCATAACAATAGCTAATAATGAGTCTTCTTGAAATCCCTTTTCCAATCAAAAGACAGGGATTGTCAGAACAGATATCACTATATTAAGGCCAGACTAAAAGCCCAGTCAGGACTTCTATGCTATGGATAAACCCACTAATAAAAGCAATTCTAAGGTATTTCTGTGAGAGTTTCAGAAAGAACACTAATTAACCCAGACAGAGAGTCTTCCAAAGATGTATTCCTTCTGATGAAGAATATCCTATATTGGCATTTTTGTGAATCATTCTTGACATTTTGCCAGTTCTGCTGTCAACTTTCAAGGGATACAGAAATACTCAGTGGATTTTTAAAAGCAAAATCTATAAAACAAAGTCTGATTACAAAACTACTGGCTAGCTTAAAAATAAAACAAAACACAGAGATGATCATTAAAAAACAAAACTTCTAGGAAAGCCTCTTGTGGTGAAATTACTTCATCTAGTAGAGTAGAACTATGTCTGAAAGGGCCAACTTGGATTAAATTAGAGTCTTCCTCAGGTTATAGACTAAAATTATTTTCAGTTATTGAGTGGTGTGTATGCAGGAGTGAGCAGACACTCATACATATACACACACATTTAGTCAATTAATGTTTATTCAGTACCTACTATGTGTCAGCCACTACTAATAAGCTCTTAGAGCTACTGTTATTGTTTGATAAAATATTAGTAATTGTTTTTAAAAATGTAGTTTATAAAAAAATGTAGTTTATAAATATTTAAATGTTATTTTATGTTTTTAGTAACTGAATTCTTTTTTTAAAAAAACAGAATATGTTTAGAGCAGTTTTAAGTTCACAACAAAATTGAGCACAAGGTATAGAGATTTCCCATTTAGTCCATGCCCCCACACATGCATAGCCTCTCCATTATCAACATTCCCCACCAAAGTGGTACATTTGTTGCAACTGATGAACCTACATTGACATCATTATCACCCAGAGTCCATAGTTCACATTAGGGTTTACTCTTGGTGTTGTACATTCTGTGGGTTCGGGCAAATGTATTATGACACGTCTTCACCATTACAATATCATACACAATATTTTCACTGTTCTAAAAATCCTCTGTGCTCTGCCTATTCAGCCCCCCACCAAACCCAGATCTTTCTATTGTCTCCACAGTTTTGCCTTTTCCAGAACGTCATATAGTTGTAACACAGTATGTAGGCTTTTCAGATTGGCTTCTTTTACTTAGTACTATGCAATTAAGTTTACTCTATGCCTTTTCATGGCTTAATAGCTCATTTCTTCTTAGTGCTGAATAATATTGCATTGGTTCCATGGATAATTGGCTCCATTATCCATTCACCTACTTAAGAGCATCTTGGTTTCTTTCAAGTTTTGACAATTACGAATAAAGCTGCTATAAACATCCATGTGCAGGTCTTTGCCTGTATATAAGTTTTCAACTCCTTTGGGCAATACCAGGGAGGTCAATTTCTGGATCCTACGGTAAAAGCATGTGTAGTTTTGTAAGAAAGCCCAAACTGTCTTCCAAAGTTATTGTACCATTTTGTAGTCTCACCAGCAATGAATGAGTGTTCCTGTTGCTCCATATCCTGGTCAGTGCTCTGAATTTTGTCATTCTAATAGGTCTGTAATGGTATCTTGTTTTAATTTGCCTTTCCCTAATGACATACAATGTGGGGCACTTTTTCATATGCTTATTTGCCATCTGTATATCGTCACTGGTGAAGTATCTTTTAAGGTCTTTAGCCCATTTATCGGGTTGTTTGTATTCTTATTGTTGAGTTTTAAGAATTCTTTATATATTTTGGATAATGCTCCTTTATCAGATGCATCTTTTGCAAATATTTTCTACCAGTCTGTGGCTTCTCTTTTTATCCTCTTGATCTTTTTTATATATAATATAGTATGTGTAGTTTTATGTGTGTGTGTGCATGTGTGTGTAGTATACATAGAGTAGACTATCTACTGTTAAACTGGAAGTGAAGTGTCTATTCACTCATCCCAAACTGTCCCAGCCCCACTCACCACTTTCTGTGGAAACTCTGAAGCTTGATTTGAAGAACATTATGCTCAAACATTATTGTCACTCAGAATTTGCTAGTGGCTTTCAAAATTGACATAAGTAACATTTCACACATATACCCTTTCTCCTTGCTCACATGGTATTTACATGACTCTGGAAAACAGTTTTCCTGCCTTCCTCACTCTGCCCCATCCATAAGCAAATGCAGTAAAGACACAAGTTTCTGGATCATCAAAAAAATCAATGAGAGAGACAACATTTTGACGAAGAACTCAAGAAGTAAGCAGAATGGAGGACATGGTGTTTTTCTTTGTAGCTTGGAGAGTGGGGTCTTTGAGAAGCTACTACATAACCAAGGATAGAAGATTTGGGCGTTAAAGTAGATCCTTGCTCAACCAATGGCAGATGGACTACAGAAGCTGATCCAGAAGCCTAGTGCCTGAGACTTGACCCTCATATGCTGATTCCATATCTGTTTTTCTAAAGCAAACAAAAGGCAAAACAAACAAACAATAAACAGCCCAATATTGACCTACCACATGCTAAAAACCACGGGTGTAAATTAATGAGTGAAAGCAGAATGATTATTTTTAATATGTTTGTATAGCATTTGGAATCCTCAGAGGCAGGGCCTGGGTAAAGATAACACAAATAGTAAGATGCCCCACAAAGCTCTGTGAGACGGTGGGTGTGGAGCCCTGCTCTTCCCTGGGTGTAACTGCCTCCTGTGGAACCCTGCATCACAGTCTGATGGGGGTGCCCCACCCTCGTTTGCCCTTGCTATCTGATAACCTCAGAAGGTGCAGAAGGGAATAGGGACTTCGGCAAGGTGGAGGACCTCTGTCTACCTCACGCTTAGGCACTCAGCCCTTGGTCATCCATTAAACTCTCAGAGACCGTTGCTGGAGAAAAATGGCTCCTGGGCAGAGCCTGCCAGCAGGAGGTTTGGCTGAAGCAAAGAATGAAAAAGTTCCCTTTGAGCATCATATTTCTTCCTCTGCCTCAGTAACAGCAAGAAGAGGAAGTGACTGGCTGAGTAAATTGTTTCTGGAATAAATGCGTTCTCTCTCACTGCTCCTTTGTGTTCCCTGGCTCCCCCCTCCCTGCCTGGCACCTCCCATCCCTCCGAAAGCAGGAACACCTCCCTCCTCTCTTTCAGGTAAGACATACCTACTGACAAAGCTCTGGAACAAAACATCTACGTATATAATTTTCCTCCTAGCACATCAGGATGTAGCCTCCAGCTTTCCAGGTCATGAGGTAGATGTGGTCAAGATAGAAACAATGTTCATCTTCAGATTCACGCATCCTACCAGCATGCAGGGGTCACACTTGCTTGTCACTGACCAGGTAACGTGGTCTAGCTCCTGAGGCTTTTCCACAAATATTAGCCTGAAGCACCTTGGCTGCTGAAATATGACCCCATACTGAAGACAGAGTTGAATTTTCAGGCTGGGTACATTCCACAGGAGGAAGTCGTTTGCTTTGTGGCCACGATGTGCTTTGTGACTGTGCACTCAAGCCTCCTCCAGGTTGTCTCTCATTTCCAGCCTGGGTTCTGCTCTGGGAAAGCTTTCTCCAGACCTCTTCAAACACCCTTCTTATCAGCCACACAGATCCTGTAATCCAACCTTCTATGAGCTTGGCTCTCTCCAACTGTGGTTGAAATTATGCTGAGACATAGCTTTATCTGGGAGATACTGCTGTGAAACTTCCTTTTCACCAGGGAAACCATGTAACTTATAAAGCAGGGTGTCTACTAAATTAATGAACACAGAAAACCAATGACAGAAGGTGGAATTATATGTGTCCCCTCTCTCTTCCACCCACATACACAAATGCCCCTTAACAAACAGCCTCAGCTGCCAGTTAACTCAAGACCTCAGGACTTACCTCATCTGAGATCCAGCCTTCAGGGACCTCTCCATGCTTGTTGCCTCATAGGATTGAAATAGATTGAGCTTAACTTTCTGTGCTATTATTCTGTTTCCTATTGCCTGCAGCTCAACTTACACATGTCTAGGTGATGTGTTACTTAAGTTAAATAACAAGTTAACTGAGGCACGGAACTTATGCAAATTTTTTCCTTCCATCCCCAGTATTCAGCGCAGTACCTTTTTAGGCATCCATAAATGTTTGCTAATTAATTGATAGATTTATGAAATGACTATAACTGAGAATAATAATAATGATGATAAAAATATCCTTTAAAGGATATTTATAAAGTTGCCAGGAACTTCAATCGATGTTATACATTTAATTTTAATGATTAATTTAATTTATAAAAAACACTTATGAAAGAGAAAGAGCATTCTCTCCACAGAATGAAACTGAATTTTAGAGAAAAGAAACAAAGAAACTGCCTCAGGGCTATGCATATAAGAGGTAGAAAAATTATTATATTTCTGCCCCCTAATCTCCAGAATGTTGGTCAAAGTGGGATTTTGAAGGCA
Source organism: Lipotes vexillifer (assembly GCF_000442215.2). Classification (NCBI taxonomy): domain Eukaryota; kingdom Metazoa; phylum Chordata; class Mammalia; order Artiodactyla; family Lipotidae; genus Lipotes; species Lipotes vexillifer. Next base: position 369,214 of record NW_006782866.1, read on the forward strand.
TCCTTTACAAGATTTTTCAATGCTCAGTAGGGAAGATTGAATTTTGCCAATAAAATTGATCTCTCCTTTCATAATCTCATCCGGAATTTCTTTTAGTATATATGTGAGTAATCAGGATTTGCAACGTGCATATCCAGGTGCTCATAGATTTTCAGTAAACGTCGTTTGTATATCACAGAATGCCTGAGTGAGAAGGACTCTAAAAGAGAATCTAATCCAACTTGGCTACTTTCAGCGTTCCATTTGATGTCTTTAAAAGCCTGTAGGTAAAAATGCTTTACAACTTGAGTGGATGACACACTTCAAATGCTCCTGGGCAAAAACGATGCCATTTGGTAGAAGGAGTTGCATGTTGCTCTCAAGTCTACTATATGCATCCTCCAAATACGTAGGCTATGTCTACTAATTCTCAATTGTTGGCTTCCTTTTTAGACTGTACCTTTCAGGATCACCTTTTTGGGGATCTTGGTGTCCCCCACTGTTACCCAGGTCAGGTCTAATCTTATCTATTGACTACAGTCTGGCAGCTAGTTTCATGAACTACTATACTCCTCGTTTCCAATGTGGTTCAGTTATGTATGTTTCTGAAGCTTGGCAAGATAAGTGATTTGTTCATAAATTTAATAAGACGTGGGAATCCAACTGGATCTTCAATCCAGAACTCATATTTTCTTTCTGTTGCACCATGCAATAAAATGAGAGTTTCTTTGCCAGTGGAGAAGCTCTGTATTGATAATTGAATTAAGCACTAGATGAGAGGAGATATGGATGGATGGGATGAGGGAACAGAACACATGAGCTATTTCAGGTTATTAGATAGTATTATATAATCATAATTTACTTGATGAGAATAAACTAAACACCAGAGGTTTGACATAGTTTTCTACCTGGATTTAATTATTCCCAGGACCTATAAAAAATTCATAATTTGGGGGATCTTGACCCAAAAGAAAGAGGAACAAGGATACACAAAGATTTCTGGGGAAGTAGAATAAATTACCTTGACTATAATTAGTACTTAAACAAAAATAAAAAAATAAGCAACTGAACAAAACATAAAAGCAAATCCAGAAAACCCTGGGCTAGTGCCCATTATATGAAGTCAGCTCAAACACGCACCATTACCAAAATGTAAGAGTGGATGGGCCTCCTTATACATATCTTTTAACACCTGCTGCTCGCTCCCCTTCAAAGCTATTCTAATATCCGTATAATATTCTCCCCTATGAGTGTTCAGAAGCTGCACGGCCACTTCAAACAAAACAAAACATAAAAGCAAATCCAGAAAACCCTGGGCTAGTGCCCATTATATGAAGTCAGCTCAAACACGCACCATTACCAAAATGTAAGAGTGGATGGGCCTCCTTATACATATCTTTTAACACCTGCTGCTCGCTCCCCTTCAAAGCTATTCTAATATCCGTATAATATTCTCCCCTATGAGTGTTCAGAAGCTGCACGGCCACTTCTGAAGATTAGACGCACACCTAAGTGCCTTCAAGCCTCTTTGGTGGCCGTGGATCCGCTCCCCCAAGCCACAATTCCACCGATTTGCCCACATACCAATCCCTTAACCAAATTGAAGTGTCTTTAAGTAATAAAAGATTACAGGTCTTTACACTGGCAAGGATAAATAAATAGTTGTTCAAACATACACTAACTTCTTTCCCTTATGCAGACATTAGCCATTGTTTCTTTTCGATTTGTGGTATCTATGGATCCAGTGCCTATAGATTTTGAATAAATGAATGCAGTTTTAGCTGTTCACATTAAAAGTGAAAGAGGGCTTCCCTCGTGGCGCAGTGGTTGAGAATCTGCCTGCCAATGCAAGGGACACGGGTTCGAGCCCTGGTCTGGGAAGATCCCACATGCCGCAGAGCAACTGGGCCCACAATTACTGAGCCTGCGCGTCTGGAGCCTGTGCTCCATAACAAGAGAGGCCGTGATAGTGAGAGTCCTGCACACCGTGATGAAGAGTGGCCCCTGCTTGCCACAACTAGAGAAAGCCCACACACAGAAACAAAGACCCAGCACAGCCATAAATAAATAAATAAATTTAAATCATATGGGATTCTAAGAAGACCTCTGCTTAAAAAAAAAAAAAAACAATAGAGCTGCAATGAACATTTTGGTACATGACTCTTTTTGAATTATGGTTTTCTCAGGGTATATGCCCAGTAGTGGGATTGCTAGGTCATATGGTAGTTCTATTTGTAGTTTTTTAAGGAACCTCCATACTGTTCTCCATAGTGGCTGTACCAATTCACATTCCCACCAGCAGTACAAGAGTGTTCCCTTTTCTCCACACCCTCTCCAGCATTTATTGTTTGTAGATTTTGTGATGATGGCCATTCTGACCAGTGTGAGATGATATCTCATTGTAGCTTTGATTTGCATTTGTCTAATGATTGATGATGTTTAGCATTCTTTCATGTGTTTGTTGGCAATCTGTATATCTTCTTTGGAGAAATGTCTATTTAGGTCTTCTGCCCATTTTTTGGATTGGGTTGTTTGTTTTTCTGTATTGAGCTGCATGAGCTGATTGTAAATTTTGGAGATTAATCCTTTGTCAGTTGCTTCATTTGCAAATATTTTCTCCCATTCTGAGGGTTGTCTTTTGGTCTTGTTTATGGTTTCCTTTGCTGTGCAAAAGCTTGGAAGTTTCATTAGGTCCCATTTGTTTATTTTTGTTTTTATTTCCATTTCTCTAGGAGGTAGGTCAAAAAGGATCTTGCTGTGATTTATGTCATAGAGTGTTCTGCCTATGTTTTCCTCTAAGAGTTTGATAGTTTCTGGCCTTACATTTAGGTCTTTAATCCATTTTGAGCTTATTTTTGTGTATGGTGTTAGGGAGTGATCTAATCTCATACTTTTACATGTACCTGTCCAGTTTTCCCAGCACCACTTATTGAAGAGGCTGTCCTTTCTCCACTGTACGTTCCTGCCACCTTTATCAAAGATAAACCATATTAACAAATTGAAGGAGAAAAACCATATGATCATCTCAATAGATGCAGAGAAAGCTTTTGACAAAATTCAACACCCATTTATGATAAAAACCCTGCAGAAAGTAGGTGTAGAGGGAACTTTCCTCAATATAATAAAGGCCGTATATGACAAGCCCACAGCCAACATCATCCTCAATGGCGAAAAACTGAAAGCATTTCCACTAAGGTCAGGAACAACACACCATTGCCCACTCTCACCACTCTTATTCAACATAGTTTTGGAAGTTTTAGCCACAGTAATCAGAGAAGAAAAGGAAATAAAAGGAATCCAAATCGGAAAAGAAGAAGTAAAGCTGTCACTGTTTGCAGATGACATGATACTATACATAGAGAATCCTAAAGATGCTACCAGAAAACTACTAGAGCTAATCAATGAATTTGGTAAAGTAGCAGGATACAAAATTAATGCACAGAAATCTCTGGCATTCCTATATACTAATGATGAAAAATCTGAAAGTGAAATCAAGAAAACACTCCCATTTACCATTGCAACAAAAAGAATAAAATATCTAGGAATAAACCTACCTAAGGAGACAAAAGACTTGTATGCAGATAATAATAAGACACTGATGAAAGAAATTAAAGATGATACAAATAGATGGAGAGATATACCATGTTCTTGGATTGGAAGAATCAACATTGTGAAAATGACTCTACTACCCAAAGCAATCTACAGCGGATATGGGGATATCAGCCTCAGAAAGACAGTTCTTCAAAGAAGATATACAGATTGCCAACAAACATATGAAAGGATGCCCAACATCACTAATCATTAGAGAAATGCAAATCAAAACTACAATGAGGTACCATGTCACACCCGTCAGAATAGCCTTCATCAAAAAATCTACAAACAATAAATGCTGGAAAGGGTGTGGAGAAAAGGGAACCCTCTTGCACTACTGGTGGGAATGTAAATTGACACAGCCACTATGGAGAGCAATATGGAGGTTCCTTAAAAAACTAAAAACAGCACTACCATATTACCCAGCAATCCCACTACTGGACATATACCCTGAAAAAAGCATAATTCAAAAAGAGTCATGTACCGCAATGTTCATTGCAGCTCGATTTACAATAGCCAGGACATGGAAGCAACCTAAGTGTCCATCAACAGATGAATGGATAAAGTAGATGTGGCATATGTATACAGTGGAATATTACTCAGTCATAAAGAGAAATGAAATTGAGTATTTGTAGTGAGGTGGATGGACTTAGAGACTGTTATATAGAGTGGAGTGTAAATCAGAAAGAGAAAAACAAACACCATATGCTAACACATATATATGGAATCTGAAAAAAAAAAAAAAAGGTTCTGAAGAACCTAGGGACAGGACAGGAGTAAAGACCCAGACATAGAGAATGGACTTGAGGACACAGGGAGGGGGAAGAGTAAGCTGGGACGAAGTGCGAGAGTGGCACGGAGATATATACACCACCAGATGTAAAACAGAGAAAAAGCCACAAAGCACACGGAGATCAGCTTGGTTATTTGTGTCCACCTAGAGGGGTGGGATGGGGGGGTGGGAGGGAGACACAAGAGGGAGGAGATATGGGGATGTATGTATATGTATAGCTGATTCACTTTGTTATAAAGCAGAAACTAACACACCATTGTAAAGCAATTATACTCCAATAAAGTTGTTAAAAAATATTAGAATTGAAATAAATAAATATTAATTAATTATAATAAATACATACGTACATAAATACATTAAAAGAATGCAAATTTGAGGATGAACTATGTTCTCTGTAGAAAGAACACTGGATCTGGGGTTTGGAGACTTACGTTTAAGCCTGGCTTATCCTCTTACCAGGTGTTTCACCTAAACCCTTCTGGACCTCAGTCAATTGATTTTTAAATTAAAAGGATCTTGTAGTAAAGGTCCTTTCCAATTCTACAATTCAATTATCAAATATGTCACAAACTCATATACATTTCTGAAGATGAAATAAAGTCTTAGAATAAGTTATTCCTCTTCTATGGTATTCAGTATAAGGTAAACCCTTGCTGGATTTTTTTCAACATTTGTATTATAAGTACATGATGCCTGTCCCAAGTGCTTCCCCAAAGTGGTTAGTAATATAACTGAAGAGAGAGATCTACATAGAAAATAATGACTTACTCTATCACCTTGAAGAAGCAAAGCTAGGGATCCCTAAGAGGCATTCAGGGTCACTCAGTACTTTCTCTAATCTAGCGTGATGCATGGGTTATTGGTCTGTGGATGACACTTCCTATTAGAACATTTGTGCCGCACACCTCTGATTTCTAAATCTCACGCTTCCTTGTTTCTCACCATCACTTACCCCTGGTTGGATTCCACTTCTCTTTATTCATCTTGCCAATTATGTCTACTCTGTACCATCAACTGAACAATAGAGAATGAAAGCACAGTGTTTTTAACATATGCTGACCTTAGCCCATCATATAGCTATAGCAGCGCATCAACCCTGGCCTCTGTCTGCTTCTCAAAGTAGACTACTGATAAAGAAGACACAAATTATCAACATCAGAAATAAAATAAGGGTCATCAATATTGATCCCATGAACATTAAAAAGAAAATAAATACTATGAACAATTCTATGTCCATAAATTTGATAACTTAGATGAAATTAGCCAGTTCCCTGAAAGACACAAACGGCCAAATCTCACACAGGCTCTGCCCTCCTAAACCAGACTAGATAAGACAAGTAGTACAACATCAGCCTCAGCCCACTAGCTGACGAGAGTAAGGGTTGGAGGTAGCGCAATGCCTATTAACAGTGAGTTTAGGGAGCTCTGGTCATACATTTTCACTCATCATCACCCATGTTGGTCAGCTTGCTTTCATGTCTAGTAATTGAGGTTCTCTTCGTGCCTACAATCTTGGCAAATGCCAGCATTATTTAGCCAAATTTTGACCTTCTCGTCATCCTATTCTCATGAGAAGCGTGCTCTCTGAACCCTTAGCTACTGATGGAGGTCCTGTCATAGCAGACTAATGGCCAGACGCCAGATGCCTTCTGTATCTGCTTTCCAACAGCTCTGCCTCCCCGCACCGTCCTAGTGCTGTAAGTAATAGATCCTACCACCATAAGACTAGACTTGCTGACAATGGGTTTCTGGGATTTCTCCTCAGGAATCATAGCTTCCAACCAGATGGATTTCTTTTTTCGTCCTCCTTACCTTTCGTTACTGCTTTCCTTTGTCCCGGTCCATCAGGACAACTTCTAGCTATTGCTTTTGTAATGACACAGTGTCTCTTTTTCTAGCTTTAAGCACAGCAGGAAGCAAAAAGCAGTTTAACACTTCAGCCAATCAGAGGTATGTCATAGTCATCAAGAGAGGCACAACATTAGAGGTAGACCTAGCTTAGATATCTGGTTTCATTATGGTATAATGAACTTGGACCACCACTCATTCTTTCTATTTCCTCAAGTCAAACCTGAGGATACAAATATCAACTTCATAGGGATGCTGTAAGATTAAATGAGATGACATATATAAAAAATGCAGCACAGAAGTTGCCATGAACACTCAATAAATAGAAATTAAAATAAAATCTGAACTATCATTTGTTTTATACATACCCCTATCATCTAGTAGAAGCATCGTACTTATTTTTTCTTATTCCAAAAGCACAAAACTATTTATCAGAGTTCACCTTTATGAGTATGAATGAACTTGGATCATAATTCTTGCTTTAAAATACTTGTTTCAGTAGTTTTCAAAGCCTTTATTTTTTTTAATTAATTTTTTTTCCAGACCAGCAAATATCTAAGTATTTTTAAGGTTCCATTTGTTACATTAAGATCAGATTTGTCTTGAATTTACTTTGATACAAGGTGTATGACATATAATATATGTGTTCACGGCTTGCATATGCACTAATTTATTGATAGGGCCATCATTTCCCTACTGGTCTGAAATGCTGCTATTATCATGCATGTACTTAAACATACATGTGAATCTGCTGAAGATCTTTTTTATTTTTAACTAGAAGCATTTTAATTAGATCAATCCTACTCCTCCCATTCCTCCTATCTTATATAGGTAGAACTGAAAGGGCTCTCAGGGATCAGGTCTTCCCCCTTACTTCAGAAAATATTGCTTAATATTCCACATTTTATTGAAAGCAGAGTCAGGACTAGAGCTCATGTCTATACTCCCAGGGTAAAGGATCTGGGAGGCTGGTTTGGGGTGGGGGGCATGGGAGTGTTGAGGACTAGAGCACTCTTCTCTTCTGTGTGGAGCTGAAAGGAGGGCATAGGTCCCCCCAGCCCTGTTCTTTGCTGGATCTAATGTAAGACAAGAGTAGAAAGTGGCAGAGAGTCAAAGGGAGAGGAAAGTCCCTTGGTTATGAGTGCTTTAATTTCACAAATTAAAGGAATCAGCAGAAAATACAGTCCCCAATGCAATAACCATTAATAGAGTTCTGAAATATATTAGCCAATTATACTTTTCTCAAGCAGCCTGGGAAACTTCTCCAAATATCCTTATCAACACAATCAGGTACTCAGAAAAACAGCTGTGCTAGAGCCAATACACCTTTGAATATGAAGGGCTGAAAATTCTCAGATTTAGTCCAAGACTAACTTAATTATTATTATTTTGGGGGGGGGCCTGCATTTTGGGTTTTCTCTGCTGTGCGTGGGCTCTCTCCAGTTGTGGTGAGCAGGGACCACTCTTAGTGGCGGTGTGCGGGCCTCTCATTGTGGTGGCCTCTCTTGTTGCAGAGCACAGCCTCCAGGTGTGTGGGCTTCTAGCTGTGGCCTGTGGGCTCAGCAGTTGTGGCTCACAGGCTCTAGAGTGCAGGCTCAGTAGCCATGGAACACAGGCTAAGTTTCTCTGAGGCATGGGGGATCTTCCTGGACCACTGCTCCAACCCGTGTCCCCTGCAATGGCAGGTGGATTCTTAACCACTGCGCCACCAGGGAAGCCCCCAAGACTAACTTTAATCAGGGAACTAATTTTACTTTTAAAATGGAAATCATGGAAGGAGAAAGGGAGAAAATTTAAGTTGAATGGTTGAAAATTAAATAGGATGTTGAAGGTTATAGAAAGCTGGCAAAGTGGAATTGACTTTCATTTCACACACAGACCAACTGCCTAAGGTCAGAATGAGTCTTCAGTGGCAAAAATACCTTGGTGCACCTAGTGTTTCTGTCTCTGGTTGTGTCTGGAACCCATTCTACAATGATCTTCATTATGGCTAAAGTGCAAAACTGCCTCATGATTAGCTCCCCTGCGTGGGACCCCTCTGAGTAGGCTGAGTCAGATGTTGTTGTCAGAGAATCGAGGTTATTACCATCATTCTTACCAGATGTGTATCAGAATCTTATTAGAGGGAACTACCTAGTACCTTTCCCACAGCTTTTTCATCACATATTGGCACCCTTGGCTCCCACATGCCTGTTCAACGCTATCTTAGGCCTGAGAAGAATCCTGTCCTATGGTGGAGAGAATTGATGAGTTCCCTATCTAGGAGCTTGACAGACTAACACCAACCCAGCCTGGCATCAGTTTTGGCTTTGGACTTGGACCCTAGTCCCAGGAAGACCTTTCACTATTTCTGTGGGCCAAGGTCTCCTCATCTCTTTTAGGTCCACTTTTAGTAATGCCTCAGTTTTCTCTCCAGCTTGAGACTTTTCACCCCCACTTTTCTAACTATAGAAACTGGCTTTGCTCTTACCAGTCCTTCTGGGGAACGGTCCCTGGATCTGTGGTCAGGTCTCTCCAGTAAGTACCACATTCTTCCCCCCTGGACTGTCAACCCAGGACTGGATCCCCCTCCCCATCAAGCTGTGCACCATGTAGTTGACCAGCTGCCACCTCCAATAGACCTCCTGGGCTCCAGTCTGCCTGAGCCACTGTCTCCAGCTCTTACCACCCTCCTTTCTCTTCCTGCTTCCTGTTGCTTTCTCCTTTGATCTTCTCCTGATCACCCATTTCACTTGTCCAAAGCCCTCCATGTCCCACTTGTCTAGGGATCACATGCTCTGATACTAGGCTCTTCACATCCAACTTTTCCTGCCTTCACAAAGGATAAATAATAAATCCTACTGCATTGTGATAATACCTGTAGGGGTGAGTGGGAGAGAGCCATTAGCTACAAAAATGAACTAACTTGCCTCCTGGTCTTAGAGTCTTAGCATTTCACTGGAAAATGTGGCTGCAAAGAAGTAAGTCACAACCTAAGGAAGCTCATACTAAGAAGCAATATAGGTGGCAGGTCAAACATGGGCCACGTTCATAGCTTCCAGCTCCTTTCACTTCCCCTTTGTATATGGCAAGTTCCGAACACATTTGTTTCATGAGATTATTACAGAACTTCCCTCAGCATCATTGCCCACCTCAACCCTGTCCATGGTACGATACTGAGAAAACTAGCTTGCAAAATAACATCTTTGATATCATGGCATAGCTTTCCTTCCCCTTTATTCAATGTCTGGGATCTACATGCTGGGCCCAAACCCCAATATTACATCTTTGCTTCATATTCTTTTGAGCATTCACCTCACCTTGTGAGTGCTAAAAGCACGTCCTCTTCTTCCTCTCATTGTATAATGCAGGGCAAAAATGATTTCCATTTTCCATCTGATGTCTGCCCTCTACAAGAATCTATGCTCATCTACTCTACAGAGACATACAGAGATTTGACTTAGGAATGCGTCATGAATTTCTCTTTAAGGGTTAGATCAAAGGAGCCTGGAGAGCCTGGATTATCAGGGCATGTGTACAGAAAGGATACTCCAGATATAAGACAGCAGGTTTATGGTACAGATGCAAGAGGCTAGATAAGGGACCTGGGTCCTTCATGCCTCTTCCACCTAAGGGCAGCGGTAGTTTGGAAGTGACAAACTATAGGGTGCCATAACCATGTAAACCTGGAAGTGTGGGAGAGGGGGGCACGCAGGAAGTGACAAATGTTTAAAAATTTTTAAAAGGACATCAACAGCTGCTCTTAGCTGTGATCAGCCACTCACACTTCCTATCCCTCCTCTGAGAGCTAGATCCTCAAGGATAACCCATGGCTTGGAATTTTCATGACTCCATTGTCAGAATAGATCAGAGAGTCCTTTGTGCTTTTACCATTTCTTGCACAAACTTCTAATTCCTCTGTAACATTACCATCTCTTTCTGTTCCAGTGCCTCTTATTAGATTGCAAATTACCTGAGGGCAGGGCATGTGTCTCAGTAACCTATGCAAATGGGTACCTAGGACAGTGCCTGATGACTGAGAGATGCTCATTAAATGATCACTTAATGACTGAATGCAAGGATAAAGAATGTGGTGTTTATTGGACTCATTCTGCATGAATGGAAATTTAGAGTTCTGAACCATACTGTTTTACTGGTTCTGAAAGGTCTCTGTCTTCCTAAGGAAGTGTCAGGAGTGAAGGGAGTCATAATTACTGAGACTTCTGAAGCTCTCGGTTCCCCCAAAGAATGTTTTCAGGTTACATGTTCCTATTACGTGGGGGAGTTTAACAGTTTACTTGGTTTCAATACGGAAATTTACTTGATAACTAAAAGGAAGACAGTCCCACTGATCACTTGTCATTATTGCTAGTTGGTGACTTTAAATGAAATAACATTTAAATTTCTTATCACCTACTCCTTTTTTAGGCACTTGCTAAGTATAAATAAAAACTCATTTGATTTTCCCCAAAACCCTGCAAAATTAGTATAATTATGTCTGTTTTATAGGTGATGGAATTGAAGCACAGAGAGATTTTCATAATCACACAGATTTTAGCTACGTCTAGTAAATGACAGCCAGAATTTTTTTTAATGGCTCATGTTAACTAGACTTGACTCAGAGATTAGACTGAAAGTTTTGAATGATTGTCAGTACAAACACATGTCCTGCTAATGATCTGTCACATTGTTTTAAATGAAAAATACTTTCTTTGACCCCAGGAATTAAATACTAAGTATTTATTGTGACGAAAGGCTTGGGATATAAAATAAAAATATTCTCAGATACCAGTTATGACTGGGAATGAGATGATTGACATGTTACAATCAGAGATGGGAAAGTTGGTAACTATGATGCCGTCTGACATATAATAATACATATCAGGACTGGACCCTCACTGATTTGGGGATGGCCAGGTAGTAATGACAATCACAATATTAATACTAACATATATATATATTACATGCCATCTTTGTTCCTTCATCTAATAAATATTTTTGGAGCACCTACCTCTTACGTGCCAGGCACTGTGTGAATTGCTGGGAATATATTCATTTAACTTCCTTAATGTTTCTATAATCATTTATTTGCTTCCTATACCCTCTGTTCTTGATGGGATCTGGGTTTTTATCTGCTCTTCATTGGACAAAAATCTTCAATTTTTGGCTATAAATCTCCACTTGTTCTTATTGTATTCAGATTTGAGCCCAATCTTTCTCCCCCACTGCAAAAACCCAATTGTACTAGTCATTCTTGAATAAAGTCTTCCTTACCATCTTTAACAAGTGTCACAAATAGTTTTTTTTAAACACTACCCATTGCTCTTTGGATGATAGTCTGAACCTGTAACATGGATTATAAGGCTCCTAATAATCAGTCATCCTCACCTCCAAGGAGACCAAAGACCTACCTAAAACCTCTCTCAGCTAGTTTAGTCAACTCTCTTTCTACTCATATACCCATTTCATACTATGCCAGGCTGGATTACAACTCCTAGTTAATTGTCAGTTTCCTAACTAACCTCTGAACTTTTCAAGGAAGGGATTTAAATATATCTGTCTTTGTTTCCATGACACCTCCTACAACACTTGGAGAACTACATGATTTTCAAAAGTCTGATGACTATTTAGACATGATCTTCACCTTTAGGATTTGTTCATTTAAACTGATTTCATAAGCTCCACAAAGATAGAGGTATTTGATGGCACTGAAGCTGATGTTTATATGCCTTTTACAAGGTGTTATTTTGACTGAGTGATTATTTCAATGCACTAACTTCAATTGGTCACACTCTAATTTCATCAAGATGCTCTAGCCTTTCTGCACAAAGGCTTAGACATGGAAATATGCGGAATTCGTAGCAGTTAACTTCTACCCTCATTCCTTAGTCTGTTCACTTTTCTGCCTTCTACCTCCCTTTACCCTCCTTCTTGCTCTTTTCCATCCTTTTTTTTTTCCCCTGTTAAGATTACTTGACTATTTGATTATTATGACAGAGTTTTCCAAAGATTCACCATCAGAATGATTTATCTGACATTTAACATATTATTAAGGAAGTGGGACATTGCTCGAAGGTCATAGTTTGGATTTGAAGCTTAAAGGTTTTCATAATGTTTAGTAAAGGTAGCATAAATGTCATCTCTCTCTAGAACTAGCACTCCCATACTCAATGCCAATTGGATTTATTCAGGACTTAGATTTCTTGAGCTTTCCCAAGAAGCATTTGTCAAAAAAGATTGCAGTTTCCAGGAAGTTATTTTGTTCAGCACACTTACTCCTTTAACTAACATGGCCAAACACATGATACCCATAAACATACTCTCAACCATGCAACGTGCTGTCAAGCCAGAGGGAAGAGAAAAAGAGGTGAGAAATATGACAAAGATCTACCATGGTCCTCTCACCAGTGTTCATTAATTTCCATATCAATATCTACATAGGAGGGAAGATTCCTAGATATCTAGGTTACCACAAGGATATAAAGTGTAACATATTAAATAAAATTGGTAATAAGTGAAATATACAAATGTTGCTTTGCGATCCATCATGTTTACAAAAATAAAGCCATCAAGACACCCAATAAATTAGTCTTGATGAGATTTGTAATAAGCCATTAAAGATAAGCTAAGTAAACTATTGAAATGTTAGAAAAATATATTTCTATATAACATATCTAGTCATACTCTATATTTTATGCAAATAATCAGACAAGAAATATTTTTAAACAAATAGAAATTTAAATCTTAAACTACACAAAGCAAATTTAATATTTTTGATTACCTAGTAGAGTTCAAAGTCATTAAACCCTGAGTAGGGATTATAATGGCTGGAAAGAAAACTTTTTTTTTTTTTTTGTACTGAAATCCTTTGGTTCTGTTTTTATCACCAGTGAAAATTAAAGACTTTTAGTATAAATGAAGTCATATTCAGCTTTTTAAAATTCCAGGGCAGTGTGGAGTTTAATATACTCCTTTGGTTTCTGGAGAAAGCTGCTCATTACAAGAGCTAAAAGAAGAAAAAAATAATTATTCCTATTGGTGGTTCAGTCGTGCACCCAGAAATATCATTTTGTAGAACTGTCAGAACTGTTGATAAGATTTTTAAACAGATCACAGAGGATCACTTTTTGCTCAAATATTCTCATTTCTTTAAAAAAGCCAAAGTGATTTTATTTTTTGTAACTGGATAGAATTGCATAGGATAGCAAGCCTCAACTCTGTGATAGCAAATAGTTGCAAGTACAGTTTGTTATTTTGGGACAGAGTCTACCCCAAGTACCGTGGCCCTGTGGACTCACTGCACTCAATGAGGACAACCGCTCTGAGATGGAGTATGAAGGCTCTATACGTTTCTCTAAGAGGGCAGAGAGGCAGTACAACCCCTCCCCCACCAAGTCACTGTTTTCAGGAAGGTGTCTGCTCTCAACATCTTACCTCCAAAACCTCTTGGTATGTATGGGCATCCCTTTCCTCTGCCCACACAAAGAATGACATTTGCTTCACTTCATTTTCTGCACTTCATTTTCCCCAGCACAAAGTTAATATCACAAATGGCAATGGGGAGCTGAAAATTTAGAGGGGAAGGAGGACAAATAAACTTTGGTCTAAGGTCTTCCTACATCATGGCCCCTGTTCTGCACAGGTGGAACTCATGATATTTTTCAGGAACAAAATTCTGGGTTTGGCAGAACTTTACAAATGTGCATATCCTTTGTGTATATTTGAAAATGCCAAAAGCGTCTCATTTTGTGCAGACCTTCCTGACCTCTGAGTCAGTTTCAAACCTCTATAATTCACGTTCAAACCCAGTGAAAAAGGTAAAGGTTTAGAAGCTTATTTCCAGCACCCTGAGATTCAAACCTCTCTAATCAACCAATCTGGCCTCATATCTCAGGATAGCAAGCATCCTTGTGAGACTTTACAATGTTTTGCTCCCAAGTGAGCTGAAAATACTCTAAGAATATGAGAATCACTTTCTATTTTTCCTCTCTCCCCGTGTGTCTGTATGTATTTTCACTGGATTTTGTGACTTTTGTCACTTCTATTGCAGATCATCATGAAAGATAAACATACGTTGCAGTTGGGGTGGAGAAACTGAAGGAGACAAACACAGAAGAGTCTAGAAATTTGAAAAAAACAGGTCTAAATGGGACACTAATTTTTTGCAGGTCTAGTGTTTCTTTTAAATTAGTTAAACTAAAATGTGCATGGGGAAAAGTGAATTTAGGAAAAGAAAATGAGTGGCTTTGTCCTTACATGTTGGGAGAGGGGTCCTGTGTTGGAAATCTCCCAGACTGCCCTCCAGATCCAGTGATCTGCTAGAAGTACTTATAAAAAGTTCAAACTAGGGCTTCCCTGGTGGCGCAGTGGTTGAGAGTCCACCTGCCAATGCAGGGGACACGGGTTCGTGCCCCGGTCCGGGAAGATCCCACATGCCGCAGAGCGGCTACGCCTGTGAGCCATGGGCGCTGAGCCTGCACGTCCGGAGCCTGTGCTCCGCAATGGGAGAGGCCAAAACAGTGAGAGACCCGCGTACCACAAAAAAAAAAAAAAAAAAAAAGTTCAAACTAGCAAAAGGATAATTCCAGGGGTCTTAGAGGAGTTCCAAAAATTTGGAACTCCCTACCAGACTCCCTGTTTTATATGGTTTGAGTTTTCCCCATGGTGACCAATGGCAGGGCACAGCCGACTTTATTAAGCCACTCTGACGGGGCACCCTAATTTTTCCACCCACACTTTCGGACCTCAGGAATCAGAGGATAATGAAGTTAGTGCCAAGGCTCTAGTGCATTAGTGCAACTTCCACTTTCTTATCTCAAAGATGAATGGAAACAACTTTGGCCACGCTCTCCCTTCTCATTTCCATTCATCTGCCTAAGCTCCACTTTCTTCTTTTCTAAACTAACTGATTGTGGTAGAGCTTCTTTCAAGAAACCTTCCCCAAGTCCCTGCCTGCAAGTTCCCTTGCTCCTTTGAGTGCCCTGCCTCTCTTCTCTGTGCTTCAACTAGGATGCTTAAGACTGGTCACCTTAAAGGATCACCATTTAGGGATATGCATTCTATTCCCAAATAAATGTGCACTCCTGCAGGACACAGGCTCCTTGCAAGTGTATCAACCTGCCTGGCTGAGATAATGGCCTTCCATCTGTCACCTACTAAGTAACTCAGAGAAGCCATCAGCAAGAGAAAAAGAAAAGTTAAAATAGTTAAAAAGTTAAAATAGGTATAAACAGGAAAGCATGAGCAGACACCACACAGGCTTCTGAAAATTCGGACTTAGAGCTGGGGCAAGGAAGAGTGGAGTACAGCTCAACACAGAAGCAGATGGCTTTTCTAGGGCAAGCATAGAAACCCAACTTTGTGGGCAAAATCTGAGATCAAAACTACAAAAACAGATAAGAAACCAAAACAGGAGGATTTACTTCCTAATATTTCCCAACTGATCTATGAAACATAGTCCTGTTTCAAGCTCCTCAGAAAAGAAAAGAAAAATTTCCATTTCCAGGTAAGCTTGGGAAATATTCTATACTATATCCCCTACTCACAGCTATCTCAGGAATTATTTTAAATGCTCCCAGAAGACCTGCAATAAAGGTTAAATCTTCTTGACTAGAAATGCACCATCTTTTTGTTTAATTTCTGTACTTTCATTGTTTTATTAACACAAATTAATGTTCCCCAGATCTGGGTTCCATGAAACATGCATTGGGAAACAGTGTTATCCATGCATTCTTAGAAACACTATGCTGCTGTCCCTGGTCTCTATGAAATGTCAATCTATCAGCTGACTTATGTTCATCTTGCCTCAGAATTCAGTTATTTCTCAACATGTAGTTGTTTTATGAATGAAATAATTAGTGACCTGGTGTCATGAGTACAGTGGCATAAAAAAGTCAGGCTCAATATTTGGACAATCTGAATAAAAGGATGGGTGAAAAGCAATCCCAAGAAGGAAAAAGAAATAAATTTGTTTCTGTTAGAATCTGTTCAAGGGCTAGAATGACTAACACTGTCAAAACCACTCACAAGTGATTAAGAGAGAATATCAGGTCCACCTCATCAGATGCCTGTGGGTCCCAGGTGGTGTAACCACAGTCTGACCCAGGTGTTCTTTCCCCAGCTTTGTGATTATTCACTGTGAAGCCAAGTGTAAGCTACTTGGTATTACTATCTTTGGCTTACGGATCTATAAAATTAGGCTAGTAGTGCACACCTGACAGGTATGGGAATGAAATTAACATAAATGATTTCAAGCTCTTTGCAAATTTGAAATACTAGTGATCTGTGCTAACAAGACTAACTCTGTCTTTATGCTCCATTTATCCTTTCCCTTCCCTCAGGGAGACTTGTGCTTATCTAAGGGCACTGAAAAAACCCATCTTACTGAGAGGTCATTCTCTCTTTGTGTGTGTCCAAACAAACGTGAGGTCCAACTAGAACTCTGGCCTATTCAAATTGAGCATTAAGTAAAAACAAGGTCTCTCAGATAGCCATTCACATTTCTAGTCTCTTAGATAGCTATTTGCTTTTCCATGGATTTCAAATAGGTTTCAAAGTCTTTCTGCAATTATGACAACTTGATCACCTCAACAGCTTTGTGATTTGGGTAGAATCAGCATTAGATTCTTAGAGATTTGTATTTGTTTTTCAGAGAAGAAAAAATAAACTCAAAGGAGTTATGGGGATTAGGTCAGCAAAGAGTCAGGAGTACTGGCCTCAGATTTGGCCCCTGAAAAAGAGACACTATCTCATGCACGCACGTACCTGTAAGTGGTCTTACAGTAGCCCCTTTCCACTTTATGAATGGACCATCGGGGCACATGAGTGAGGAGATGAAGAGTCATTGCTTCTTAAGTACGTAAAAATATATCAGATTCCTGGACTCTTTCCAAGATGGCGGAGGAGTAAGACGCAGAGATCACCTTCCTCCCCACAGATACACCAGAAATACATCTACACGTGGAGCAACTCCTACAGAACACCTACTGAACGCTGGCAGGAGACCTCAGACCTCCCAAAAGGCAAGAAACTCCCCACGTACCTGGGTAGGGCAAGAGAAAAAAGAATAAACAGAGACAAAAGGATAAGGACGGTACCTGCACCAGTGGGAGGGAGCCGTGAAGGAGGAAAGCTCTCCACACACTAGGAGCCCCTTCGCGGGCAGAGATTGCGGGAGGCGGAGCGGGGAGCTTCGGAGCCGCGGAGGACAGCGCAGCAACAGGGGCGCGGAGGGCAAAGCGGGGAGATTCCCGCACAGAGGATCGGCGCCGACCGGCGCTCACCAGCCCGAGAGGCTCGTGTGCTCACCCGCCGGGGGCGGGCGGGGCTGCGAGCTGAGGCTCGATTTCGGTTTCGGTCGGAGCTCAGGGAGAGGACTGGGGTTGGCGGCTTGAACACAGCCCGAAGGGGTTAGTGCGCCACGGATAGCCGGGAGGGAGTCCGGGGGAAAGTCTGGACCTACCCAAGAGGCAAGAGACCTTTTCTTGCCTCTGTGTTTCCTGGGGCGCGAGGAGAGGGGTTTTAAAAGCGCTGCCTAAAGGAGCTCCAGAAACGGGCGGGAGCCGCGGCTAAAAGCTCGGAAACCAGAGACGGGCGGGAGACGCTAAGGCTGCTGCTGCCGCCACCAAGGGGCCTGTGTGCGAGCACAGGTCACTGCCCCCACCCCTCTTCCGGGGAGCCTGTGCAGCCCGCCACTGCCAGGTTCCCGGGACCCAGGGACAATTTCTCAGGGAGAACACACGGCGGGCCTCAGGCTGCTGCAACGTCACGCCGACTTCTGCCGCCATACCATCATCTCACGGGAAGACTGGAATCCCAAATGGTAGGAACCAAGGTGTAATGATTCCTCTGAGTAGGAAGATATAATTGTTGAAGAGAAAGATGACCCAAGGACTCATCCACTCATTCAAACAAAGACTCAGGCAACCCATGAAGAAATATTTACTGCAGGTATGAAGGATTGCTTCTTACAGACTTGCTCCTGGAGCTTGGTATGGCACCTTAATATCAGTTCTGGCACCTATGGTCAGTAAAGCACTAGCTCTGGTAGTTGCGATTATAGCAGATCTCAGTGAAAGAGAAAGAGTTCACCATGAAGGAAACAGAAAGGCAAACAAAAATAAAGAAATAAAGGTGAAACAAAGAAAGGATGGAGAAAACACAGAAAGGACCAACCCAGTTGACATGCAAACAGCTTTGGCAGGATATAGGAGTAGCAAGGACTCCAAAGGAAGACATTGATAAGCAACCTAATCAAGTCCTGTTATCTTTTGGGAAAGTCCTAACAAGACAGCTCACTCCTCTGCCTACTGACCATAAACATGTGGCAATGGGTCCCAGTGTCCCATCTCTAGAAGTAGAACACCAGGATGGATCCCCTACACGCAGAGAACTAGGGGTTGGGACAATGTTGCCCTCTACTTTGTGTTGTAGGAGGTGACTGGAAGCCCCAGGTGGAACTGCTGATTTATTGGACCTGCACGAACAGTCTTAGCACTGGTAGATACCACAGCTAAGTATACCTTACTGCATGACAACCCTTTTAAATTTGGGGGAGAATACGGGCTATAGACAGATAAGGGGGCCAAACTATTCGAGTAAGACAAACCAGCTTATATTTCCAAATGGGCTGTTTGTCCCCTGCTTGTCCCTCATATACATTGACCACATACCAGAATATATACTAGGTGTTGATGTTTCACAAGACCTAGATTTGACCACCACTACTGGAGAGTCCTGCCTTCGCATCAGAGTGGTGAAACCCATGTTGGTGGGCCATGTAAGGTGAACTCTTGTCCATTTACCCTGCCAGATTGTTAATGTCAAAGAGTGTAGGCTGCCTGGGGGCTATGAAGAAATTACTACTACACTTAAAGAACTAGAAAATGTGGGAGTCATTAGATCCATGCATAGCCCCTAAAATAGCCCATTGCAGCCAGTAAAATGGCCTAAAGGGACTGTTGACTAAAGAGAATTGTATAAGGTGGTTCCTCCCATCCCTGTGGAGGTCTCCAATATTGCTACTATTTTAGAGCATCGTTCCTCTGCACTGAAAACTTTCTATTGTGTGCCTGACTTCTGTATCCCCTTTTACAACATTCTTTTGTGTGCTAGCTCTCAAGATCAATTTGCCTTCAACTGGGATAGGAGGCAATGGACCTTTCAGGTCTTGCCTCAAGGTTATTTACAGTCCTGCCATTTGTCATAGTTTGGTCGCCCAGGACCTAGAAATCTGGTGAAAGCCCCACCCTGAGCTGGAATTATTTCATTAGATTGATGACATTATGTTGACCTCTGATGCCTTGTCACTCCTGCCCTGAACTGCTGCCTCTTTACAGACATTTACAGAACTGAGGATAGGAAGTAATAAACACTGACAAGATCCAGGGACCTGGGCAGTCAGTAAAGTTTTGGGGAGTTATCTGGTCAGGTAAGACAAAAGTTACCCCAGCCTCGGTTATCGATAAAATCCAAGCCTTGGCCATACCAGTCAGTCAAGGAATTACAATCCTTTCTGGAGTCACTAGATTATTGTCATCCTTTCATACCACATTCGGCACAAATAATATGGCCCCTATAGTACTCTCTGGTTAGAAAGGGACAAAAATGGGACTAGGACATCCACCTTCAGGAAGCTTTTGAAAAGGCTGAAATTGTAGTAAAACAGGTTCAGGCTCTGGGAGTACTTATGCGGGACGCTGCCTGTGAATTAGATGTTGACTCACACCTGAAAGGTTCTGGCTAGGGCCTGTGGCAAAGGCAGGAAAGGAATTGCATCCCACTAGGATTTTATTCTCAGTTGTAGAAGGGACGGCAAGTGAGGTACAGCCCTACTGAAAAACAGCTCCTTGTAGTCTACCTGGCCCTGCAGCAAAAACAGAAGGCCTCACCATGGACTTACCAGTGTCTGTTCATGGGTTAAGAACATGCTCCTTAAACCAAAAAGTGCCTGTGCCCAAGTAAGCAAACGGCAAAAGTGGCACCCATACCTTCAACAAGGTAATGTGTACAATTCAAGCCTGCTCTCTGAGAAATTACATGCTCCCCTTGGGCCAGGGTCTTATGTGAATCTAGACATGGCCCCTCAGATACCACCCATCGCTCCCCTCTCAGCCAAGTCAAAGAGGGAATCGGGACCATTCCTCCTGAGACATGGTTCACCAATGGCAGCAGTCAAGGCAATACCCCCACCTGGCCCACTTCAGCAGTTCGCCTGGATTTCAATGTCATTTGGTTTGAAGAAGGCACTAAGCACAGCAGTCAGCGGGCTGAACTGGGGGCAGTATAGCTTGAGATCACTCATCAATCTACGCCCCTCTATACAGCCACAGACAAGTGGGCTGTGTGAAAAGGACTGACCATGTGGATGCCACAATGTCATCAGGAAAGCTGGACTATCTTGGGACGGCACCTGTGGGGAGCTGGCCTACAGAGGGACATCTGGGATGTGTGCACACAACCCAGTACTGCCATCAAGGTAAGGCATGTCTCTGCACATTCTCCAACTACACTGCCTGGGAATCACAAAGCAGACACCCTAGCCAAGGAGGAAGCTGTCCTCCTGGAAGAGTTACAGACTCCCTCGGACGTGGCAAAGTGGCTTCACTGAAAACCAGGACAGACACTGAGGCCCCAACCACCTGGGAGATAGCCAAGAGGTTACACCTCTCCATCAAATACACTGACTGGTAGGCAGTTGATAGGGACTGCCCCCACTGTAGCCTGTGGTGACGACCCCTGAGACATACTCCTGGTCACATTGGACGAGCACTAGCCCAGTGACCAGGTGGTAAGTGGACTATATCAGCCCCCTGCCCTTATCAGAAGGACACAAGTACACATTGACCTGTGTGGACACAGGTACCTGGCTGATACAAGCCTTTCCCAGTAAGAGAGCAAATCAGACAGCCACTATTAGGGGCTTGACCAAGTTGGAAAGTATGTACTGGATCCCCATTCATACAGACAGCAACCAAGGGACCCATATCACTGGTCGTGATGTAAAAGAATGGGCTGAAGCCCAGGAGATTTTATGGACCTTCCATCTGCCATATAACCCAACAGCCACAGGGCTGGTAGAAAGAATGAACAGGTTACTGAGACATTGAAGAAGCTTTCTCCAGACAGGTCTTTAAGAGGATGTTCTCCACCACTACTAGAAGCCATCTGGCTGTTAAACACTGAACCCACAGCAGGCCACATGTCTGCTTATGAGAGACTGACTGTGCCTGCTCTGCCAACTAGGGCCTTAAAGGTACAAGTGTTAGAAGGAGCACTGAGACCCATCTGATGGGATGTGGGTCTTATCCTAAGAGTGCCACAGAACCTCCTACCTGGGGAGACTATCTTAGATTGGAGACAAATGGTATACCCCTCCCAGGTGGCTTGGCATCCATATACCTTGGGGGTAAGGGCCAGGCCCTGGCATAGTATTTCCTCAATCTTTCTAAGTGAAGGCCCAGCCATAACCAAGGTGACCACCCCCATAGAAATTAAATGGGGGACTGAAGTAGGGCTTCTTTTATGAGCCCCTACTGAAGCCCCCACATATAATATCTCCCTGCCCAGTTCCAATGTAAAGGCACAAAATGTCTGTTATTGTCCTATTGGAAAAGTGTCAAAGCCCAGGGTGATCCTGGCACATGGAAACCAAACTGCTACAGTGTTGTTTCTGAATGAAGATTTGTCTTTCTTGGTACCTTTAAAACACTTATCGTCCTTAGCCTTTTCCTTCTAAGATTAGTGCTACCTACCTTCACTAATGCATTCTTGTCCTGGGCTACCACCTATGTTGACATCCACAACCACTCTGACTTCTGGGTATGCAGATTGCTGCCAATGTCTAGCTCTGAAGTAATGCCAGGGGTATTCTGTCTTTCAACCTTACATCACGGGGACAATGGGTGGGGACAGCATGTAAACTCCTGATGTCTAGCTCTAGGGTATTCTCGGAAGAATGATGGATAAGATCATGCAGGCCTTATAGATGTCAGGGGTGGAGCGTGGAGCTGAACCATACTGGCTTCATCTTGTCAGCTCTATCTTAGGCCTGCAGTCCTTTCCAGGTGACTGAGCTTTAGCCTAGCTCACAAAGGAATGCGCCCAAGCCAGATGAGTTCCCTATCAACTTTTACCCTTGCCTTCA
The DNA here is from genome assembly GCF_000442215.2 of Lipotes vexillifer. Taxonomy (NCBI): domain Eukaryota; kingdom Metazoa; phylum Chordata; class Mammalia; order Artiodactyla; family Lipotidae; genus Lipotes; species Lipotes vexillifer. Next base: position 391,548 of record NW_006782866.1, read on the forward strand.
TCTAAAATGAAAGCTGGAAGAGGGCCTTTTGCTGAGGTAGATGGTTAATGGTCATGAGACCCAGAAGTGGGGTGGGTGCCCCTGGTTCCAGTCTGTGTGGATGTGCTTCTCACTTGGTAGTCAGATTCCGTTTTTAACTTTGGTACCTTTAAGTCCCCCATACCCCTTTTGGCAGTACAAAGCACAGCTGTGAATGCCTCTGGATCTTCTGTTTGCCTGATCTTTCCTACCTGTATGTAAGTTACCCACAGTAAACTTTATAATTGCACTTTATGGAGTTGTCCGCTTCATTTTTCAGTCTCAAAGTTCTTTCTCCGTTCGCAGGATATTATTCAATATCTCTGCCTCCCAAGAGAAAGAAATGAACTGAATGCATATAGTTTGATGAAATAGTGGGTGATTTTTATTTTGTGCTTATATCTATTTGTAATTACTGATTGCTTAATTAATGTGACAAGCAGTGTTTTAACTCATGTAAATGTATTAGCTTATGTAACCCTCAAAACAAAATAAGAGGTAGGGGCTACTGTTATACCCACTCTACAAATGAAGAAATTGAGGAACAGAGAGATTAAGTAACTTTCCAAGTTTTCATAGCTAGCAAGTGTTAGAACTGGTCTACTTCCACACCCATGCTCCTCAAGGCTAAGCAAACTGGCTCAAATAAGCAAGCTAACAGGCTAACAAACGAATAAAACCCCTTTGAGATGGATTGTTTTTCTTCTCTGCCTTGAGTAAAATCAAATAGGGAATTCAGGCTTCTGACTATTATGCCACAAACAGCATACCTAAAAGAGCACAGCTTTAGCATCCTCTCCTATGGGGCCCTGCTTTGTGAATTGCTTCTAGACTCACATTCTCCACATTACAAGGCTGTTTTAAACACCCCAAATGCTAAAAAAAAAAATGCAGGGCATACCAAACTATTGATAGAACAACAACATGAGTAAAGCTTTTCTCTGCTAAGACATACCTGGGCAACTCCGCCATTGAGACTTCAAAAGCACTGTCCAAACATGCCCCTAGGACAAATTTCTCTGAAACTCTGGGGTTAAGACAAACCCAGAAAGCACTATTGGGTGAATACAATTCTGAACCACAGGACCTCAGGAACTGCAGAGCCAGAGAATAGGCTGTTATGTCCATGCCTGTCACATGCCTCATTAACAGGATAACAGGTATTCTAATTTCCCTAGCTTATAGTAACTTTATAATTCATCAGTATCACTTGAAAACCTATTTACAGGCTAATGTCAAACATTTTGTCTGACAAAAGAAGGGTAAAGTGTGTCTAAGAGATAAACCAATGTGGACTGGAGTGGAGCCACCAATCGCGTTTGAACACTTTGATTCTCTTTCACCATAGATATTCGGAACAGCATCAGTATCTGTTTCAAACTGGATCACTTCCCACTGGACCAATCAGATTCTGTCTCTTGGAACTGAATTTGCTTTCCCCAGTGCTCAATTAATCACTAAATGAGTTGGAACTGTAACACATAAATTTGCAAAGTACATCCCACTAGTGGATAGAAAAATGAAAAAAATCTTCAAAGTAAAAGAAGAATAAAGATGTGGAAAGGACTACATGAAAAGAAGAGAAGAAAAAGTGTTTTGCAGGCTGCCAAAACCTTTCCTGGATTATAAAAAATCACACAACCCCACTTATGATAGTAAAAAAGTAAAACCAGAGACCGAGCCGAACTTGACACTACCATTTCTAATAGTGACAACCTGACAGCAGCAGTAATTTTCCTTTGTACATGCTTTATCTTTTACAACAGGCCTATAAACAGTGATGTGCAAGTATGTTTAAGAACAGATTTCCCAAAACAACTGAATGTATGTGTGTGTTGTATGTACATAATTTATTATAAATTTTACTGATATAAAGTATGTGTAGCTGAGCAATTTACAAACAAAAAAATATACACAAATAATACTTTTATTGTAAATTCTATAGAGCCAATTGATTCCCACAGAATGTCTTAAGCATAGACAACAACAGGGATAGGGAGGGTGGGAGGGAGGGAGACAAAGAGGGAAGAGATATGGGAACATATATATATGTACAACTGACTCACTCTGTTATAAAGCAGAAACTAACACACCATTGTAAAGCAATTATACCCCAATAAAGATGTTAAAAAAAAAAAAAAAAATATCAGATTCCTGTTTCTTCATGGCTCTGCAGAACAGAGATCCCACAATCCTAATCTGTCACAGTCAGAATCAGCTGAAACAAAGGTGTTTGGAAACGTTAATAGAATGATAGACTCCTATATTTTAAAAGAATCTCATAGGTTATCCGTGTAGCTTTCAGGCCAAAGCATCTTATGCATCTTATATGGTACCAATGCACCTTATATGGTACCAATGCATCTTTTATGGTACCAGTGCATCTTCTATGGTACCAACGCATCCTATATGGTACCCTCTCATTCACTCAGCCCTTGCTCCTGATCTGACAACATTATCGCTATCCCACCATCAATGGCCAAAGTTATATGATAACTGTGCATGCCTAACCCCCTCAATAGGCAGCATGCTTTTTAAAGGTACTCATTTTATATTTTGCCTTTGTATTTCTAGGAACCAGCCAATGTCTGGCCCAGTAGATGTGTCAATAAATAATTTGACAGCTTCTCTTCTCACCCAAACTTAAGCAATAGCCTTCTATTAGTTCCCCTACTTACACCTAATGGTTACCTTTAGTTCAACCAAGAAAGAAAGGAAGGAAGGAAGGGAGGGAGGGAGGGAAGGAGGGGGGGGGGGGGAAGAGAGAGAGAGAGAGAAAGAGAGAAAGGAAAGAAAGAAAGAAAGAAAGAAAGAAAGGAAAGAAAGAAAGAAAGAAAGGAAAGAAAGAAAAGAAAGAAAAGAAAGAAAGAAAGAAAGAAAGAAAGAAAGAAAGAAAGAAAGAGAGAAAGAAAGAAAGAAAGAAAGAAAGAAAGAAAGAATGAAAGAAAGAAAGAAAGAAAGAGAAAGAAAGAAAGAAAGAAAGAAAGAAAGAAAGGGACTTTATAAAAGTAAACCAGACTATGCCCCCAGTCCCTGCTTAAAACCTATATATTTCCTTGAACATACAAACATAAAATCTAAACTCAGTACTACTATCTAGAAGCCATATACTTTGAAGCTGAGATTATTACCTCTTTTGCTTGGTCTCTTCCCACCTTCCCATCACTGGTGATGGTCTAGTCAGAGTGGCCACCTTCCTGCAGCTAGAACACGCTACACTTAAGCCAATGGTCCTTTCATTTCTGGTTCCCTCTGCCAGAAACTCTCTTCCCCCAGTCCCCATAGGACTGAATGCTTCTGCCATTCAGATCCTTGGCTAAAAAGTCTCTTCTTCCCTGGAGAGGGCTTCCCCACCTACTCTAGCTTATATGCCTATTCACAAATACCTTGTCACATTCTATTACCGTACTTGTTTTATCTTAGTGAAAAAAACTTATGCCTTTGGTTTGTTTTCTTGTTTATTGTATACTTCCTGCAATCTGGTAGAAGCCTGCTAAGAACAGAATCTGGCCTGCTCATTCACCAATCTCTAAATCTAGGCCTTAAAATCAACTCTAAGCTTATAAAGTGGATATTCCATTCAGTCTCCTCTGAAACAATGACTAAAGGAATTAATAATTCATTTAATGCTTAAACTCTCTCAAATACACTTACTGTTGTCTTAACCAGGTGTTACTCTTATTTTTCCTGGAGTACAATATGACAAAAAAACAAAACAAAACAAAAAAAAACAATGGTTCTCTACTTTATACCAATTGTTACCTAAGATTTCCCTTATGCAGTTGATGTTTGTCTTTCTGAAATATTCTTCTTATTAATGAATATTCTCACTCCTTATAAACAAAGCCAGTCGACGTTCTTTTCCCCATCACAGTTCTTTGATTATTGCCTTCAAATCCTCTGTACAGATTCTTTTATGCAGGCTAAGAACATCAGATCTTTCTTCTATTTCATACTTTGTACTTTCAAATATACCTAATTTTTCTTCTAAATATATTTCAATTTGTATTTATTTCTTACAAAGTATGGAGCTTTAAGTTGATAACAAAAATCACAAGTGTGTTTTCATTGATACAGAATAGACTGTGTGTGTGTGTGTGTGTGTGTGTGTGTGTGTGTGAGCTCATATGTGTATTTGATGCCACTTAATATCACATAAACTTTCTTGGCAGCTACATCACACCAAAGACTTAAGCTGTTTATGAGCTAAAAAATCCCCAAGCCATTTATGAAGACCTGCAGCAAGTCATGTATGATGACGGACCTCCAAGATGGCCACTAGTGATCCTGGCCTCCTAGTATTTAAAGCCCTATTGCAGTCCCCTGCCATATTGTATCAAGGCTGGTCTATGTGACGAGTACAATATGGCACACGTGATGGTACGTCATCTCTGAGACTATGTTATAAAAGACATTTTTGATGTCTGCCTTGCTCTATCTTAACTCACTTGCTCTGGAGAAAGCGAGGTACTATGTCATGAGGACATACCATCCTCATGGAGATACTCCAGTGGTTAAGGTCCTTCTGACAACAGCCATGTGAATGAGTCATCTTAGAAGCAAAACCTCCAGCCTCAAGTAAGCCTTGAGTTCAACTTCATGAGAAACCCTGAGCAAGAACCACCCAACTATGCCTCTGCTGGATTTCTACTCTCAGGAACTATGTGAAAAAATGAATTTTTGTGTTTCAGCTGCTAATTTTAGGCTAATTTGTTATACAGTAACAGACAACTAACACATCATGTCTCCACCATCCTATACTCATACAGTTGTTTTTCAGAACCAAATCTGCATCTGTACATTTATTCTTAATAATTTCATAGCTTTACATCTGGTTTTCTCCAGTCTGTTTAGATCTTTCTCAGTAAGTGCTTAGATAATCAACATATCCGACATAGACACCATCTTATAGAATTTTAAAAAAAATCTATTAACTTCCAAATTACTATTGCATTTCAAGTTACTGACAGGCTAAAATGGAAATTATGTTGGACTGCATCCTGGTGGCTTTCACCAATCTCTCTTAAGAGAGATTATACTTTTACAAACTCTTTTCAAACAGACCTTCTACCACCTAATACTTCTCTTTATTTTCTCCTTTTCCATCCTATGTATCTCTTATCTATAAGGATATCAAAACACTTGAGTTATGTCAAGTTGCAACTTCTTGCACTGCCAGCCTTAGTATTGTTAAGTTAAAAAAGGAAAAAAGACTCGTTTGACATGACTTCTTCTTGGAGAGCCCGTTTTGATTCCTGGAGATATTATTTTCCTATTTGTTTCTCTTTTAGGGGCTCATAGGCCATTGTTTTATGGCTTCATAATAATGCCATAAGTTGGCATAAAGGTCATGCCTGTCAACTTACTATTCTATCTTTTTCCTTTTATTGAATATGAATACTCATTTCCAGTCCTGTGTCTACTCTCCCATTCTGCACTGCTCATCAAAGATCACTGTTTGCAACTCTCAGGCCAGGACTCATTGGCAATCTCTTCATACATTTTGCAATGGTCACCTTGCTTCCCAAGGTAGTTCATTCCATCTATGCATATTTATTTTTATATTTCATTATACTGAGTCATTCTCTATTTCCTTTTAGGCAACTCCTTAACAGAATCCCAATCTAAAAACAAATAAAAAACAACAACAACAAAAGGAAAATACAAGGAAAGATAATATACTAACCACTCCATATTTTATAACCACTACAAACCCTGAAGAGTCATATCCGTTAAATTAGTGAATGAATGAATGAATGAACCAACAAATGTATGAAGTATCCTCAACCAGAAAATCCAATTCTGTTAATCAACACTAAAAATTCAAACACTTATATCTGAATTCAGTTAATATACTCTTTGCTTTAACACATTACGAGAAGGCGATAACATTTATTTTGCTTCACTTTCCCCTGAAATATATTAACATCTTCTGCCGAGTTTTTAAATCAATAAGCAGAATATTTCTTCAGTTACTTACTGTGCATGAAAAAAAGCAAGAAGACAGAAATAGAACACAGTTTTGAAAATTAAAGACCGATTTAAAAATATTTTCAGATATGATTATATTTTCCATTATTAGCTTTAAATAGATACCACCAAAAAAAGGAGCATTCTGCCTGTCAACCAAAGAATACTGCTATATGCAGGTAATAAGCCAATCTGAAGATATATAAAATAAGTTATTATGCAATAAATGAGACATTCACAATTAATGTAGAAGGATAAGAACAATAAATAGAGCTGGGGTAATAAAAAGTTTATTAAAAAAATAGGTCCTACTCTTAGACTATACCTCCAAACACGTTACAGATGCAATAGGGAGCTAAATTCTAAAAAGTAAATAATAAATATATAAAGAATCCACTAATTAAAGGAGCAATGAATATGAAAGGATAATTTGCCAAAATGGAAATAGAGCATTTTAACAAACCTATTGAAAGAAAAGTGTTTACCCTCATGTGGAACCAAATAAATAAATAAAATAACAATACATATTTATTAATTCCAACAAATTAGCAATCATTTAAAGTTAATACACACATAGAAATGCCAGTTGGTAGAAGGTGAAAGAGGCACATTTATAGCAACAGAAGTGTGAACGCAAATTACTTAATGACCTTATTGAAAAGACATCTGTCAATATCTATTTTCAAAAAGCCTTAAAAGTATTCATTTCCTTTAACTCACTAATTCCATTTCTGGAAATTGCAGGAGAATTCTCTCCCCTTTTCTGTGTGGGGATATCCTGGCAAACAAATGTGTCTTCTTCCACACCCAGCCCAAGCTTCATTCCTCTTCTGAAGCTTACTGTCCTAGCACAGGAAATGTCTTCCTCCACCTTGTTCATAATGATCTGGCCTTGCAGGAGGGGAGGCCTCTGATTATTTAGAAGACACATCTCTGCGTGTGTGTGGCGGGCACAGGGAAAGGGGAGACAGGACACAGCGAGGAACTCACATTTCTATCAAGAGTAAATGAGATGCTCTTTGAAATAGTGAGAGGTCCTTAGGTCTTATGAGCAATATAATCTTGAATTACAGAAAAGCAAGGTCAAAGCTTATGTAGAAAAGAGGAAAAAGGAGACGATAAGAAAGGTAAAGGTGTCTGTGTTGGTGCTGCAGATAAATGAGAAAGGCCAAGAAGATGAAATCAGGAATGAAAAAGATCCAGGTCAAAAATGTTGCTTCCAACTGGAGTGGTGAAATAATATTTCAGGGCCAAGCTTAGAAAGGCAGGCAAGATTTTAATCAGGATGACTTGGTGAGCAGGAGTTAAGTTCCAGGCCGTGCTTTAAGTGACACCAAGTGAAGGGTCTGATTCCAAGCTTCACAGGTTGGAAGAGAAAACTTAGACAAACATCAGAAAAATTTACATAGGCATGGAAATGACCTCAAGTAAAATAAACGCAGGCATGCCTGTACACACATATACACACAAATGTACTCACAGTTCTTCATTTCTTTGGTTTTTCACCTTTCTGGACCTAAGATACACAGAATTGAGCTATTTACACTTATTAGTCACTAGCACACTCTAATTAGCAGTCCAAGTAAGACCACTGCTTTCATCGTGTTATTTTTTTTAGCCTTTCATGTCCTATCACCAAATCCATTCCACTTTGCAGCCCCTTAAAACTCCCTCTCATATACTGATTATGTCCTTCATGTCTGTCTTCCATAAGTTTATTTAGATATAGATATTTCCTTGAAAATATGAATCTGTTATTTCTTATCTTTAAAACTAATCTGAGGGAATTATAATAAAATACTAATTTTATGCTGGAGATGCATAGATAAATTGATATTGTATTGCTCTCTATAATTTCCTGTATATTTGTATTATTTTAAAACTAGATAGATAGATAGATGATAGACAGAAAGACAGTGGCTTACTATGGAGAACAGTATGGAAGTTCCTTAAAAAACTACAAATAGAACTACCATATGACCCAGCAATCCCACTACTGGGCATATACCCTGAGAAAACCATAATTCAAAAAGAGTCATGTACCAAAATGTTCATTGAAGCTCTATTTACAATAGCCAGGAGATGGAAACAACCTAAGTGTCCATCATCGGATGAATGGATAAAGAAGATGTGGCACATATATACAATGGAATATTACTCAGCCATAAAAAGAAACGAAAATGAGCTGTTTGTAATGAGGTGGATGGACCTAGAGTCTGTCATATGGAGTGAAGTAAGTCAGAAAGAGAAAGACAAATACCATATGCTAACACATATATATGGAATTTAAGAAAAAAAAAATGTCATGAAGAACCTAGGGGTAAGACAGGAAAAAAGACACAGACCTACTAGAGAATGGACTTGAGGATATGGGGAGGGGGAAAGGTAAGCTGTGACAAACTGAGAGAGTGGCATGGACATATATACACTACCAAACGTAAAATAGATGGCTAGTGGGAAGCAGCCGCATAGCACAGGGAGATCAGCTCGGTGCTTTGTGACCAGCTAGAAGGGTGGGATAGGGAGGTGGGAGGGAGGGAGACGCAAGAGGGAAGAGATATCGGAACATATGTATATGTATAACTGATTCACTTTGTTATAAAGCAGAAACTAACACACCATTGTAAAGCAATTATACTCCAATAAAGATGTAAAAACTAAATAAATAATTAATTAAAAAAAAGAAAGACAGTGGCTTTTTAATGTACATAAATGGTATTATGCTACAATTCTTATACTTTTTTCCTACCCTTTTAAAAATTAGTTTCTATGTTTTGGGGAGTTACCCATGTTGGTTTACAGAAGTACGTTCCCTGGGACTGGTACGTTATATTCTGGGGCATGCATATTGCATATTTTATTTATCAATAGCCAAGCTTCCAACCATTTTCTACAAAATATCTTGCTATGGATTTATGATTTTCTCTGTAATCTTGCAGAGCCCCCAGGTACATACATACTCAATTTTAACAAACCCTGCTAGGATGGCTATACCAGTTTATACTCTTAGCAGCATTGCATGGAAGTCGCCACATGATCTTATGCCCTTAATATTATGAAGCTTTGATTTTTACCATTTGGAAGTAAATAAAGTAATGTCTCCTTGTTTGAATCTACATTTCTCTGGTTACTAAGGGGATGAACATTATCTCAAGTTATTTGGATTTTTCTCTCTATTCATATAGAATTGCCTTTTTATATTCTTTACTCAATTTGCCCTTTTCTTGCTTATTTATTGTTGTTCTTTTCTATATAAGAAATAAATTGCCCATTTTACACTTTGAAAATATCATCACTCAGTTGTCATCCTTCTGTTAACTTTTCCCTGGTAGTATTTGTTGAATTCTTTTATGATGTGTATATGACTTTTTTTTTTAGCGTTTTTTAAAGATCTTTATTTTTTCCCATCCAAAGACGAAGAAATATTCTCCTACACTTTTGTTTTATTAGCTTTATAATTTTTCTCTTTCACATTTAGTTTCATTTTATTTGATATGTTGTTATATAGGATTCTGTGATGTTGTGATTTGTAAAATATATATATATAGTCTTCATCCTTGTTCCTGGCCAGAGCTCCTAAACTCTTGGAATTTCCTGAGTGATAAGAGTGATAAAGATTCCTTCTGTTATTAATTACAAGCTCCTTTTAATCATACCTGAGTTTATATTAATGGGACAACTTTTGGAAGGTCCCTAAGGATGGGGGCTGGTTGCCAGGGGAACCAACCGTGTGATTAGAGTGTTGGAACTTTCAGCCAGATTCCCCTATCTTTAGGTTGGAGAGGGAGTGCTGGAAATGAGGTAATCACTAATGGCCAAAGATTTAGTCAATCATGAGTATGTAATGAAGCTGCCACAAAAATTTAAAAGGATAAGGCTGGGGAGCTTCTGAGTTGATGAACACATGGCGTTCTGGAAAGGTGGTGTGCCTGGAGAGGGCATAGAAGCTCCGTGCCCCTTCCCTCATACTTTGCCCTATGCATCTCTTCCATCTGACTCCTTTTATAATAAACCAGTAATCTAGTAAGTAAACTCTTTTCCTGAGTTTTGTGAGCCTCTCTAGCAAATGGTTAGAGGAGGGGTTTGTGGGAACCTTCAATTTATAGCCAATTGGTCAGAAGCACAGGTAACAACCTGGACTTGTAACTGACATCTGAGGGCAGTGGAATGGCAGTCTTTCACGTACAGGTAGATGGAGTCAGAATTCAGTTAAACTGTAGGACATCCAGCTGGTGTCTACAAATTGCTTAGTGGGGGAAAACCCTGGCACATTTGACGACCAGAAGTATCAGTGGTGTTCTGGGAAGTGTGGAAAGAGAAGTAGGGTGTTCTGTGAGTAGACAGAAAAATGGGAGTTTTTCCTCTTCAAGTTCCAGTATAGTTTCACTATATTGTAAATCTTAACTACAATATATACTAAGCAACTTTTCAATACTGTCGTCTAAATAATTCATTATTTCCTCCCTTCTTTGTGATGCCATTCTGTACCACCTGTTGCCACATATATGTAAATCTCTCTCTGGGCTTCTAATGTGCTCAGCTGATCCACTTCATCCTGTGTCAATACTAGACTCTTTTTAGCACTATGCCTATAGAATAAGTCCAAAAAACTATGAGAGTTTACATTTCCCCCCCAAACTAGCTATTTTATAAGCTCTATTAGTCTATGTACACCTTAGAATCTTCTTGTGACGTCCTCCCCAGATCTTGGCAGAACTTTGATTAAAGTTACATGGAACTTCTATAGAATAAATTCAGGATAGTGACATCTTTATAAGGTTAAATTTTCCACCCATAAACAAATATATCTCATTACTCATTCAGGTTTTCTTTTATCCTCTTTAATTAAGTTAAATTGTTCCTTCCATGAAGGTTTTCTTTCTCTTTCAATCTTTATTATTTCTTGCCCTTGTCCTAGCATTTGTCAGGGGCTTCAGTACTACACTGAATATTATAGTATAAAAGTTTACAATCTATTTTAGTCCTATTAGGATCTGCTATAGAAAACATGAACTAAAATTTATCACATAAGTTTACAGAAGGACAGAATGTCCAAATTCAATCAGAGGTGGTCACATTGTCTTTTGTATGACTTGTTCAAATCATAATTGATTATATCACCTGGATTAAGCATGCCTAAGGGAATAAAAATGGGGAAATGATTTTTCAAACTTTTCCCAGCCCTGAAATTATACAAGTGAAAGGTCACTGACTGTATTTTCTATATATCTTGAACATGGCTCATAAAATGGCAGAAAACAAATCCTTACACAGAGAAATTAGGGAAACTTTTGTTATTCTTGAACTACCTCCCCAAATTACCCTAAACCCTAAACCCATCCCTAAAGGGATAAAAATTCATCAACAAATTTCAGTCATCTTCTTTTCAAGTTGTAACACTTATTTCCTTTGACTGGAGAATGGGAGCAAGCGTTGAGCATTGTGGATTGGCAGATAAGACTGATTCTGAATGGCAAGAAACCCAGATGAGAAGATTTAGCCAAATGCACTTTTCTAGGCAATGTCCCTCCACCGTGTTTTAAAAAGAGATCACTAGGGCTTCCCTGGTGGCGCAGTGGTTGAGAGTTCGCCTGCCGTGGAGGGGACAGGGGTTCGTGCCCCGGTCCGGGAGGATCCCACATGCCGCGGAGTGGCTGGGCCTGTGAGCCATGGCCGCTGAGCCTGTGCGCCCAGAGCCTGTGCTCTGCAACGGGAGAGGCCACAGCAGTGAGAGGCCCGTGTACCCAAAAAAAAAAAAAAAAAAAGAGATCACTAGATATTTTGGCTAATAATTTCATCACCTTCAGAAAAAGAGACAGCCTTAAAGAGATCTCTGTGCAAAGCTGCAAAAGTTAAGTGGCACTTGAAATTAAAGGAAAGGACAGCATTCTTCTGGAATCATTTATGAAATGAACCCATGCATTTATTTGTACTTTCTAAAACAGCATCATTCACAGAGCCTGAGACTGGCAACTTAGCTCAGGGGAGCCTAAGGAAAGGAAAGCTAAAATTGATTAATAAGGAAATAAAAGTTTACTCTTAAGAAAAAGAATCACTTTTTCAAAGCAGGGATGGATCCAAAAAGAACTATGGTTCTTTAGAGTTACTGAAGATTTACTAATGCATAGCCAAGGAAGTAACATTCTAACAACCAAGGAAATTCTATTATATAGGCTGCTGATTCTATTTTTAAAGAGTAAAGTTAGGCAATACCATTAGGAAAATGTGATCCCTGGATTATACTGCTATGCAGGGAACATTCTCTCTTGGTATAACTTTAAAATGCAGCCTCATGCATAGCAAAAGACAAGCCAAAGGCCAAGAAAGGGCAATTTCACACCAGAGCAAGTACTCAAGTGTTCTCTCCAGGCACTGTGTCTACTCCATGTGGTCCTCCTAAGGGAGAGATGCTTAAATGGAATGGCTTCCTACATTACATCCGCAGGCCTGGGAAAAGCTCCTCCTAAATTGATCAACTCAGTGGTGGACAGAATGAAGTTTTGATGTGAGTCCACCCGATTTTACCTTCTTAACCACAAAGCCTCGACTCCATAGCTACAGCCTTATTGTTCGAATACGTGTTCTCTATGATGGCTAAATGACTGCTATTGCCAACACTTTCCCATAAGAGTGATCAGAAGCCAAGAGATCACTGACCTTGAAATATACCCTCTTCAAATAAGTGTGTGTGTGCTTAATATTTAATTAATTTTGAATTTCTTCCAAATGGCCAAAGAGCAAAATTTCATGTCTCTGTGAGGCACCCAGCATTGTGCTAGGTGCTGAGTTTATGCCGACGTATACGACAAGCACAGTCCTTGTCAGCAGTGAAAACAGATATTTAAAACAGTGGCACTAACTACAAATAAGTTCTTAGATGATTCAAGTAAACAAAGTGCTGAGAAAGAGAAATACGGGATTTCTGGGTCCCATTATGTGGCCTTTAATCATGGCTGGAGGTAGAAGGAGCCAGAAATGTAGTCCTGGCCACTTCCACAGACACTGAAAGCTGGGCATGTGCAGAGGAGAGGGAAGAGTGTTCTAGGTGCCCAAGAATCCCACTTGTGAAGACCCAGAGGTCAAAGAAAATGAAATAGTTGTCATGGGGTTTCATAGATGCTGTGCTGCCTGTTCCAAAAGAGAAATCTGATTCTTTCACCTTTACCCAAGATTACTCCATCCCAGGCAAATTTTAATTGACATGATCCATGTCTCAAGGATTCAAGTTCTAACATAAAACTTTATGTTTGGATCAAATTCATTATTTTTTAACTCAGAAAATAGCTTTTCTTCTTATTCCTTCTTAAATTCATTTTATAATTTCCCTAACAGAGCCCAATTCTTCTATCTTAGCATAACTCCAGATCAACCACCTAGGATTATCCAATGGAGTTATCTGCATGAAGTAATTACTTTCTTCTTTTGTGACCCTATTTTCATATTCCAAGATAAGTCTTTAGACTTTAAGGCATGCACTTACAATACAGTTTGCAAATTTTCTTGGAAGTTAAAAGTGAGGAGTCAGCAATTTACTTCACTGACTAAAAAAGAAACTTGAAAGAACCATCCTACCTATGCATCTTTAGACACCTACAAAATCTTGATTAATTTCTTAAGATGTCAAAACTGGCAGTGAAGTGTGTGCCTTTTGTTGAAGATGAGGAACCTTTGTTCAGGGCATTTGAATAATAGTTTTATGATAATGTACAACTGTGGTGAGTACAAGTCACATTGAATCATTCACTTCTGAGGTGAAAACTAGGGAAGTGTCCTGCCTGCTAAAACAATAGCAAAGTGACTTGTGAAGTGATACTGAATGTAAGGCATTTTATTAAAAATCCCTCTGATAACAAGAATAAAAGATGGAATATATGGCTGAGAATACATTTTCTTTTTCATCAGTAATTCATAAGTGCTTACTAAATTGACATTTGAAGTTAGATATGCAGGTGTGTCTTGTTTCACACAACAGATGTCTTACTAAAAGGATACACAGAAATTACTGAAAAGGAACTCACATTTTATATATGCTGGGGAAACTTCCTATTAAAAGGCAATCTGATAGACTCTCCTTTGCAAATATAAGGATGTTGCTGATATGCAAACAATCCCTATTAATGGACTTGTTTCATGAGTTAATAGGCTTATATATTAGGCTTTGTTTAAAGTGTGCATAAACAGTATGGAACGTCAATATGACACAAATGTTTCAGGTTTCGGAATTTACATAGACTCTAAGAAAAATACACTTTTGTTAAAGAAGAGGGAGAAATGAAGGGAAAGAAGAAAAAGAGAGAGACAGAGAGGAGGAGGACAAAGAAAAAAGAGATGGAAATGATTTAAGACATTCTACTTATGCATTGAGCTTTAAAACAGCCACAGGTACCGTTCTCAGATCTGTCTAGAATCTGTTGGCACTCATTTCTTTTTTCTTCACATGACATCTTTGTGTAGGTGTATGTTTGTTTAGAAAAGCCTGATACACATTTTCAATAGCTCAGGATGTCTGAGCTGGGCCAAGAGGTGGCATACACAGAAATGCTTATCAACTTCGTCTGAAGTAACCTGAAATTACCTAAAATCCAAATCAAGCACACACAAAATAAACCATGATGAAAACAAATCCCATTCTAAGACTTTAGAAGCTGCCTGTATGGAAGGGGAAGGGCACAGAGCCACAGAGATTTCCCTGCCTTTCCGATTGCCATTTTCTTGACAATGGCCTTTGTGACAACATTGCACTAATCATCTATAATCATCACTCTTAATAAAAAGCTCTGATACTCTCCAGATCTGTCTTTCAATCCCTGTGTTTTTAAGTAATCATCTTGTTGTCCCAGGTAGACTGTGTGCCTTTGATAGTAAGATTCAAAATATACCTACAATTTTCAGACCCCAAATTATGCACCAAGAACATCATTGTGCTTTAAACAGTGCAGTCATCCATGTAATGCTCACAAACCTAAAAATAGGTATATATGTATTTTTTTTCATTTTTAGAGTAACTAACTAAGGCACTGAGAATTTAAATAACTTGTCCACCCTTTCATAGCTAAGTGGCAAAGCATGTTGCATGTTGGAAACATGATAGAAAAATGAGTCTATACTTGAAGGAACGAATACATGAGTAAAACAAAACAAAACACCAAAACACCGACTGCTACTCAGCAATTATCAAAAGAAGGAATCAAAAGCAGAATTATAAAACTTCCATGTGTCAGTGGAGGAAAAAATGAGATAATAATGATTTATCTGGAAAACAGTGGCCTTATTTTGGCTGCAATGGGTCTTAGTTGCGGCACGCAGGATCTTCTTTGAGGCATGTGGGATCTTTTTGTTGCGGTGTGCGGGCTCCTCTCCAGCTGTGGCATGCGGGTTTTCTCTTCTCTAGTTGTGGTGCATGGGCTCTGTAGTTTGTGGCACACGGCCTCTCTAGTTGAGGTGCGTGAGCTCAGTAGTTGTGGTGTGGGCTTAGTTGCCCCACAGCATACGGGATCTTAGTTCCCTGACCAGGGATAGAACCCATGTCCCCTGCATTGTGAGGCGGATTCTTTACCACTGGACTATCAGGGAAGTCCCTGCCTTGTTTCTTAGAGTGTTGTGCCCTCAGAGAATCTGCAAGCCTCACAGGGCAGAGGGCACATGCATCATGCATTCTTTTTTATGTCCCCCTCTGAACCTAGCTCATAACTGGGTACAGGGTACACCTGGCTGTTCTACAGACAAGGTAAGTGCATGTTGGTGGATAGGTAGGTTCCAATTTCAAGACCTGCAGGAACACTATCAGGAGGTCTTTAGCATGGTTGTCAGTTACCAGGATCTCCTTCTGAGCCCTTCCCCTCTCTCTGATAACCCCCCGAGGGGTAGCCTCATGCTCCTAGCCCCTTTACCCTACCAAAAGTCACTTGGGAAGGAGTTTCATTAGTGTAATGAGTGGAGTTGGTGAGTTCTCTTGAGCAAGTTCCCACCTATGATCTTCATGGAAGGAAGGGCCTCTCTCCATTCTCCTCCCAAGAGAGACATTTCCAGATCTATTCAGAAATAAGGGAATACTCTGGGGGCGTGAATGACCCTTTGCTGTAGTCCTGAAACACAGAATAAAGGGCCACCAGCTACAGTCACCTGTAGTTCTTCTTGATTGAATTAACTGGGAGGAACAAAAATTGTCACCCAGACCTGAATTAACCAAGAAACTGTGCATATACACTGGCAACCATGTTTCATTTGCTTTGTTTGGTTTCTGTCAACCAAGCCAGTACCCACCCTGAATGTCTGACAGCAAGAGTGTACAAGCTCACAAGACTCAACTGTGAAACCAAGGCAAGAGGCCAGCAAATACTTATCTCTAATAGGCTTTGCAAGGCTTAATTAACTCCTGCACTAGGAGTTCTTTGTGATGTGTGCAGATTGCCTATATTCTCAAAGGTCAAAGATGATGAAGACGGAAAGGAATAATGACTTACTAAACACTCCTCAACTGGCTCAGAAGGACACTTCTAACACTTTAAATCTTAGTTACTGTTTTATTACTAAAATTCTAGAATTGACTGATTACCTGTAGAAAATATATCTTGTAAGTGGTAGTGGTTTTTTTTTGTTTGCTTTGAAGGTAGGTGTAGATGTGTCTGTAGCGCAAGGAGGGGTGCTAAGAGATCCCTTTTTTTCTGTTCCAGGTTGTTTCCATAGATGGGGACTCAGAACCCCAGTTAATATATGTAACATCTGAGCCTGGATTTCCGAGGTCTTTCTCACTATACAAGTGAATTCACAGTGTTACAGAAGGACCTGTGTTATTGCAGTGTTCTGAAAGTTCCCACTGACATCACTCAGCTTCTGGAGCAGGCTGAAGGAGCATTCTGAAAAGGATTTAAATCTGTTATTTAATTGAGATCATTTTCTTTATTCATTCATTTCAGTCAAGAAAATACATTTTATTCAAGAAAATAAATACCTGCTCATGCCAAACTCTGGGAAAAGAATGGTAAGGCAGACACAATCTTCCCTACAGTCCTCCTAGCTCCCTAGGAGACTGAGAAGTGTGATACATGTGATGCAGGGGGTGTGATATGTGACATGGGAGTGCAAAGCGTCATGCTGAGGCTCATTGAAAGCGCAGGTCAATGAAGTATTGGTGAGAAAAGGACACGCTACTCAGACGAATGAACCTTTTAGCTGAAAACTGAAGGAAAAAGAAGAAGCCAACCTGATAAGAGAGGATTGAAATCACTGTAGTCAGAATTCAATTATGCAAAAGCCTTAAAGTGAGAGAGAGCATGGGACTTTCAGAAACTCCAGGAAAGCCACTTGCACTAGCTTACAGAGAGCCTGTGGCAAAAAGAGAAGGAGCCGGAGAAACAAATAGGGACCATTCACAAGGGCACTTTATCTTGAGGTTCCTTGGGGTCACTTCAATAGTTTAAAATTTAAACGTAAACACTTAAAGTAGCACTTTAGAAGACCAGTGATGGCTTTGAAGGGAGTGGTGGTGGGTGGAGAAGTCCCTAAGGATGTCAGGATATAGAATTAAGGGGATGCTCTGTTAGACTAGACAGAAAGGCAGATGGAAAGGGCAAAGATCACTCTAAGTCTCTGGCTTAGGGCTTCTACTACTAGCCGGTTGTGGTGCCAATCACTTGGGCTGGGCGTATAGGAAGATGGGGGAACTGCCCAGGACCTTGGTGTTGGTGGTGGTGTTTGGGCGGTGAAAGGAGGAAAGTGAACGTGTTCAGTTCTGTTGAATCTTTTTTTTTTTAAATATTGATCTACAACATGAATTCCACCAAATTCACCCTTCTCGCATATTAGCCTCTGGATCCCAAAGCCCTAACTCAGCACACCATCTTCTATCAGGTAGTAGTTTGATCAGTAGAGTTACTCAATTAGACCTTGTTATTTATCACTTATCTTAAAATACAATTAATGTACAGTTTACGATGTCCTTAACAGCTATTATATGATTAATTTCACTTTTTAAAGGGGCTAGGATATTTTCAAGAATCCAAAAGTAAAACTCACCGGAGTGTTTATTTTTTAATTAAAAGCTACATATCAATCTTAATTTAAATTCACAAAAGCTCTGTGATGAAGACGGTGTATTATATTATATTATTGTATTGTATTATATTATTTCGAGTTATAGTGGATGAAGCCCAGCATCTAAAAGGTTAGTGACTTGGCGAGGATGATCCACATCAGTGTTCTTGCCTCTGGAGCTCAGCCTTTTTGCTCCCAGTCTGGAGCTCATTACTCTCCCCCAGTGGCTGCAAAGGGCATGCCCAGATGTTGAGTTCAGCAAAGATGCATATTTCATTGGTCATTAGAACTTAGCACTATTACTACCATCATTATTATTTTGACTAGGAAAGTTCACTGCTCTGACCAATCTGGTGAATGGAATTGTCCTTATATTTTAAAGCACAATGCGTTTTTTAAAAAGCATGAAAAGAAATGCTATCAATGGTTTTCATGAGTGTTTTCCCCTCAAATGCACTTTAGAGCCTGGTTCACCTACAAACTGTCCACATTGGGAATGCATTCTAATAAAAGCACATGCATTATGGAGGTGAGAACACTTGAAACAGTATTCGCATCTGCTATAAGACTTACAATGTAATGGACTTCTAACTAGTTAGCATGATTTCCCAGACTGAATTATGCCACATGTAGGAGTAGCTGGATATAAAAATAAATTTGATTATAATGTGCATAAATTGCTCATTTCTTACAGAATTATGGCTTTTTCTTAAGTGAATGCCCAACTTCCCCAAATTGTCAATGAAAACGTGTTTACAAATGGCTGCTCTTTTTGGGGCCGTGCTGCTTTCCGGGGGTTTGGGTACTCGTGACAGCTGCTTTGTTGGAACATGACACACACAGCACATCAGGCAATGACTGTGACCTACATTCAGGATGTTTATGAGTTCTGCAGAAATTGGGTAATTTCACTCACTATTTTGTTCTTCTGCTGATGTGAGAGGTCTTTGAGCACCATTTTGGGCAATAAGTCCTCGGATGGAAAAGGGAAAATACAGGGCTTACAGGAGGACAAGATAAAAGGCACAAATCCATAATGGCATATTTTTCCCAGTGCTGTGTCAGGTTTTGTTAGAATGGGATAAAATCAATGACAAACATGCTCCTCTATTCCTTGGAGCTGCCATTATATACAGACAATAATAAAACAAAGCAAGACAGAATATAACCAAATGCTAAATGTTAGGGCACCAATAGTATATTCTGTAAGTCAGAGGAAGGGACATTCCTTTCTCTGAGGGCAAGTATATGGATGGCACTTAATCTGGGAAGGAGAATGAGTGGAATGTGGATGGTTGAAGTGTAGGAGACATCCTACATCTGTAACCTAGAATGAAGGTGAGCAAAGCATGTTTCTTTCATGCACAGATTCATCCATTCACTATTAGGCTTCTAATACACGTGGACTGTAGTGATTCTATATGTGTGATGTATCATTAGGTATAACATCCCACATGCAGTTTGTTAATAGGTATAGTAGACACACATACAAGTGTTCCTTTGTCAATACGTCTGGAAAGCAATGAGTAAACAAAGTTAAAGATGACTATTTTAAGACTTCTTGGTATTCAGTGTTTTCCAAATTTTCAACAAGGGAAAGCTTGTTTTAAATTTTCAACTTAAGTAGATATTCAAGGAATTTTTAAAAAATCATACATAGCTTTTGTATAACCAAAAAAAAAGTTATATAAGAGAAGAGAGTAGTAAAAATTTTATGATATTAAGGGAAGTTTGACACCCTTTTCATCAATCCCAAATCACAATAACAAAATATCAACTGTCATTTACTGGTTATCTGTGTCAGGCATTGTACTGGGTATTGCACATGATTTTTGTGTAGTTGTCACGAAAACTTTCTGGATTGTCTATAGCTATTTCTATAAACAGATGAGAAAACTAAAGCTCAGAGAGATTAAAAATTTTATAGAAGGTCACAGTTTGTAATTGGCAGAATCCATGCTGTCCACTTCTATATGTGGCATTTTGATAAATCATGTTTTATATAATTCTTTGCTTTGTGTATAAATAACTTGGAATGGAAGTTCCAAGAAGGACAGACACAGTCACGGAAATTTAATACAAGTGGTAGTTGACCATCAGTCTATAGACAACTTCAATCAATGTTTTTAGAGGAGAATGCACTTTTACGTCCAAAAGGGGATATATGTAAGGACTAAGTAATTTTGCTTCCCATTCACCTAAGGAAGTTACTTAGGATAGGAGTCGATAGATAAGTAGATAGATAGATAGATAAATAGATAGATAGATAGATAAGGATTACTCAAAAAAGAGGAAGACTTTGGATCCAGGAATAAGTGGGCCCAGCAAGGTCAAACAATGTAGAGGCCTGTATTTACCTTACTAAGATTCTAGCTCCAACTTTAGAATTTTAGCCCCAAATTTAGCGCTAGTAAAATTCTGCTCCTATGGGAATGACTGACTCATTTGCTCCAATCTTTTTTTCCCCAAACTAAAAATATTTGGTATTTTGTTGGTAGATGTAAAATGAGATCATTTTCTTACCCATTTCTTACATATCAGTTCTCATAAATCCCGATTCACTATTAGGAAATCAAGATGAAGCTTGAGATTAGAGATCACAGTACGGATCACACAGGAACCCAGGACTCTTTGTAGCACAGAAAGACTAAAGTAACTGATCCACGTGACAGGACAGAACAAAATTTGGTCAAATACCCCTTATCACAATAGCAGTACCTCTTACTCTAAATTGGGCCTGGCAAGCCCAAATAAATAGTTGGTTCTTTGGTGGGTCTCAGCAACAAAACCAGAAAGAAAGTTTGCCTTCAGCCTGGAGTAGGCAGCCACAATCACTGTGTAATTAGTGGTGACCAGCAGGAAGTTCAATTGTGTTTTTTACATGGTCTGAAGAGGCTGATTTGCCCTCATTCAGCTAACCCAATGGGGAGTGTTAGACACAAAAAACCAACTGATTCCCAAATCCCATTTTAATTATTTGTTGTAGGCCCTAGTGGCCAGTTTCATCAGAGAGTTTGTTCCATTTTGGCAAGAATGCTTACTCAAGAGTACCACGGAGACTTAATTCCAGAGGTTGCAAAAAACTGTGTACTCCTGAAATGAAGCCTCTCCATTATTCACAGAAAATATAAAGTCACTGCTTCTATTAATTTTCCAGCTGATTGCCACTGATTTCCTTTAAACCAAAATATTAGATTTGGTCTATTCACAATACTGTGTTCACAACATAGTTATTGCTTTGAATTGCTGGTATTTCTACCTACTTCATTTTAGTACTTGATTTGTTTCTTTTTTTTTTAACGTGTTACACCTCAGTATTTTAATTATACTCAGCCGAATGTATCTGAATGCTCTCAACATGCTTCTTTATTTATATTAGTAGAAAAGCACATAAAATCAAATTGCATGCTGACATTCTATAATTTGTACTTGCATATCTCTAAAGTAGATTTCTATAGATACAGCAACTATTCAACAGTGGCTCAAGATATGCTATGATTTTAAAATTTAACTGAATTTTAATGTATTCTGAAAATAAAATTTATGAGATTTTGCTAGAAAATGTCTTATCTGATTATCCATATTCTACAATTATTAACTGCTCCTATTCTGCATTTGATTGAATTGTAAAAACGATGAATTCCTTCCCTTCTTACCCCAGGCATTAAGCTGTAATTTCTGCACATTTTGAGTTTTCCATATCTAAACTGGAAATTATGTTAGATCTACTGAAATATCAAGTATAAATAAAATATAAACCTTTTTTTAATTAGAAATGGACATTACTATTTAATTTAGTAAGGAGGTCTATGGTCACACTGCCTTTCTCACAATAAATTTTTTGTAGGTTAAGGAGATACTCTTTATCAAAAGTTGGTTTAAATTCTCCTCTTTTTCATTTGGAATTAAGAGTCAGAAGTCCCGGAAAGAATTATGAGAGCCTATGCTTTTATTTTTAGTACCACTCTGAGAACTCAGCTATGTTCTTGAATCTGGCAAAATTACCTCTCCATCAGCTTCATCTGAGACTAGGATTCCCCAAATAGATGCTTTGATTTGGTCTTTAGGCTTATTCTAAACATAGAAAAGGCAGATTAATAGCAGAGAAAGCTGACAAAATGTATGCTTCTTCTTTGAATGATCAGGGGCACAGAGGATATTATTATAAATTTTCTCTCTTGTTAGCATCTCCTCTAACATGCCACCCATTGTGAGAGAAAGAGGAGAGAGAGTCCATTGAGTTGTGGATTTCAGGGAGGGAACTGTGAGTCCTTAAAGAATGAGGAAAACAGTAAGAGGCAGAATTAGCAATATAATAACATTTTAGGTGAAGAGACTACCTGAACAATTTGCTGAAAGAGGCTGAAAGCATATTGTAAATTAAAACAAACAAACAAACAAACAGTACAATTGTAAGGGGAGTATTAAAATGGTCTAGGAATGGTTAAAACACAAAGCTAGTATCCTGAGTAAAGAGAAATAGAGCTTATCAACTCAGAATAGAGAGCCCTTGCACTGGTGAGGAGCATGGCCACATCTACGTAACTTGAGAGGTGGTGGGAGCTTTTCAATATTTGTGTTTGGAGGCTAGAGCTGATCAGGATGGTGTTGCAGGAAGATGGATCTGGCAGTGCTTGAAGGATATTGGGGATATTAACTGCAGGTAGAGCAAACAAATGAGAGGCTATTAGAGCAACCCAGGAAATGGTTGATTCAATTTAAGTCCAATACAGCAATTCTGTAAATGCCTAACTTGAGAAGGCACAGTGCTAGACACTATGTAGGCATCAGTGGTAAGACAGTCTTTATTGCCTTCTCAAGTCACAGAAAGTTTATGTATTTAGTGTTGGGAGAAACAAGAAAGCAGACAGATCAGGAGGCAGGAAGCAAGGTAACATGGAAGGAGAAGGAAACATGGAAGAGACGATGAAAACCAGGCAGAAAGTAAGGAGCGATGGGTCTGAAGAAGAAAAGGACTTAACCATAGACAAAAAACAATAAATAAAAAATAATCCATACAATTCTCTCCTAATACCTCTAATTATTTTAAAGCATCATATTATTTCCTAGAAAAATAGAAATGATTAAATTAATCCATTTGGCAGAGAATATCAATGTTCATAAATACCTATGTTCTCCTCTTCTTTCTGATCACAGGGATGGATTTGAGCATTACCTCATGGCCCATAATAACCTCCCACAAGTGGTTCTCTGTCTCCTCACGAGCTAGCTAAACACATCAGCTCAGAATCTATAGGAGGGCAAAACCACACGGTGGAAGGAGCACAGAACTCTGAATGACAGGCGAGCACAGTCTCCCCCACACTGATAATGTGGCATTAGATAGTGACTTGAAGGATGATTAAATGCCTATTGTG
The DNA here is from genome assembly GCF_000442215.2 of Lipotes vexillifer. Lineage (NCBI taxonomy): Eukaryota > Metazoa > Chordata > Mammalia > Artiodactyla > Lipotidae > Lipotes > Lipotes vexillifer. The sequence goes on from NW_006782866.1 coordinate 414,947, forward strand.
TTAAGCTCTTCGAGTACATTAGCCTACCCTGACTGACACGGAAAAATATGTACAAGAACTACCAGTCAGACACTGATTTGATCAGTAAGATAAGTCTGTTCTGCTAAGTTCTCAAGAAACAGATAATTCTGAATAATAATTAAAATACCTAGGTTTTGAGAAAATACCCCAATCAATTATACAAGCTACCAAAGGCTGACAATATATTTATATGTGTTTATGAAACAATATAATTTATTAACATAGGTGTTCATAAATGTGATATAGCTATAATTTTATAAATAAAATTTTAGGGACTATAATTCACAACTGTAAAATTTATTCTATGCAAGAAAGGATGGTACAAAATTATAAAATCTTAATATATTTTATTACCTTCTTATTAAATAAGAACTACAATACCATCTTAAAGAAGATCAAAAGAGAGAGAAAAAAAGAAAATTAAAATATATATGATAGAAGATAAAATTTATCTTAATTAAAAAAAATTCTCTTAGTAAAAATGAACAGGATGCCATTAATATGATAAAGAATATATACATGGTACTAACAGTGAATATCACAATAGAGTCACTCACATGTATTTAAGTCCAAAATGAGATAAGGGTGCTTCTTATCACCATTACTATTCTGTAACTTTACGAATTTTCCAGGTGAAAAAAAGGTAAATAACACACGAAAAACGTGAAGATCAAATTTCAATATTTATAGATATGATTGGTATCCTGTATAAGATAATCAACTGAAAAAATAAATGGAATTCCTATGTAATATTTCTGGACACTAGTTGCTTAACAATAATAAATTCTTCAGCAGCTTACTAAGATATACACATACATGTACCCTCCCAACACACACACATACACACAAATAAACATGAAATATCCAAAATCATTTCTAAAACAAAAAGTCTATGTAGGACACTGAAGTTTACTGAAGAATATATTAAAATGTATTGTAGGGCTTCCCTGGTGGCGCAGTGGCTGAGAGCCCACCTGCCAATGCAGGGGACACGCGTTCGTGCCCCCGTCTGGGAAGATTCCACATGCCATGGGGCGGCTAGGCCCACAAGCCATGGCCGCTGAGCCTGTGTGTCTGGAGCCTGTGCTCCGCAACGGGAGAGGCCACAACAGTGAGAGGTCCGCGTACCACAAAAAAAAAAAAAAAAAAAAAAAAATGTATTGTACGGCTTTAGTAATTGAAGTAAAGAACGGGTCATTTCAAATAAGAAAGGTAGATTTTTTAATGATTATTATTGACATAAATAGCTAATGTTTAGAAAAAGAAATAAAATGACATCCCTACCTCACACATTATTTACATGTAAATTTCTAAATGAAGTAATATGTAAATGCAAAAATGAAAGAATCAACCAATAAAAATGCATTCACTAGTATAGGGTAGGTATTTCTATAAAACTCAGGATGGAGTGAAAAAGATAAAATAATAACATAAAATTACTTTAGAAACTTCTTCAAATTAAAAAAAGACAGATAGGAGCCTGAACCAAGACGGAGGAGTAGAAGGATGTGCTCTCTCTCCCCCTTGAAAAAACACCAGAATCACAACCAACTGCTGAACGATCATCGACAGGAAGACACTGGAACTCATCAAAAAAGATAGCCCACATCCAAAGACAAAGGAGAAGCCACAATGAGACGGTAGGACGGGCACATTCACAATAAAATCAAATCCCATAACTGCTGGGTGGGTGACTCACAAACTGGAGAACACTTGTACCACAGAAGTCCACCCACTGGAGTGAAGGTTCTGAGCCCCACGTCAGGCTTCTGAACCTGGGGGTCCAATAATGGGAGGAGGCATTCCTAGAGAATCAGTTTTTGAAGGCTAGCAGGATTTGATTGCAGGACTCTGACAGAACTCGGGGCAACAGAGACTCCACTCTTGGTGGGCACACACAAAGTAGTGTATGCATCAGGACCCGGGGGAAGGAGCAGTGACCCCAGGGGAGACTAAACCAGATCTACCTGCTAATGTTGGAGGGTCTCCTGCAGAGACAGGGGCGTGGCTGTGTCTCAATGTGAGCACAAGGACACTGGCACCAGAAGTTCTGGGAAGTACTCCTTGGTTTCAGCCCTCCCAGAGTCCACCATTAGCCTCAAAAAAGAGCCTGCAGGCTCCAGTGTTGGGTCACCTCAGGCCAAACAATGAACAGGGAGGGAACAGAGCCCCACCCATCAGCAGACAAGCAGATTACAGTTTTTCTTTGTTTTTTTTTTTTTGTTTGTTTGTTTTTCTTTTCTGCGGTACTTGGTACTTGGGCCTCTCACTGTTGTGGCCTCTCCCATTGCGGAGCACAGGCCCCTGATGTGCAGGCTCAGCAGCTGTGGCTCTCGGGCCCAGCCGCTCTGCTGCATGTGGGATCTTCCCAGATCGGAGCACGAACCCATGTCCCCTGCATCAGCAGGCGGACTCTCAACTACTGTGCCACCAGGGAAGCCCGCGGATTAAAGTTTTACATAGCTCTGCCCAACAGAGCAACAGCCAGCTCTACACACCACCAGTCCCTCCCAACAGGAAACTTGTGCAAGCCTCTTAGATAGCCTCATCCACCAGAGGGTAGACAGCAGAAGCAAGAACTACAATCCTGCAGCCTGTGAAAAAAAACCCACATTCACAAAAATATAGACAAGATGAAAAGGCAGAGAGCTATGTACCAGATGAAGGAACAAGATAAAACCCCAGAAAAACAACTAAATGAAGTGGATGTAGGCAACTTTCCAGAAAAAGAATTCAGAATAATGATAGTAAAGATGATCCAGGACCTCGGAAAAAGAATGAAGGCAAAGATCCAGAAGATGCAAGAAATGTTTAACAAAGACACAGAAGAATTAAAGAACAAACAAACAGAGATGAACAATACAATAACTGAAATGAAAACTATACTACAAGGAATCGATAGCAGAACAACTGAGGCAGAAGAACACATAAGTGACCTGGAAGACAGAATGGTAGAAATCACTGCTGTGGAACAGAATAAAAAGAAAAAAGGATGAAAAGAAATGAAGACAGCCCAAGAGACCTCTGGGACAACATTAAACACAATAACATTCACATTATAGTGGTCCCAGAAGGAAAAGAGAGAGAGAAAGACCTGAGAAAATGTTTGAAGAGATTATAGTTGAAAACTTCCCTAACATGGGAAAGGAAATAGCCACCCAAGTCCAGGAAGCACAGAAAGTCCCATACAGGATAAACCCAAAAAGAAACACTCCAAGACACATAATAATCAAATTGGCAAAAAAATAAGGACAAAGAAAAATTATTAAAAGCAGCAAGGAAAAAATGACAAATAACATACAAGGGAACTCCCATAAGGTTAAAAGTTGATTTCTCAGCAGAAACTCTACAAGCCAGAAGGGAGTGGCATGATATACTTAAAGTGATGAAAGGGAAGAACCTACAACCAAGATTACTCTACCTGGCAAGGATCTCATTCAGATTCGATGGAGAAATCAAAAGCTTTACAGACAAGCAAAAGCTAAGAGAAATCAGCACCACCAAACCAGCTCTACAACAAATGCTAAAGTGGGAAACACAAGAAAAGAAAAGGAGCTACAAAAACAAACCCAAAACAATTAAGAAAATGGTCATAGGAACATACATATCGATAATTACCTTAAACGTGAATGGATTAAATGCTCCAACCAAAAGACACAGGCTTGCTGAATGGATACAAAAACAATACCCATATATATGCTGTCTACAAGAGACCCACTTCAGACCTAGCGACACATACAGACTGAAAGTGAGGGGATGGAAAAAGATATTCCATGCAAATGGAAATCAAAAGAAAGCCGCACTAGCAATACTCATATCAGATAAAATAGACTTTAAAATAAAGAATGTTATAAGAGACAAGGAAGGACACTACATAATGATAAAGTGATCAATCCAAGAAGAAGATAACAATTATAAATATATATGCACCCAACATAGGAGCACCTCAATACATAAGGCAACTGCTCAGAGCTACAAAGGAGGAAATTGACAGCAATGCAATAATAGTGGGGGACTTTAACACCTCACTTACACCAATGGACAGATCATCCAAAATGAAAATAAATAAGGAAACAGAAGCTTTAAATGACACAATCAACCAGATAGATTTAATCGATGTTTATCGGACATTCCATCCAAAAACAGATTACACTTTCTTCTCAACTCTCCAGGACAGATCACACCTTGGGTCACAAACCAAGCCTCAGTAAATTTAAGAAAATTGTAATCATATCAAGCGTCTTTTCTGACCACAATGCTACGAGATTAGAAATGAATTACAGGGAAAAAAATGTAAAAAACACAAACACATGGAGGCTAAATAATACGTTACTAAATAACCAAGAGATCACTGAAGAAATCAAAGAAGAAATTAAAAAATACCTAGAGATAAATTACAATGAAAGCACAATGATCCAAAACCTATGGGATGCAGCAAAAGCACTTCTAAGAGGGAAGGTTATAGCTATACAAGCCTACCTCAAGAAACAAGAAAAATCTCAAATAAACAATCTAACCTTACACCTAAAGGAACTAGAGAAAGAAGAACAAACAAAATCCAAAGTTACCAGAAGGAAAGACATCATAAAGATCAGAGAAGAAATAAATGAAACAGAAAACAATAGCAAAGATCAAGAAAACTAAAAGCTGGTTCTTTGAGAAGATAAACAAAATTGATAAACCATTAGCCAGACTCATCAGGAAAATGAGGGAGAGGACTCAATCAATAAAATTAGAAATGAAAAAGGAGAAGTTACAACAGACACAGCAGAAATACAAAGCATCCTAAGAGACTACTACAAGAAACTCTATGCCAATAAAATGGACAACCTGGAAGAAATGGACAAATTCTTAGAAAGGTATAACCTTCCAAGACTGAACCAGGAAGAAATAGAAAATATGAACAGACCAATGACGAGTAATGAAATTGAAACTGTGATTTAAAATCTTCCAACAAACCAAAGTCCAGGACCAGATGGCTTCACAGGTGAATTCTATCAAACATTTAGAGAAGAGCTAACACCCATCCTTCTCAAACTCTTCCAAAAAACTGTGGAAGAAGGAACACTCCCAAACTCATTCTATGAGGCCACCATCACCCTGATATCAAAACCAAAGATACTACAAAAAAAGAAATTTACAGACCAATATCACTCATGAATATAGATGCAAAAATCCTCAACAAAATACTAGCAAACAGAATCCAACAACACATTCAAAGGATCATACACCATGATCAAGTGGGATTTATCCCAGGAATGCAAGGATTCTTCAATATATGCAAATCAATCAATGTGATACACCATATTAACAAACTGAAGAGGAAAAAACATATGATCATCTCAATGATGCAGAAAAAGCTTTTGACAAAATTCAACACCCGTTTATGATAAAAACTCTCCAGAAAGTGGGTGTAGAGGGAACCCACCTCAACATAATAAAGGCCATATATGACAATCCCACAGCAAACATCATTCACAATGGTGAAAAACTGAAATCATTTCCTCTAAGATCAGGAACAAGACAAGGATGTCCACTCTCACCACTGTTATTCAACATAGTTTTGGAAGTCCTAGCCATGGCAATCAGAGAAGAGAAAGAAATAAAAGGAATACAAATTGGAAAGAAGAAGTAAAACTGTCACAGTTTGCAGATGACATGATACTATATAGAGAGAATCCTAAAGATGCTACCAGAAAACTATTAGAGCTAACCAATGAATTTGGTAAAGTTGCAGGATACAAAATTAATGCCCAGAAACCCTCTGCATTCCTATACACTAATGATGAAAAATCTGAAAGAGAAATTAAGGAAACACTCCCATTTACCATTGCAACAAAACAAATAAAATATCTAGGAATAAACCTACCTAGGGAGACAAAAGACCTGTATGCAGAAAACGATAAGACAGTGATGAAAGAAATTAAAGATGATACCAACAGATGGAGAGATATACCATGTTCCTGGATTGGAAGAATCAATATTGTGAAAATGACTATACTACCCAAAGCAATCTACAGATTCAATGCAATCCCTATCAAATTACCAATGGCATTTTTTACAGAACTAGAACCAAAAATCTTAAAATTTGTATGGAGACACAAAAGAACCCAAATAGCCAAAGCAGTTTTGAGGGAAAAAAAGCAGAGCTGGAGGCATCAGTCTCCCTGACTTCAGACTATACTACAAAGCTACAGTAATCAAGACAATATGGTACTGGCACATAAACAGAAATATAGATCAATGGGACAAGATAGAAAGGCCAGAGATAAACCCATGCATCTATGGTCAGCTAATCTATGACAAAGGAGGAAAGGATATACAATGAAGAAAAGACAGTGTCATCAATAAGTGGTGCTGGGAAAACTGCACAGCTACATGTATAAGAATGAAATTAGAACACTCCCTAACACCATATACAAAAATAAACTCAAAATGGATTAGAGACCTAAATGTAAGACCGGATATTATAAAACTCTTAGAGGAAAACATAGGAAGAACACTCTTTTACATAAATCACAGCATGATATTTTTTGATCCACCTCCTAGAGTAACAGAAGTAAAAACAAAAATAAACAAATGGGACCTAATGAAACCTCAAAGCTTTTGCACAGCAAAGGAAACCATAAACAAGACGAAAACACAACCCTCAGAATGGGAGAAAATATTTACAAATGAATCAACGGACAAAGGATTAATCTCCAAAATAAATAAACAGCTCATGCAGTTCAATATTAGAAAAACAAACAACCCAATCCAAAAACGGGCAGAAAACCTAGGTAGACATTTCTCCAAAGAAGACATACAGATGGCCAAGAGGCACATGAGAAGCTGCTCAACATCACGAATTATTAGAGAAATGCAAATCAAAACTACAATAAGCTATCACCTCACACCAGTTAGAATGGGCATCATCAGAAAATCTACAAACAACAAATGCTGGAGAGGGTGTGGAGAAAACGGAACCCTCTTGCACTGTTGGTGGGAATTTAAATTGATACAACCACCATGGAGAACAGTATGGAGGTTCCTTAAAATCTAAAAATAGAATTACCATATGATCCAGCAATCCCACTACTGGGCATATACCCAGAGAAAACCATAATTCAAAAAGACACATGCATGCCAATGTTCATTGCAGCACTATTTACAATAGTCAGGTCATGGAAGCAACCTAAATGCCCATCAACAGACGAATGGATAAAGAAGATGTGGTACATATATACAACGGCATACTACTCAGCCTTAAAAAGGAACAAAATTGGGTCATTTGTTAAGATGTGGATGAACCTACAGACGGCCATACAGAGTGAAGTAAGTCAGAGAAAAACAAATATCGTATATTAATACATATATGTGGAACCTAGAAAAATGGTAAAGATGAACCAGTTTGTAGGGCAGAAATTGAGACACAGATGTAGAGAACAAACATATGGACACCAAGCGGGGAAAGTGGCAGTGGGGTGGGGGTGGTAGTGTGATGTATTGGTTGATTGGGATTGACATATATACACTGATGTGTATAAAATTGATGACTAATAAGAACCTGCTGTATAAAAAAATTAAATTAAATTTAAAAAAAAGAAAAGTAATAAAAGAATAAATTAGTTATACATGCAACAAAGTGGATACATAATAAAAGTGCTGAGTGATAAAAGCCATGCACAAAAGAATACTTCATACATGTCTCCATTTATATGAAATTAAAAATTACATGAATTTTTTTAAAAAGACAGATAATTGAAATGAAATGGAAAAATATTATTTTCCATGTAAAAATTTTATAACATATGTTCAGTCCAAGGAGTTTTTATGTTAATACATTACTGTATTATTATAAAGATCTATTGCGAAGAGGTAAGATAAATGTAAACAACCCAAAAGGATTAAAAAGTTTAAAAAATAGAAATAATCATTTTACAAAAGACCTATAAACATATAAAAACTATACCAGTGCAATCGTAATAAAATGAATGCACATTAAGACCATAACACACTATTTTTCTCTCTCAAACTGTCAGACAAGGAAAAGATAACTGTCAATGTTGTCAAGGGTTAGAGAAAAACAGAAATGCTTCCATAGTACTGAGGTGTAAAAGTCAACACAACGTTCTTTTTTTTAATTTATTTTTTATTATTATTTGTATATATATATTTTTAACATCTTTATTGGAGTATAATTGCTTTACAATTATGTGTTAGTTTCTGCTTTATAACAAAGTGAATCAGCTATACATATACATATAGACCCATATCTCCTCTCTCTTGCGTCTCCCTCCCACCCTCCCTATCCCACCCCTCTAGATGGTCACAAAGCACCGAGCTGATCTCCCTGTGCTATGCGGCTGCAGGCAAAACCTTCTTGAGTGGTCATGTGCAACACAGTTTTTAAAAGACTAAGAATGTATAGTCTTCTGATTAGCAATTTTTCACTTCAGTTGATCAGTGATACAGCTATAAGTAATAATTTACAAATACCATGACAAGGGTTTTTTTTAGCAACACAGCTTATATAGCAAAAAAAAAAAAAAAAAGGGAAACTTATTACATCTTCAATGGTAATGTTATGATGGTTGAAAAAATGTTGGCATATCATGTAATGGGAAAATATGAAGCCATTAAAAATGGTATTATATAAAAAATACTTAAGGGCCTGGAAATATTCTCATGATATATATTTTAGGCTTAAAGATTTGGGTAATACATATCGTAAAATGCTCTCAATTTGCATGATATACCCAGGTGGAAGTATAAATGTATGCATACACACACACACACACACACACACACACACACACACACACACCCCTCATATGTACCAAAATGGAATCATAATGGAAGGAAATAATTCTGTGATTATTTCTGGGAAGTGACTTGTAATATTTTTTTAAAAATATATTTTGCTGATATCTATTTTATAAGTTTTCTAAAGTACACAAACTAGTTTCACATTTAGAATAACAAATACATTATTTTAAGAAACAAGACCAGAAAAGATGTTCTAAGGGAAGAGTTATTATGTTCTCATATGGTAAAAATACCTGACTTGGGAATAGAAATATCTAATTCACTGGTGGTCATGAATTCTTTTTTAACTGGATCAAGTTAGGTTATGCCCTCTGGCAAATCACTTCCTGTTTCTAAGCCTCAGTTTATTCCTTTGCAAAAGGAGAGGATTCAGCTAGATAATCCCTGAAATCCTTTGAGAGTCCGTGATTATTAAAAATATTTTGTGAATAGGCTATATTCCGTTATGAAATAAAAAGTTAAAAAAATATTTTGTGCACACACATAATTTATTTGTATTGGTTTAAATTTTCTAATTTTTTTCCTACTTCCGTTGTAAGCTCCTATACCCTGATTCTTAGATGACGGAAAAATTATGCTTCCTGTTTTATGATCATATTATAAGACCTGGTTAAGTAGGAGGGTCCAAAACAAAATTTGTGAGCCCCATCTCCACTGTTCTAGTCAGACAGTAAAGAGAAGAGTCACACAAAGGATCAAGGAACCTATGTGTCTGTGAATGGCAAGCTCAGAGACTGGTGTGTTATAGAAAAAGGAAAGCAGAGATGTATTGGGACCAGAAGAGCTGAGCAGTATAAATTGTATGACCATATATTTTATGCTATGAACAGGGGCCTTCTGATAATGAAGGAGGACTTACCAATAATTATGCTGAAACAACAGGTAAAGTGAAATGTCCAAGGAAAAGCAGGACTTATGGTCATTCCAAATATAAGTCCTGGAGTTTGGAAAGAGAATGTTATTCTCTCTGAATCAAATCTAAGAAAGGAGGTAGGTTATATTTGGGTGACACAGTCTATCAACTAAGAATGTGTCATCCTTACAGCAAACTGGAGATCTGTTCAACTTCCCTATGATGTTGGGAATTCTTGATTCTATTCCATGATCATAAGGAGGCCTGCTTGCTTGAGCATAATTCACACTTCTGGTAAAATTTTAAGAACTCGAGAATGATGTTGTTTACTATACTACCATACTACAGTAGATCACAAATATTACCCTTAGCAGTGGTTGTCGGGTAACCAGCACATGATGCTGGGTGACCAACCATTCTGATCTGAGAACTTTTCCAGGGTATAGGACTTTCGGTGCTAAAACCAGGCACACCAGGAAGGTTGGTCACCCTACCAGCTGATCAGGACCTCTCTCATGTAAGGTATTCAATGCATCGCCCCTCTATTCATTTCTGTATTGATATTTTTGTTGCCTAAATTGTGTATAATTTGTGCATTGAACATTGTTATGGACCAAACTGCGTTCCTCCAAAATTTGTATGTTGAAGTCCTAATCCCCAGTACCTCAGATGTGACTGAATTTGTAAATTGGGTCCTTAAAGAGGTAATTAAGGTGAAATGGGGTCATTTGGGTGGGGCCCAAATCCAATACAGCTGGTGTCCTCATGAGAAGAGGAAGGGACATCAGAGACACACAGAAAGAAGGCCCTGTGAGGATGTCTGAAGGACAGCCATTTACAAGCCAAGGATACAGGCCTCATAAGAAACCAACCTTGCCAAAACCTTGGTCTTGGACTTCTAGTCTCCACAATCGTGAGAAAATACATTTCTGCTAAGTGCCCCAGTCTTCAGTACTTTGTTGTGGCAGCCCTAGGAGAGGAATACAAATATACTATAAAAGTAATTTTGTTCTTAACCTCATTGCCCAGGAAACTTGAAAATCTAAATTCTCTAGAGGAATGGTTTTCCTGGTTGTTGGAAATACAGTAATCTATCTTGCTTCAGTGTAATTTTTTTCAGTAATTTGTACACTAGGAGTAGCTATCCAAATTTTGCATAGGGCTTTAAATTGCATTTCATTTCTCTTTCATTAAGAAACCCATCATGATTTGCATTCTGTCCATCTGTACAAGTTTACTTCATCTCTCTGAGGAGCTGATTGTCTCTTTATGTTTAGTACACATAATTATTTTTGATGTCCATGTTAGATCAAGTTTAATTATCAGGTGGCCAATAGTCCCCAATGGCTTACTTATTTCAAGTTTACTCATTTAGAATATATTGTTATTTCAGAACACATCAGGACTGAAATTATCCTAGTTAAAGTCTGTCATTTAAGCCTTTACAAATCACACCCACAGTACATTAGGGTTTTGTTCACTAATTACTAAGTATATTATGAAAAAGCAAATTAACGTTTTGAAAATAAGTAGCATTATACTCTCACAAAAATGGAAAAAATACATTTTTCCCCAATTGGGAAGATTTTAAATTTAATCCTTTTATTTTTCCTTTAATATTTAAAACTTATAGTGAAATAGAAACAAAGGTTTTTGGTCTCAGGAGATGAGAGAATCCCTTACTTCACTGAAAACCATCAGACCCAGACCAAGGTAACTAGTGACCAGGCCTGATGTTAGTTCTATTCTCTGCTTCCACATCTAGTAGCTGAGGTCTCCTCAACAGGTGGGGTGATCTCAGGCATTCACGCCCGATATTGATACCTGCTGTTTTTTTCCTCCCAGTTCACCATTTGTTGTAATAAGAGAAATTTCTCTTTCTTTTTTTTCTATGAGAATATTCCTTAAAAAAAAAGGTCATGCACTCAGACAAATACTTTCTCATCTATAAAATGGGGCAACAGAGGTTCACATTATTTAAGTGTAATTTCCAAAAAAATTAGAAGGGTGTTAAACATTGGGTTGACTGGTTTTTAACATGGACTTGAATCCCTTCTCTGGGTTATTTAGACTGTACAGACCCAACAAATCCCAACCAGGGCCTAGAATAGCCCCCAGCATGCACTAGGCCCTTGATATACACTTTCTGAATCCACTTAGCTAGTATTTTAAGAGCAAGTACTGTAAGAAAGTAATTTGGCAGAGGAGACCATCAACCTTAGATGTCACATATAGTCTGAACTCTTCAAGTGGAACTGAAGTACAAATGACTGTTAGATGACCGTGAGGGAGAAGCACACTCAGTTCCTCATAAGGACAACATTGCAGGAGATGAGGTCAGGGTAATAGACTACAGGAACAGGAGACCTGTGGGCAGCTAAAAGTGAGCAGGCAGATAGTTTTGAAACCTCAAGAGTGCAAGCAACCAAACTCAGGAGAATCAATGCCTGTTGAATATGTCCATTTAAGGCTCAGCTTTGATGCAAGTTGCCCTCAAAAGTCGGAACTGGCACAATTAGCCCTGCATGCCTCAGCCTGTCCAAAGGAGCAAGGAGTTGAGGCCTGCCTTATAGGCAGTTGTGATGGTGGGGTCATTTCTTTTGTTGCAGGCTCAGGTATTAGGCTTTTTGAGTCGGAAGCAGTTTGAAAGAAAAATACAAACATGACCTAACTGTGAACTCCCCCTTGAGCTCTTCAACACAACATGCTGACTTTGTGCAGGAGAACATTTATAATCACATGACATTATTCTTCAAACTCAGATGACACATTCTCTTTCACATTTTAAAAAATGTTTCATAACATAATGCCTTAGAATCATCTAATGGGATCATCTATACTTTCAATTTGTTTTGTTTTGCTTTAAATTTGATTTTTTTCTTTATTCTTTACATATTTAGTTATGAGATCATTTTCATAATACATAATTCATGCTACACTAAAAGATGGAATAAATGGTCTTAAATGGAAATGAAAGTCTCCCATATATCAAATTTGTTTTGGTGAATACTTTTATTTTGAGAACTCTATTTTATGAATTATACCTTATTTATAGATAAGTTTGCCTTAAAAATCACTTTATCGATTGGAAGACATTTTATTGGCATATGTGGTTTCTATTTTGATGTCTTCTGAAACCAGAAAACTTGCTAATGTTTAAACATCTTTATTTCTTTTAGGACGGGTATCAGTTAGGATTACATTTGGCAGCAAGTAAGGGAAAAAAAGACGCTTGAGGAAACAACGGTTTAAATAAGAGAGCAATCATTTTTCTCTTTAGCAAAATAAGCTCAGTGATATCCAGGGTTACCATAGTTGCCAGCATGGACTCAGGCTACTTCTAGAGTTGCACTAGGCTGTGGCATTTATCCTCCTGCTCCAAGATGGATGCAAGAGCTCAGGACCACATCCACAGCAGGACAGATGCAGAGAGAAAGAAAAGCACGCCATCTCTCTCTGCCTTCTAAGAGGGGGTCCCAGAAGTCCCATGCAACATTTCTCCTTACATCTTATTTACAAAAATTGGTCTCAGGACCACACCTACATTCAAGGGAGGTTTGGAAATACACTTTTGGGTAAACACATAGGCAGCCAGGAAAAATCAACAGTACATTTCATGGGAAATCAAAAGAAGAGATACTGAGAGGCAACTGACAGTTTCGGATACAGGAGACTTAAAGAGATGTCTGTCGTCATTCGGAAGTCATGTTGAATGATCAGGGCAACAGCAGCAGATGGAACCCAGGTCAAAATAAGAGAAGTAGGCAGTTACATGTATGAGAGATAATTTCTGAATGAAGAAATGAATGATAAAGTAATGTCTTGCAAGTAACAAATATTTGACTTGACCCTGTTCTGTTTCGAGAACTCCATGACCATCCCTCACCCTATGATTGTTAAATGCCATGAGGTCTGGCTGAGATTTCACTGGCATTGGAATCAATAGTTGTTAGTCTGGTCACAATTCTGTCCCTACTTGCTAAGTGACCTGGAGTTGTTTATTTTTATTGAGACTGGGTTTCCTCACTTATAAAATAGGCATAAATAAAATACATATTTATTGATGTATCCATTCATTCACCAGATATTTATTGACTGGTTATTAGGTACTACCCCTGTGTTGGATACTAAAGACATAAAGAAAACACAGTGCATGCTCTCTTGGAGCTTAGCAGAGAAGATAAATACTTAAAATAATGTGCCAATAAATATATTTTTGCAAATTATTATAAAGGAAATGTAGGGTGCTATAGAATATAATGGGAGTCCTTAACTCACAAGGCTTTTGTAAGGATAATATGTATTATAATATGTAACTGTTATGGGACATGATAGCTAATGAATGTTCAATGAATGTTTGTTCTTTCCCTTCTTTCTTTAAGTTGGAGAAGTAAAAACAAACACAAGTAATAAAGCACAGCATTATCCCTAAGGCAGTAAGGACTGACACTACTGTACTGTATTCAATTGTTTTCAGTGTATTCAGTTGAAGGATTGAGGCTACCTGGAGGAAAAAGGGGAGTAAAGGAGGATTTGAAATAGGATGCTACATTTAAACCAGGTCTTTAAGAATGAGGAGTATTGAATCAAGAAGGAAAGGAGAAGAATTTTTAAGAGAAGGAAGAGCTTGAGGTGCTCCAGTCTGAGTGTTTCCTGGCCCCCCCTCCACAGAAATGGGAAGTCCATGACATGAGTAGCTTCTCTCTCATCCTGTCAGGAATTAATTAGTGCCCTCAGATTTCTCCTTCCTTGTCCCTTCTCAGAAAAAAAAAAAAAAAAAATCTGACTGAACCCAATCACACTACGAAGTTCATGATATACCAGCTTGAAAACTCTTTAATGGAACAGCCTAATAATAGTTCTAAAATCCAAACCGAGGGCCTAACAAAGTCAATGCTATTTTGAAATTAAGTGCTGAAAACTTCAAACTAATTATAAGCTAAAAATTATTACTTTATTTGCTTATTCTTCCCTAAAAGCATTGCAAGTCTCATGTCCTCTTTAAAGTGAAACATGACACATATATCAATTGAATAAAAATCAGACAGTTCAATTACAATTATAGAACCCAATAAAATGTTGAAACTATTACCTAAGGTGATTAAACCTAATCTCTTAGGGGGAATGAGTATGTGGCTGTATATTGTTTTTTAAGAATTATAAGAATTAAAAAGTATTAAATAATTTATTAAAATCAAGGTTTCTATTTAGTGGGCCAATTTTGTAAGAAAAAAAAAAGCACATATAAAAATAAGGCATTCGTCCACCTACATGTGATGGAGTAGCTTAAATAAATAGGGATGAAAATATATTATAAAGGGACAATATGCAAATGAAAGGAGTAAAGTCAAAACAAGGAATGGGTTCTGAGTCTAATTCCCCATTAGACTTTAAGAAGGTGCTCAGAAACATTAGATGAATGTGTGCATGATGCAGAATATATCAGACACCAGGGACCCTGGGACATCTATCTGTTACACCTAAACTCCATTACATATAGCCCACTGCATTAGTGCCAGAACTTGTTTGGTGTTATTTCAAAGGATGCCCAGGAATTTGAATTGGTGCTGTTTGTAGCAACCAATTTATTAAATGATTTGAGTAAGACTTCCTTAATTGAGTATGTACTGGACATAGAGAAAAATATTCATCACTATAACTATGTTCTACAAATTTCACAAAACCTTTAATTCCATACAGTGCATACCAGAATGCATACTGCTGCTCAACCAAAGGGCATTTTTCTTCTATCTTGCTTGTCAGGCAGAAACTCTATGATTCAGTTTATTAGTGAGTAAAACAGATTGTGACAAAATATTTCCAGAGGCCAAGGACAACTGGGCATAATCACCATTTTTAGGAAATCTTTCTCTTGTCTCAAATACTCCCAGAGGTCCTCAAAGAGATCAGAATAAATGATTATTTAAAAAAATTAAAAATCCTAGACAGAACCAAAAGGGATCAGTGCTATGAATGTTTAGATAATGATGGTATGAGAAGAAATATATGAAATAGATTTTCTAAAATAAATTGAAGGTAACATAATCTAATTATAATCTATCCTACAATTGCACCTGAAAGGGAGTTTAGAGCTCTTTGATATCTATTAATTTATGTATGTGTTCAATTTCACTTATTTATATAGTTAATGAATTGACATATAGAAGTGGGTTTATTTTATTCCCCTTTATCTGTTTCCTTCTAATTCTGAGGGAACCATCTGGACTGAGTACAGTAATTCATTAGGACAAAAATGATAATGATTTTGATGAAATGAAATAGCATGTCCTAATTAGGATTCTTTGTCAGTATAATTTTATATACTACCCATTAATTATTGCTTATTTTCTTTAAAATATATTATCCAGAAATTGTATCTGCAGAATGCTATGATGATGTACAGGCAGCATCACCAGCTCTTACCTCTTCTTAAAACCATTTGGGTTTGGGTACCTTATTTTGGTCTCATTCCAGAAACACATTGTTTCTTAACTGGCATGCTGGTATTCTCCTGGCACAATTCCTGCATTCAACGCCATATTTGTTTTTCATATCTGAGATTTCTATTTTTATATATATCAGATGATAACTGATTTTGTGTTTTGCTATTATTTTGTACATTCTGCTCCATTTTGTTAGGCACCTCTAAAACTTATGTTTTTAATCTTAATATTTTAATCCCTCTTATTTTACCTCTTTATGTGATTTCATTTTTTTTTTTAACAAAACGATTGTCATTGAATTTTCTCTGCTGGTATTATCATTCAAATATTCTCGAATTTTAACTTTCATAAATTTTTAAAGTCTATCTGGTTAATGAATTATTTATGGCCTACTTTTTAGCTGGAGCATCATTTTCACAGACTGTCCAGCTATTCCTTGATGAACCTATAGTGAATGTATCATTTATAGGTACTATGGCTCAAACCTGAGTGAGATTCTCAGCAGTGGCCTTGAATTCCCTGCCAAAGGGCTGCTACCTTGGTTAGAAGAAGGCTTGAGAAAATATGGAAAAGATTCCCCAAAGATTTCTGAAATATCAGCAGGCTACCATCATTGAACTATACTAGCCTCAGCATCCCCAGATACAAAGGAATGATAACATTAACAAATAACAGAGTATTCCCGAGGACATGTGTGCAAATTAAAACTTAGAGCAAATATCAACTTGAAAATGAAAAACATTTTGTAGCACAAAAGAATAACAAGAATGTATGGACCAGAGCTAACTTTCACCTTGGAAAGATTTTCCATACTATATACAAAAGACCTTAGAGATCCTCTGAAATCTATCTTAAAGAAACAAAAGAACTCATTGGCACTATTCAACAAGAGAAGGCAATGCATTTTTACAAATAAAAAATATGCAATAGAACAATTAGCATAATCACTGGAAGCATCAAAAAGTATAATGAGAAGTACAGCAAAACAACAGAAAGAAAAAAGGAAAATGCCAAACTTTAAGTCATGGAGAAAAGAATGTGGGTGTCTAACTCATGAATAATACAAATTATTTTAAAAAGAGATAGAAAAAAACTACAGAATTAATAATCATAATTAATTATTTAAGTGTTCTCTGCATCATTTTCATAAAGGATTTCAGGCAAAATACAAAGGTATTATATACTAGGCTTTTACATTAAACAACAATGACTGCTCCAGTTATGTGTCTTTGGTAACTTGCAATTCCATTTTTACAGCTGTATTTATACTGTTCTCCTACATCTCTTATTAAGAGTATTTTCATGTATTTTACATTTTTGTTGCTAATGTGAGTGAAATATCAGTTTCCTATTTTTTCTAGCAGATTGTTGCTTTGGAATACGTATCATACGAACTTCTTGATATATTAAACCCCTTGCAAAACCCAATACATTTCACCTTATTCTTTGATATTAATTTGACATATTGTACTATTTAAATCATCCTTTTGAAATTTATCATTAGTCTTTCCATGTTTTAATCTAACGATTAATAAGTTTTAAAGAATTCAATAAGAATAATGAGACTAGAAGTGATTTTTATGTGTCTATTTTCAAAAGGAACTCTTAGGATTTTACTCTACAAGTTAAAAAAAAAGATTCATGATTAAACATACATCAACTTTATCACCTTATATAAGTAATGTATATCTTCCAGATGAATTTTTGTTGTTAATAGCAGTTAAATTTTACCAAATTATTTTGTATTGGAATGTGTATTTTTCTTGTAGAAGCTTATTAATTATTAGCATATTAGTAGATTAGAGATATCTCTAATTTACTATTTTGTATTTGAAGTATTTAGAAATTGAGCACAGTCCCATTAAAATCCTATAGGTACTTTTACTTGCTTGTTTTTGTCTGTTTTTCATGAACAGATAAAGCAAATTTTATTTTTATTTGGAAAAGATAATCAGATGAGAATGTAAACATGAAGGAAGGTAAAATTACCTTCAAGCTTATATTGTAAAAGTATAATAAATAAATACTAAAATATATCATAAAAAATAAATAAAAGTACATAACAAGCACAAAAATAACATGACAGTGAGAGAAATTAGAATAAAAATTGGATGATGTATGATAAATGATAACTAAAATAGTTAGAAATATATTAATAAGATCTGCTACAATTAAATAAGAATAATACTTTGTTGTGAAACTGCTACCAACCCAAAGAATTCTCCAGGATCTGAGTTACCTATTTCTTCCTCTGACAGTTCTGCACTATCCTTACTAGTTAAAGGGGTTTATTTTTTTTTTCTAATTCTAAGCAATAAAAAGTGTCTTCTGTAAGCTTGCTTTTGTATGTTCATGTGTGCTGTGTTTTCCTTTCTGATGGTGTGTGTGTGTGTGTGTGTGTGTGTGTGTGTGTGTGTGTGTGTGTGTGTTTGAGAGAGAGAGGGAGAGAGCTCCCACCCATGTGTCTGGCATCCAGGCTGCCTAACAAAATTTCTTACTCCTATCAGCTTTTCTATTTCTGAAGGTCTTGCAGAAATTGAGGTTATAATTTATACTTTACTTGTTGTTCTTTAAATGCCCTCAGTCTAACTGATCTCCATCTCCAATTTTATCTTCCCAATGGATAGTCTCTTGTACTAACTTGGCATCCTCTGAAATGTTCATATTAGCACGTTTGATCCAAAAGGAAATAAGCATGTTATCTATTTGGAGTAAACCAGACACATCAAGTCTTCTGGATTATTTACACTGTTTGCTCCTGTTTGAGGGTGATACCTAAGAGTGGGAAATAGTGCCACTCACTAAACATAACAGTTAACAGTAGAAACAGGATAGGGTGGGGGACAAACAAACGTGCCATGAGTAAACACAGGTCCAGTAAGGTCTGATGAAATTTGAAGGTGGGTGAGTGAGGGCCAAGAGGAAAGGAATGTCTTTGGTAAATGTAGACTTAAGCTATACTAGATGGGACAAGAGAAATGAAGGGTTTGCAAAAGTACAGATTGAAAACCACCTGAAGTTACCCCTGTTCCACCCTTTCTCTTCACTGAAAGAGAGATTTTCCTTTCCAATTTAATTACTTAATATTTCTTAAAGATATTATGGAGGAGATAAGAGTGAAAAATTGAACCAAGTAAATAGGAACACTTGAGAAAATATAGACAAAGAGGGGATGAAGAAAACAGTAAGAACAACCAGTCCCTAAAGAAGGGAGGAAGACTTGGCTGAGCTGAATTAACCTACTGAAACATGGGGCAAAATCTCCTGTAGATATTTTTCTCATGTTACAGGGTAAATTCCCTACAAGCAGGGGTTGTATCCTTCTGTGTCATTTTGGACAAATACATGATACAACGTGCACGCATTCATTCTTTCAGCAATACTGAACACCTGCTATGTCTCAGGGACTGTTCGAGAAGTTCTAGGTACACATCAGTGAATGGAATAGATAGAAACACTTGACCTTGTGAACTATACATTCTAGAGCTGGAAAACCTACAACAAACATACTCAGTTACATAGTATGTTAAAAGGTGCTCACTGCTATGGAAAAAAAATTAGATCAGGTTAAGAGAGAGCGAGACTTGCCAAGAACAGGGATACAATTAAAATATGGAGTTTTTAGGGAAGGTCCTATTGGGAAGGTGATGTTTGGGTAAAGACATGAACATGTTGAGGGAGTAAAGTGCAACTACCTGAGGAAATTTAATTAACTATCTTTCCAGGATGTCAATTTCCAAAGTAAATTTTATCAATTTTTAAAATAAAATAACTGCTATACTTAAAAAACAGAATGTGTATTTTGAAAGAAATCACTTTTTAAAAGTCACAGTAAAGGCATACTAAAATCTGTCTTAAACCTCTTTCCTTGGGAAAATTCATGCATTTTTCTCATCTGAATAATGGGCCTTCAAATAAGATCCACCATTTAGGTGTATGACACATGAAAAAGCTCTCCTCACAAGGCTTGGGACACAGTGCATATTAAATAAAGTGAGTTGTCCATTCATACAACAAATATTTATAGAATGATAATAATGATCATGAATTAAAATAATTCTCTTCATGGTACTCTGACCTTTGTCCTTTTCAGTAGAAAAATTCTAAATAGTTTTAGAGTTTCTAACATGACCATTACATAACAAGATACATTCTCTTGTCATGTTTTAATGTACCAGTCAGGAATTTATCATTAATTATTTAAATTTATTTTAATTCTAATTTTGTTCCAATTCAGATACAGTATTACCCTTTATGAAGAGACCCATTCATTAGTCTACTTATTCAATCAGGTTTTATTCCTTCTACCAGTACTGCTTCAGTGACCTCTACCTCCACTGGTCCCTTACTGGTTGATAGCTAGTAATCATCCTACAGTCTTTAATCTGTTCAACCTTCCGTTCTTCTGGAAATTATTGTCCACATTCTTCTAACATGGAAGATTAGATCACCAAGGTTGACTTCTCCCAGTGGATAAAGACTTTATGACCTAGCCTTGGAAGTCCATGGCACCGCTTCTGCCACATACCTTATTGGTCAGTCACTAGCTCACCCAGATTCAAGAGAAGGCCAATTATAGCCTTTTCTTGATAGTAGGAGTATCAGAGAATTTACAGGCTGTTTTAAAACTTCCAGTCTGGCCTCTGGCCATCAGTCATTTATATACCTCTCACACACAAAATACTCTCACCCCCTGAGGACTGTGGAACTCCTGGCACGACTCCATTCAAACCTCTGCATTAAGAGAGGACCGAGCATAAGGCTGTGTCCTAAGATGACCGCAGGCTTCCAGTAAAATGCCTGCCTGAGAAAGCACAAAGCTGTGTCCCTGGGATGGCCCCAACCCTCCATTAAAGTGCCTGCCTGAGAAAGCTCCAGGCTGCCAAGAGAATTTACTGCTTGTCCTAGCCAACACTTGAAGGTAGGCTCCAACCTCAGTTTCTGACAGCATTTACTAGAAAGGGGTCACAGTAGTGAATCCTTCCTGTCTTCCTCTGAGATGGATATGCATCTCTTACATCTCAGGAGTGTCTTTCGCAAGGACCTGAAAGAAGCTGCTCCTTTGAAAGGTGAACATCAGGAAGGATAGGGTCTCTGTCTCCCAGTCTCTGTGGGAGGGCAGAATCCTAACTGCAGAAATTGCAAGGTTAGCAGGCACAGCTGGCCTATGAGTTTTCACTTGAGCCCCTGCTCTCTCCCTTCCCTACTCCCTCACTATCCCTTTAAAACACCCCATCACATCTACACACATGGGAATGGAGCTCAGTTCTTCTCCTTAATGTCAGCAGTGACTGAATAAAACCTGTTTTCACCACTTTAATTAATGTACAGCTTTGTTTATCTTTGACATCTCTCCTTCAAGATCCCAAAGTCTCACCCTATAACACATTCCAGGATCTTGTCATTTAAATCAGGTCTAGATACAATGAGGCATTTAGTACTGTAGCTCTCAATTTGAAGAACTGTAAACTAAAAAGAACAAATCATTTTATGCATTCACACCCAAAACACAATGTCAGGGCAGACCGAGATAACTGCTGTACACATTCTGTGGGATGCACGCGACAGTCACTTGTTCAAAGCAATTCTGAAATTCAGCTGGACACAGGTCTGTTCTATGGATAAGGCGCAGTCCTCCTCCCAGGAAGTTATTTGCTCTGATCCTTAGTCCCACATCTTGGATTCTTGGTTTCATCCCCTGGGCCAACTTTTTTTTTTTTTTTTTTTTTTTTAAAAAAA
>NW_006782866.1:436946-440624 GCF_000442215.2 Lipotes vexillifer
AACTTTTTTTTTTTTTTTTTTTTTTCATAAGAAAGAGCCTATGTTTACTATACCAGGTAGACTTCTCTGCCTGCATCCTGCATGTCAAAAGCTGAGAGGGTGGTATCCCAAGTCTTCTTTGTTTTTTTTTCATCTTGTAGTGTCTTTGTCTCTTTTAGTTCAAACTGAGTCTAAAAATACCTTTAAAAACGTTGTGGATATTTTGTGTATCCATTTATAGTTGACTCCATCAAACAAAACTCATATCCACAATTCTCTTAACAAAAATAGGTCCTTCTCTTACCTTGGGCTTCTTACGAGGCAATTGTGGTGTAATGCCTTTAAGGTTCTTTGAAAGTCTACTGTTGAGAGGCTAGAGATCCTTAGAAGGCCATTTATTTAATTGAAAGGGTTTATGAAATCTTTTTGTCAAATCTTTCTGAGGTTCTAACAAAGGGTTTTACAGTTATACCTTTGCTTTATCTTTATCCCAAGATATATTTCTGATATCACCCTGGGTTTTATTTTTTCCTGAAGTCCTTTCTTACTTTGAAGAAAAAAAATTTGGACCCTAGAGACCTCATGATTCCAGTCTGGCATGTAAGAAGCAGGGAAGTCACCACTCCATCCTAAAAATAAGTAAAAAGCTTAGCAAATTGAAAAACGACTGCATCTGGTACTATAATGTTGGATGCAAGTCATTATATATTTGTCCAAATCCATAAAATGTGCAACAGCAAGAGTGAATCCTAATGTAAACTATGGATTCTGGGTGATTATGATGTGTGAAGGAAGGCTCATCAGTTGTAACAGATGTACCACTGTGATGGTGGATGCTGATAATGGGGGAAGCTATGCATGAGGTATGTGGAAAATATCTGTACCTTCCACTCCATTTCGCTGTGATGATAAAACTGCTTTAAAAATAAAGTCTATTAGAAAAATTTGCTGTGGGGGGTGAAAAATCGTTTTGTTTCTGAGGCTAGCAAGTCTTAACTCCATTATCCTTGCTCTAAACTTTGCTTGAAAATGTAAAGAGTTTCTTCTTTTTTCTTCTCTCTCCCCTTTATGTCTTCTTATACCCAGCTAAAAGAACTCAGTGGGCACTCTCAATAACTGCCTGAAAATGTACTGAACCAAAGCCATTGATTAATATATGTAAATATTATATTTTTCACATCAGCACAGATGATGGTTTTGCTAAAATTTCTGTCACTTCACAAGGGTCCTTTTATTTTCCACCCTCCAATAACAATTTACTCCCTATCCTAACAGCCTTGACTTCCAATCTTTCTGAGACCCTTTTAGATGTGATGAAAGGTCTTCTCAAGTTCCTCCTTGTTTTAACCAGCTTACTAACTTCCATAACTATAATTAAAGGAGCTTTCAGCCTATACCAGGTGCCCAGTTCCAGAACCAGGACTACATGTTCTAAGTTTTGCAATAGCACAAACCCACTTACGGTACTAAATTTATATTTTAAGTTTATAATAATTAACTTAGCAGCTTAAAATAATTTTTTTTTCCTTTTTTTTTTTTTTTTTCTGGCCACATGGCATGTGGTGTCTTGGTTCCCTGACCAGGTATTGAATCTGGGCCCTCAGCAGTGAATGCCTGGAGTCTTAACGGGGGAAGTCCCCAAATAATTACTTTTTTTTATGGTCAAAGACTTTGTAAGACAGGAATGAAGACAGAGCTCAGTGAGATTTGTTGATCTCTGCTCCATCATGTCTGCAGTCTCTGATGGGAAGCTATAAAATCGGGATTGACATTATGGCTGGGGACTAGAATCATCTGAAGGCTTGTTTACTCACGTGGCTGGTGCCTTGGCTGGGATGGCTTGAATAACTGGGATGCCAGTCAGTGTGCCTACACATGGCCTCTCTATGTGGCTTGCCTTCTTCACAGCCCAGCAACTTTAGTACTGCTGGACCTCTTACATGGCAGCTTGAATCTCCAAGTGTGAATATTCCAGGAGATAAGGTAGAAGTTGTGACATCTCTTATGACGAAGTCTTAGAAGTCACATAGCTACACCTCTACTGTACTCTTTTGGATGAAACTATTGCAAATCCACCCAGACTCCAGGGAGGGAAATTAGATCAATTATTAATAGAGGTCACATGTAGAGTAAGAAATATCATTATGGCCATATTTGGAAAACAATAACTCAATAATTCATCAATAAATTAGTCAAGTATGTGGTTAGTAGAAAATCAGCTTATTCATATCACACACACACACACACACACACACACACTCACACTCATCTACCACACACTTAGCATAATATAAGTTGCCCTAAGATATGTATGAGATTTATGTTCAGATTGCCTTGAATAAATTTACAGTTTAGTTTGTATTTTCTTATGTCAAACAGTCAAGGAAATTTTCAAGGAAAAATATAATTATAACATATAATGATAAATAATTTCAAGGAAGTAATCTACAGTAGCTAAGAGCATGAGCTTTGTGGTTCTAAATCTGTTATGAAGCTATGAGACTTTAATCAACTCATTCAGACTCACAAAGCTTCAGGGTTTCTTTTGAACAACTTTACTGACATATTATTTACATAGAGTAGACTGAACCCATTACAAGCATAAACTTTGATGAGTTTTGACAGATATATATACCCATGAAACCAATGAAATTTATACTCAGTGAAACCAATGTCACAAACAAGATACAGAACATTACTTTCTGCCTCCTAAATTTTCTTGTGCTTTCTTTCAATCCATCTTTTCTTCCACCCCTGGTTCTTCAACACCTGGCTCTAAGCAACTACTGATCTACTTTCAACAACTATAGATTAGTTTGCATTTTCTAGAATTTTTAATAGATAAAATCTCACATTTTATATATATATTTTTTACATCAGGCTTCTTTTAGTTAGCATATTGGTTTTTGAGGTTCATCAGTGTTAATGTGTGCATCCATATTTCTTTCCTTTTAATTGTTGACCAGCATTCCATTGTATAGACATAACACATTTGTTTATCCACTAACTTACTGACAGACATTTGTGTTATTTCCAATTTTGGGTTACTATGAATAAAAATTGTATGAATGTTCATATACAAATTTGTGTGTAGATATATATTCTCATACTTTTCCATAAATATCTAGAAGTGGAAAGCCTGGATCATATGGTAGATGTATATTTAACTTTTTTAGAAAATTGACAAACAGTTTTCTAAAGTGCTTGTATCATTTTTATATTCCCACTAGCTGTGGGTGAACATTCTAGTTGCACAGAATCTCAATTTTTGCACCTGTAAAATGGGAAATATATTGAATCTCAGGATCTTTGAGAAAACTATGTAAATTAATATAATCAAATTGCTAGCACAGGGCTGTGTTCACATAGGAGATCACTAGCTGGGGATCATTTGTTCAGTGAGACTGTATGTAATAATTTAATCTGAGGTAGGAATCCAAAACAAGAAGGATACAAATAAGATAGGATGAATCAGGAAGTCTTCAAGGAGAGCTGGGAATTGAAGTTGTTATTGAATACCAACACTATTAAAACAATGATTCAAATGGAAACACATGAAAAGACACAGCAATGATTTAAGCAGGAAGTTCAGAGAGTGAAGATAAGAGGGTCCAGGACTAAACTCCAAGAAACCCAACTTTTTTTTTTTTTTTTTTTTTTTTTTTGTGGCACCCGGGCCCCCCCCTGCTGTGGCCCTCT
>NW_006782866.1:440677-459400 GCF_000442215.2 Lipotes vexillifer
GGCACGCGGGCCTCTCACTGCTGTGGCCTCTCCTGTTGCGGAGCACAGGCTCCGGACGCGCGGGCTCAGCGGCCATGGCTCACGGGCCCAGCCGCTCCACGGCGTGTGGGATCTTCCCAGACCGGGGCACGAACCCGTGTCCCCGGCATCGGCAGGCAGACTCTCAACCACTGCGCCACCAGGGAGGCCCAGAAACCCAACTTTTAGAGACAGAGGAGGAGGAGAAGCCAGCAAAAGAGGCCCAGAAGGAGTATCCAGTGAGGCAGTAGAAAAACCAGAAGAGATTTTTTTCAAAAGAGCTAAGATAGGTGAATATTTCAAGAGAGGATCAAACAATGAAAAGCAGAGTATGGTAGAGACAGGGAAGAACTCTTCTAACGTGAAAATTACTAATGACTGTACAAGAACCATTTCAGTGGAGATGTGGTGGAAGGCAGATTAGGGTATATGAATAGTGGGGGAGGATGAAGAAAAGGACCCAAAGTGTGTATGCAATAAAAGCCAACATGACCATGGAAGGGAACAGAGATCTGCTAGAACTGTGTGACTCTTAACCCAGCTTCCAAAGAGCCCTGGAAGCCAGGGAAGGAGGTTATAATCGTGTTCACTAGGCAATGAGAGAGCTATGATATTTTCCTGAGCAAGGGGATAATGAGGTGAAATGCTTGTGGTGTGTTAGTTTGGTCTACTTTTGACCTTGAGATGGAAGAAGAAGAAAATAGAGAACGTGGCCACTTGGGAGATAAATGCAGTAATCCAGGAATGTCACAAGGACCAGGAGTTGGTGGTGGCTTCAGGAATAATGAGGGAATAAAACTCAAAGAGGTAGTTTCATGTACAGACTAAAAAACTCTGTTGATTGAGCAAATTTTATACATAAAAATACAACTCTCTGTGTCCTGGGAAAAGCCCCTATCACCAGAAGAAAAGCTGGTTTAAAGAAAAGCATATTACATATTTGTGTAGGAAGCTAAGACTGTTTTGTTAGTTTCTTTCCACCTTTGAAGACTTTCTAATGATCTGCTACATAAAAAAGCTGACCTTGGGCTTCCCTGGTGGCGCAGTGCTTGAGAGTCCGCCTGCCGATGCAGGAGACGCGGGTTCGTGCCCCGTTTCGGGAAGATCCCACATGCCGCGGAGCGGCTGGGCCCGTGAGCCATGGCCACTGAGCCTGCGCGTCCGGAGCCTGTGCTCCGCAAATGGGAGAGGCCACAACAGTGAGAGGCCCGCATAACGCAAGGAAAAAAAAAAAAAAAAAAAGCTGACCTTTGTGATTAAAAAATGTTAAATAGTCCTCTCCTCACTTCACTTATCCCTTTGGTGTCACTCCCTTGAATAGCTCAAAGACAATTTAATCTGTTTTGGTTAATGAATTCAGGTTCAAAACACTAGGTGCAGTTGCTGCTCCCAATTAGTAAATCAGATAGACCGTGAGCTATAGGTTCTATTCTATGTTCAGGTATATTAGAATGTACAATAATGGATATTTACAAGCGCTCATGTGAAGCACCCTAATTGCTAAGGCAGTTTCCCTCGATACAAAAGACAGTTTAAAGTTAAGCTATACCTGGTCCAAATTTAATTAATTTGGGGTCCTATTTTCTTAAAGAAGAAATCAAACACATACAAAACTGACACTTGAATAGGTAAAGACATGCTTTTTTTCTTTCCTTTTTAAATGTTAGTGAAATTAAGAAAAGATAATATTGGTGAACCTAAACATGTCCATAGCTATTCTGCTGCTGCTGCCGCTGCTGATAACAATGACAATGATGATGATGATGAAGATGATGATGACAGCCATTATGATGATGGCGATGGTGGTAGAGATGGATTTCAGAGTGATAGAATATAAGATTTAGGAATCCAGTGATGTTAAACAAATTGTATTGTCAGCAGTGACTCACATTAATGGAGTCATTATCAGAAAATTGCATATAATTCCTGTTATTGCAAGTCCTCAGGATAATATGGCTGTTCTGCTAGGAGATTTAGAAGCTGCCTGCCCTGTGTAATTTTGGAAATTGCTCTAATCTAGCTCGTGTGGATACAGAGCTCAGAGCAGACCCATCACACGTGCTTGGGCTCCTCAGGACAGCACTCTTTGAGGAAGTCACCTGCCTGATTGGCAGCACAGGCTGGCTCTTGTCCTCTGATAATAAATTCTCTCATTTATTGAGTACGCCCAAGTCTCTTGCCTGCATTTAACAGTGCAGAAGAAGTAACATGCTCATTTTACTCTAATAATGCTTTAGAAAATTGTCCCATTTCAAAATTATAATGTCAAAAATTACCTGCCACCAGGTCTTTGGAAGGAGAATGGTCAGCCCTCACAGACTTCTTTCAAATGCCAGCACCAGGCTCTCTGACTCTGTTCGTCAGACACTAGGCTATGGCGGTCTCTTAAAATCTTTTTTTTTCTCTCTCTCTTTCTGAGATAGTATCTCCCGTTAGATAAATTCTGGTTGCAATATTTTACTATTTTTAATCTTCCAGGAGGGAGGCAGTAATGCCCTTCTCCCTGTCCTTCACACTGATTTGTCTTTGCTTCTCATTATAGAGAGTCTGCTTAAGTCGTGGTGCCTGCTGCCAGTTCTATTAAACTGCAGAAGGAACTGCCAGGTCACAATTTATGCTACAATATCATAAAATTAACTTTCATGCAGAAACCCTTTTTTCCATCTCTCTTATTCATTTTTATGCTTAAGAAATCCTGATGATTTCTTTTAGAAGGATTAGTTGTCTTTTTCTTTGGAATTGACAAATTGGGCAGAATTTTGGTCTTAAGAGCAAAAGAAAATAGAATAAGAGCTTAATTCAAATTTCCTTCCTAATGATTACCAAATTCTTCCTGCCTTATTGCACAAGATTTAAAATTAGAAATGTGTGCTGTGGAATCTGGCGGGGTGGGGGAAATGAGTCGTTTTATGCAATGTGTCTATTACTCAATCTCAAGTTGAGGATCTCCACCCCTTGTGTGCCTATTTCTTCCTGCTGCTTCAGGCCCCCGTGGGAACTATTCTTTATTAACTGGGACCTGGGTGTCGTGCTGCTACTTCCTATTACATCCAGTGGAACCTGTGCTGAGTAGCATGTGTTCCCAACTGTCTTCCACTCCTCTCTTCTATCAGCCTGCAGGCTCAAATCTGGAAATGCAACTTGGTAAGTCTAGGCCTTGAACTCCAAATGCACCCCATGATGTCTCCATGACATCTGCTGGGCCAAAACCTTGGTCAGGGTTTGAGGAGTAAAAAATGGCAGATTTATGATTTTACTTTTCCTATAAGAACCTATTATTTTGCTCCTTAACAAATTATACTCCCCCTTCTCCAGTGCCCTTTCTTCTTAATCAAATAAAATATTCTCTTGCTGGATACCGGATGTAAAAGTAAGTATGCTGTTGTCATCAAAGGGCTTTCAAGGAAGAAAATCCTTTTCTGATATTAACAGATATCAGTAAAAACAAAATGATACTTGTTCTTATAGCCAATCATAATATTTCAACCTTAGAGTTACTCCTCAGCTATGAACAAAAATTTATCATTTAATTTGACAAATTTTTGTATAGATATTTTCTGATATTACAGGGTAGAGTGGAATAGGGAAACTTAATCTAAGTTGTCATCTTTACAGTTAGCATTTATTTCTTTCTAATACAAGAAGAATGTTTTATAATGAATAATGACTATTGCAAAACTGATATCATATTTCCATATTGTATCATTCTATTTATTTTTTCTGAATGGTGGAAGAAGAATATCTACATATAAAAATATTAGATGGGGGCTTCCCTGGTGGCGCAGTGGTTGAGAGTCCGCCTGCCGATGCAGGGGACACGGGTTCGTGCCCCGGTCCGGGAAGATCCCACATGCCACGGAGCGGCTGGGCCCGTGAGCCATGGCTGCTGAGCCTGAGCATCCAGAGCCTGTGCTCCGCAATGGGAGAGGCCACGGCAGTGAGGGGCCCGTGTACCGCAAAAAAAAAAAAATTAAATTAAATACTGTTACAGTTGTGAGTGTTTCACACTGAAGGCTGTCTTGGGAAGCAAACTTTTAAATTACCCAGTCTAAAAATATAGCTTAATGTGATACAGTTGCTAACCTGCTTGGAAGAGAACATTCTGTAATGTTATGAGAAAAGTACACAAGACATTTTACCCCATAACAATGAAGGACCATTGGACACTAACCACACGACTGTTCTCATTAGCATAACATCCCATTTAGCTGATCTCTGCTGAGCTTTCATTCATAGTTTATGTACAAAAGAAAAGCATGCAAAATAAACTGACTAGGAAGGAAGTGAGTGTGAGATGTCAATGAGCGTAAAAACCCTGGCACCTACTAGTTACGTATACGACCCCAACTTAAAAAAATGCAGCAAGTGAGCATTATATAGAGTTCTCAGCAAGAACTGCTTGAATCAATCCTGTGCCATTCTTACCAATTAGATAAACATTTCCCTGAGCTGGGCTTTGATCTAATGGGGGTCTCAAAAAAAACGATGACTTGCACTAGGTGGCATGACTGTAGCTATTGAAAAACAGACATAGGTAATATCTCATTAATTTAAGTGTTTCTGAAAAGCTTCTAAATCTAGTGTGATTTATAAAGACTCTATTGCAGTTTGAAGCCAGAAAATAAATATGTTTTCTGCCAAATGCACTTAAATAGTGAATTGCCAGTTATTTAAATTATAGGTCCATGCTAAATTTATCCATTCCTTTAATATAATGAAGACAGCAAGGCTACCTGAGAGCATGTAGCAGAAGAGATATGAGTCTTTCTTCCATTTACCACCACTGTGTTGCAGCCACAGGCTATAACTGTGTCATTTTAGGACAGGGGAGGAGACATATGACTAAATGCATGCTGAGCTCATTCTCAATTCTAGATACTAAGTGATCATTACACAAAAAAAGTTGTCTCTTTCTGACCTCCATAGGTATATCTTGGCAACTGAAGCACCTTATAAACTTCAGTCCAGGATATATAAATATGAATGGGATCCCTGGTGGCGCAGTGGTTAAGAATCCGCCTGCCAATGCAGAGGATACAGGTTCGAGCCCTGGTCCAGGAAGATCCCACATGCTGAGGAGCAACTAAGCCCGTGCACCACAACTGCTGAGCCTGCGCTCTAGAGCCTGCAAGCCACAACTACTGAAGCCCATGTGCCACAACTACTGAAGCCCACATGCCTAGAGCCCGTGCTCTCGCCCCAAGAGAAGCCAACGCAATGAGAAGCCTGCACACAACGAAGAGTAGCCCTCTCTGGCTGCAACTAGAGAAAGCCCGTGAGCAGCAACAAAGACCCAGTGCAGCCAAAAATAAATAAAAATAAAATAAATTAAATAAATATGCACGGGTGTTTGTGCCTCTGTATGTGTGTGTATCTCACAAACAATATCATAGTCTTGACTGGTTATCTGTACTTCACCCAGGCATGTATTTCCTTTTCTTGTACATTGGTTCTTTTTCCTGTGGCTTTAAAGGGCTGCCTTTCTCTTTTCTCCATTTAAAAATCTCACTAATTCCTTAAGCTTTACATAAATACCAGTTGTTTCATGCAGCTTTTTAGACACTCCCTGGCCCATTAAATTGTTCCTAATTAGAAACTCCCATAGCCTCCTGTATGTTCCTCTCCGGGAGAACAGGGTTCATTCTGCTTTGTATCAAACTTACTTAAAAAAAAAAAAAAAATCTATTCTCATAAATACACAATCAGTCCAAGGAATGCAACGTCCAGAACTTACTCATCTTTGTATTTTAACTCACATGATGACATGCATATCCTAAATCCAAATTATATGCATATTAGAATTAAACTGTATTAAACTTTGGTTATTTTCCCTGTGAAGAAAGAACATTAATGAATCTATTAAAGACTTTGCAATCTCAAGACTTGCAAAATAAGGAATTACTACTTATACAATGTCTATCTAAATCACAGTCATTGAGGACAAAGTGTGTTTCATCAGCCTGATTGACCAAAGTGAACAGACAAGCTGTCATGTACTGGGGACACATTTTAAAATTCTTATTTTAAACATTAACTCAGAGACTAGATAGGCCAACAAAAATAAAGTCTGAGTTTGCTAATCGATGGTTTTGGTGAAAGACTTGCCTTATCAGCTGTCTGACACAAATTTGTTGGGTGGTCTTAGGCAATTCATGTCTTGTCTTTAGACTTCAACTTCCTTGATTTATTATTTTTCTGACACCACTACAATGCCTTGTTCCACTTAATCAAAATGGTAGAAAAATCCTAAACCAGAAGAGGAAATATGCATTTTGTCCCATTTCACCATGGGCAGACTGTGTCATTTGGGGTAAGCCCTTTGCACTCTCCAGGATGCTCTGGAATTTGAGGTTATTAAACTAACATGTATGAGTGCACCCATTGTTCATCATAGGATGAGCCTCTCATGATATAATTTCTGAAGTTCAAATTATTCAAACGAAGGACTAATTCCCTGGATAGACAGTCTATTTCATGTTTACTTCCTTGAGAATATATATGTTCCTACTTAGCCAAAAATTATTTTAACTTTTTTAAAAAGTGAGTTTTTTCAGGGCCCTGACCAACAGTGAACAATGATTGACCTCACCAGCATGTTATCCAGGACACACTGCATGATGGTTCCTTTCATGTGTCAATTTGCCTGGTCCAACAGGTACCATGATTAAGCATTCTTTTTCAGTGTGTCTGTTAGGGTGTCCCCAGATGAGACGAGCATTTGAATCAGTGGACTCCTTCAAGTAGATTACCCTGCCCAGTATGGATTAGCATCATCCAATCCCTTGAGGACCTGAGGGGCTAGGAAGGAGGAATTTGCCTTTTTTGCTTCCTACCTGCCTGTTGAGCTGGAACATCTGTCTTCCCCTATCCTTAGACTGAGACTTACATCATGGGTTCCCCTGGTTCTTAGGCCTTCAGATGCTGACCAGATGTGCACCACCAGCTTGCAGATGGCAGATCATGGTACTTCTCAACCTCCATAATTGTGTAAGCCAATTCCTCAACAGGAGATAGATTAGATAGATAGATAGATAGATAATCTCCTTGGTACTATTTCTCTGGAGAAACCTGACTAATACACTCTAAGACATAAATGAAAAGGTGAATTTCCAAACAGGGCTCAGTTTGGAAAATGTTAGCTTTTTAGAATCACAGACATAAGGCCACTGACTCCTCTATATCACCTGCTCTTTCAATATCTCCTTCTCATTCATACACACAGTCATGTGAAAAAATGCCTTCTCTTATCATCTGTCATTCCTAGTCATTTATTCACCAAAAGAAAGATTCCTCATCCCTCAGTACTTCTACCTGAAAACATGTAACTCCTCCACAGCTTTTTGCATAAAAACTACTGGGTTTTAGAGTAGAAAATCCTCCTGTTTCCTGCAAAAATCAGAGGGCTGATTTCAAACAGTGTAACAGCGACTTCATTTTATTAATTAATTCATCAATGGGATAAAACTTGTCATTTAAACTTGTTTCTGAGATTCCAATCAAAGCTTAATTAGCATAAACATTTCAACATGTGTCCTATATTAGCAGCAGCCATCAGGAAATGAAGACTTCCAGCATGCAGGGGTGAGGAGGCTGAAAAGGTCATCCTCGTAGCCAAAAACTTTGGATATGTTTTTGTTAAAAAGGAGCATCCAAGAAAATGTTACAATTTGATGAATTCTAACAGCAGCCCTTTGTATGGGCTTGATGAATCAGTAAATTTGCAAACTTTTACTCTACCAGCAGGGAAACATTTGTAATAGTCAGACCTGTCCAAAGATGATGTGAGCTACTCTAGGGACAGTGAGATTCCCGATATGGAAAGTACTTATCAACTAGCCTAAGAAGCAGGGGCAAGCCTGATAATCCCAGTTGAAAAAGTGTAGTGGATATAGATGACAGTTGAAGAAGAGAGAATAAATTCTGTCTTTGAGGAGCTTTCCCAAGGTCAATTGGCCATAGCAGAATTCAGCTAGATGTTGGAGGCTCTATCTAGTTCAACTACCTTGAACCATTCCAAGCACTGAAAAGACCCTAGGGATATGAAACTTTGCTGACTTGAGGTAGGTTAGATAATTAACAGCTCATAGCCAATACAGACTTGCAGGAATATTAAATAGATTGGATACCTGGGAAGAGCAGAGGCTTGAAGAATAATACTTGCCCAAAGAATGGTAGAGAGAAGGACCCATACGCCAACTTCCCAATTTTATCAAGACCCAGTCTAAGCTTCCAGATACCATGTCACAAAATGCCAAACAGTCAGGCTGCTAGCAAAGAAGCATGAGAAGCACAATTCTCCAAGTCAGCAGACATCCCAGCTCTGCCTTTTCAAGGTAAAACCAAAGGAGTGCTGGACACTTGGCTCCCAGCTCTGCCATGCATTTGTAACAATGGTGTCTTGACTACCTTCCCTTCCTCAACTCTCTGGTCACCCCATTTCTCTCATGGCTTTAGATAAATCTGAAAGAAAAATTCCTCCCTCCTTCACCATCTCCCCAGCCTGGGCTGTGGCTACCAATTTCACAGTTTTTCCTCCAAGCAATGACAGGTTACCTCAGTTTCATTTCTGAGTTTGATGACCTCAATTGCTGCCCATTTCCTATCTATGTTCATGCAGAATTGTCTATTTATATTTGAAGTTTTTAGAAACATGGAAGAGAAGGCTGAGCCTTTTCCTTCAAAATAACTGCTTCGACAGCTTTATGGATGGCTAGTTGGTTTCTTCCTGACCTCCCTGAGAGGTCCCATCAGCTCTAACCCAGTTTCCCCTGAATTCATATTCCTGGCTCTGGGACAGCAGCAGACAGTTGTATCTTGTTCCACAATCCATAATTCTCAACTTCAAAGTTCAGTGCCAAATAAGATCGCACACTGTTGGATAACCTTTTGTACCAGCCCTTCAGCAGTAATTAAATCCTGCGCATTCCAAGCTGCCTAGAGAAAACCTAGGCCCTCTGCTTGTTTTCAAGTGCAAAAACAAAGCAAAACAAAATACAAAAAGAAAGAGCAGCCAAACAAGCATCGGAGATTTCCTCTCCATTAACTGCAAAGGCAGGGCACAGAGAAAGGCCTCTGGGTGAGAAAGGAGGAGGTGGCTGAGTTAAAGGGGATGTGTCAGAGCCCTTTGAGGGGCTTCTGCTAGAGCATAAGTGAGAGAAAAGTCTTAGTCTGTAAGTGGCAGGCTGATAAATCCTTTAAAAACCTTAAGTAGGCATGACTAGTCGGATCATGTGAACCGGGGAGACTGTGTGAGGCCCTGAGGTGACAAGTAATCAGTGCACGAAGCTTCTCAACTATTAAGGAACAGACAGGACTTACTGAGCTACTAGTGTGTGCCTCGGAGGTCATTATCATACCGACCATACACTGAACACTTACTACAGGATTTACTTACATGATATATAATCTTAATTGCATGCCTGGATCTATTTCTGCTTTACAAATAAAGAAACAGACTGAGACTATTTAAGAGACTTATCCAAAATTTATAAATAGTAGAGCTGGGATTTGAACCTGTTTCTTAAGTGAATTAAGTCAGAGAAAGACAAATATCATATATCACTTACATGTAGGATCTAAAATATGACACAAATGAACTTATTTACAAAATAGAAACAGACTCACATACATAGAAAACAAACTTAAGGTTACCAAAGGGGGAAGGAGGGAGAGGATAAATTGTGAGTTGGGGATTAGCAGATACAAACTACTCTATATGAAATAGATAAACAAGAAGGTCACGCTGTATAGCACAGGGAACTATATTCAATATCCTGTAATAAACCATAATGGAAAAGAGTATGAAACAGAATATACATGTATAACTGAACCACTTTGCTGTGCATAAAAAAAAAATTTTTTTTTTTTTAAAGTCTATGCTCTCTCTACCATGCCATGTTCCTGCACCCTACCCAAGGATCATCCTTTCTGTGGGCATCTGTGTTGAACACTCACTCTCACAGGAAAACACTACTCAGTGGTTTGCCAAACACTGGCTAACACTTACCACACTGAAGTCGACAAAAGTCTGTTGAACCAGACATTGTTCTTATCCCCACCATGGCTCATCTCTGTAACCACCACAAAAGGGAGGTTCTGGGAAATGAAAGACACACAAGAGCCCTCAGAAGCTGGCAATCAAGTTGGGATGATGTGCCAAGATTCACAGAGAGAATAACACCACCCTAGGACAAAGAGATCAACACAAGAGATGCTGGACTGGGTGACTACAAATTCTTGGTTAAGCGCCCAGGAGGAGGACAGGTTGAGTTAGAGGTTAGAGTGTCCAGGGAATGACGCATGGATGAGAATCTCTGAACAGGTCTCTGAAAGTTGGTTATTATTTGGGGAGACAGAGAGAAAGTGATAGAATCTTCAGAATATTAAGAGCCACAAAGGTCAGATGGCAGAAGTGGAAAAAATCATGATGTTTTCAAGGGACAGTGAGGACATTCCTTTGGCTGAAATAAGTTGTTAATGCTTTAGGACTAATGAAAGAGAGAGTCCAAAAAGTAATGATCCACCTAAATCAGAGATCTCATTATCTTAATTGTACAGTCCATCAGTAGAAAGAATTTAGCTGGAGCCCCAAGAATATGTACGTTTGTTCACATCTACATCATACACATGCATTACTGTCCAAATAGACTATTATGTAAAGTGAATTATGTCAGAATATTTTAAAGGATAAGATAAATAGCCATAATTATAAGTTCTAATATTTATTTTTTTCATTGAATGGATTTTGGGGGGTACTCATGCTCTATTTTAGAGCTAAATTCCTGCCCAGATCCTTTTTATTTCCCCAGTTTTATTGACGTATAGTTGACAAGTAAAATTTGTACATATGTAAGGTGTGCAGCATGATGTTTCGATATACATTATGAAATGGTTACCACAATCAAGCTACTTAATATATTCATCACTTCACATAGTTCCCTTTTTAAGTGTGTATGCGGTGAGAACACTTAAGATCTAGTTTCTTATCAAATTTCAAGTATGCAATACAGGATAAGTATAGTCACCGTGCTGTACATTAGATGTCTGGAAATCATTCATTCTACATAACTAAAATTTTGTACAGTTTGAGTAACCAACATCTCTTCATTTTCCCCCACACCTCTTCTTCGAGAAACCACCATTCTACTCTCTGCTTTTATGAGTTTGACTTTTAAAAATTCCACATATAAGTGAGATCATGCAGTATTTATCTTTCTGTGCCTGGCTTATTTCAATTAGCATAATGTCCCCCAGGTTCATCAATGTGTTCACAAATGGCAGGCTTTCCTTCTTTCTTAAGGCAGCAAAATGTTTCTTTGTGCCTTATTCATCCACTGACAAGCACTTAGGTTGTTTTCACATCTTGGCTATGGTGAATAATACTGCAGTGAACTTGTTCAAGATCCTAAGTTCATATACACAGAAGTGGGATTACTGGATCATAAGACAGTTCTAATTTTACTTTTTGAGGAAACTCCATATTGTTTTGCATAACAGCCATACCAATTTACATTCAATTGTGTACCAACAATGTGTAAGGGGGTCTCTTTACATCCTCACCAAAACTGGATATGTTTTGTCTTTTTTTTTTTAACATCTTTATTGGAGTATAATTGCTTTACAATGGTGTGTTGTTTCTGCTTTATAACAAAGTGAATCAACTATAAATATACATATATCCCCATATCTCCTCCCTCTTGCATCACCCTCCCACCCTCCCTATCCCACCCCCAGGTGGTCACAAAGCACCTAGCTGATCTCCCTGTGCTATGTGGCTGCTTCCCACTAGCTATTGATTTTACCTTTGGTAGTGTATATATGTCCAGGCCATTCTCTCACTTCATCCCAGCTTACCCTTCCCCCTCCACATGTCCTCAAGTCCATTCTCTACTTCTGTACCTTTATTCCTGTCCTGCACCTAGGTTCTTCAAAACCTTTTTTTTGGTTCCATATATACGTCCTAGAATACAGTATTTATTTTTCTCTTTCTGACTTACTTCACTCTGTATGACAGTCTGTAGGTCCATTCACCTCACTAAAAATAACTCGATTTCATTGCTTTTTATGGAAGAGTAATATTGCATTGTATATATGTGCCACATGTTCTTTACCCATTCATCTCTTGATGGACATTTAGGTTGCTTCCATGTCCTGCCTACTGTAAATAGAGCTGCAATGAACAATGTGGTATGTGACTCTTTTTGAATTATGGTTTTCTCAGGGTTTATGCTCGGTAGTGGGATTGCTGGGTTGTATGGTAGTTCTATTTTTAGTTTTTTAAGGAACCTCCATACTGTTCTCCATTGTGGCTGTATCAACTTACATTCCCACCAACAGTGCACGAGGGTTCCCTTTTCTCCACACCCTCTCCAGCATTGTTTTTTCATTTTTTGATGATGGCCATTCTGACCGGTGTGAGGTGATACCTCATCATAGTTTTGATTTGCATTTCTCTAATGATTAGTGATGCTGAGGATGCTTTCAGGAGTTTGTTGGCAATCTGTGTATCTTCTTTGGAGAAATATCTGTTTAGGTCTTCTGTGAATTTTTGGATTGGGTTGTTTGTTTATTTGATATTGATAAAGCATGAGCTGCTTGTAAGTTTTGGAGATTAATCCTTTGTCAGTTGCTTCATTTGCAAATATTTTCTCCCATTCTGAGGGTTGTCTTTTTGTCTTATTTATGATTTCCTTTGCTGTGCAAAAGCTTTTAAGTTTCATTAGATCCCATTTGTTTATTTGTGTTTTTATTTCCGTTTCTCTAGGAGGTGGGTCAAAAAGGATCTTGCTGTGATTTATGTCATAGGGTGTTCTGCCTATGTTTTCCTCTAAGAGTTTGATAGTGTCTGGCCTTAGATTTAAGTCTTTAATCCATTTTGAGTTTATTTTTGGGTATGGTGTTAGGGAGTGTTCTAATTTCAATCTTTTACATGTTAACTGTCCATTTTTCCCAGCTCCACTTATTGAAGAGGCTGTCTTTTCTCCATTGTATATTCTTGCCTCCTTTATCAAAGATAAGGTGACTATAAGTGCGTGGATTTATCTCTGGGCTTTCTATCCTGTTCCATTGATCTATGTTTCTGTTTTTGTGCCAGTACCACACTGTCTTCATTACTGTAGCTTTGTATTATAGTCTGAAGTCTGGGAGCCTTATTCCTCCAGCTGCTCTTTTCTTTCTCAAGATTGCTTTGGCTATTCGGAGTTTTTTGTGTTTCCATACGAATTGTGAAATTTTTTGTTCTAGTTCTGTGAAAAATGCCATTGGTAGTTTAATAGGGATTGCAATGAATCTGTAGATTGCTTTGGATAGTATAGCCATTTTCACAGTGTTGATTCTTCCAATCCAAGGACATGGTATATCTCTCCATATGTTTGTATGATCTGTAATTTCTTTCATCAGTGTCTTATAGTTTTCTGCATACAGGTCTTTTGTCTCCTTAGGTAGGTTTATTCCTAGGTATTTTATTCTTTTTGTTGCAATGGTAAACGGGAGTGTTTCCTTAATTCCTCTTTCAGATTTTTCATTATTAGTATATAGCAATGTCAGAGATTTCTGTGCATTAATTTTGTATCCTGCTACTTTACCAAATTCATTATTAGCTCTAGAAGTTTTCTGGTAGCATCTTTAGGATTCTCTATGTATAGTATCATGTCATCTGCAAACAGTGACAGCTTGACTTCTTTTCTCATTTGTATTCCTTTCTTTTTCGTCTCTGATTGCTGTGGCTAAAATTTCCAAAACTATGTTGAATACTGGTGGTGACAGTGGACAACCTTGCCTTGTTCCTGATCTTAGAGGAAATGGTTTCACTTTTTCACCATTGAGAACGATGTTGGCAGTGGGCTTGTCATATATGGTCTTTATTATGTTGAGGTAAGTTCCCTCTAGGCCTACTTTCTGGAGGGGTTTTATCATAAATGGGTGTTGAATTTTGTCAAAAGCTTTTTCTGCATCTATTGAGATGATCATATGGTTTTTCTCCTTCAATTTGTTAATATGATTTATCACATTGATCGGTTTGCATATGTTGAAGAATCCTTGCATTCCTGGGATAAACCCCATTTGACCATGGTGTATGATCCTTTTAATGTGCTGTTGGATTCTGATTGCTAGTATTGTGCTGAGGATTTTTGCATCTATATTCATCAGTGATATTGGCCTGTAGTTTTCTTTCTTTGTGACATCTTTGTATGGTTTTAGTATCAGGGTGATGTTTGCCTCATAGAATGACTTTGGGAGTGTTCCTCTCTCTGCTATATTTTGGAAGAGTTTGAGAAGGATAGGTGTTAGCTCTTCTCTAACTGTTTGATAGAATTCACCTGTGAAGCCATCTGGTCCTGCACTTTTGTTTGTTGGAAGATTTTTAATCACAGTCTCAATTTCAGTGCTGTGATTGGTCTGTTTATATTTTCTATTTCTTCCAGGTTCAGTCTTGGAAGGTTGTTCTTTTCTAAGACTTGGTCCATTTCTTCCAGGTTGTCCATTTTATTGGCATAGAGTTGCTTGTAGTAATCTCTCATGATCCTTTGTATTTCTGCAGTGTCAGTTGTTACTTCTCCTTTTTCATTTCTGATTCTATTGATTTGAGTCTTCTCCCTTTTTCTCTTGATGAGTCTGCCTAATGGTTTATCTATTTTGTTTATCTTCTCAAAGAACCAGCTTTTAGTTTTATTGATCTTTGCTATCATTTCCTTCATTTCTTTTTCATTTATTTCTGATCTGATGTTTATGATTTCTTTCCATCTGCTAACTTTAGGGGTTTTTTTTGTTCTTCTTTCTCTAATTACTTTAGGTGTAAGGTTAGGTTGTTTATTTGAGATGTTTCTTGTTTCTTGAGGTAGGGTTGTATTGCTATAAACTTCCCTCTTAGAACTGCTTTTGCTGCATCCCACAGGTTCTTGGTCAACGTGTTTTCATTGTCATTTGTTTGTAGTTATTTTTTGATTTCCTCTTTGATTTCTTCAGTGATCTCTTGGTTATTAAGTAGTGTACTATTTAGCCTCCATGTATTTGTATTTTTTACACATTTTTTTCCTGTAATTGATAGCAAGTCTCATAGCATTGTGGTCGGAAAAGATATTTGATATGATTTTAACTTTCTTAAATTTACAAAGGCTTGTTTTGTGACCCAAGATATGATCCTGGAGAATGTTCCATGAGCACTTGAGAGTAAAGTGTATTCTGTTGTTTTTGGATGGAATGCCCTAGAAATATCAAATATCAATTAAGTTCATCTTGTTTAATGTGTCATCTAAACCTTGGGTTTCCTTATTTATTTTGATTTTGGATGATTTGTCCACTGGTGAAAGTGGGGTGTTAAAGTCCCCTACTGTGATTGTGTTACTGTTGATTTCCCCTTTTATGGCTGTTAGCATTTGCCTTATGTATTGAGGTGCTCCTTTGTTGGGTGCATAAATATTTACAATTGTTATATCTTCTTCTTGGATTGATCCCTTGATCACTATGTAGTGTCCTTCTTTGTCTCTTGTAATAGTCTTTATTTTAAAGCCTATTTTGTCTGATATGAGAATTGCTACTCCAGCTTTTTTTTTGATTTCCATTTTCATGGAGTATGTTTTTCCATCCCCTCACTTTCAGTCTGTATGTATCCCTAGGTCTGAAGTGAGTCTCCTGTAGGGAGCATATATACGGGTCTTGTTTTTGCATCCATTCAGCCAGTCTATGTCTTTTAGTGGGAGCATTTAATCCATTTACATTTAAGGTAATTATCAGTACGTATGTTCCTATGGCCATTTTCTTAATGTTTTGGGTTTGTTATTGTAGGTCTTTTCCTTCTCTTGTGTTTCCTGCCTAGAGAAGCTCCTTTAGCCTTTGTTGAAAGCTGGTTTGGTGGTGCTGAATTCTCTTTCTTTTCCCTTTCATCACTTTAAGTATGTCTTGCCATTCCCTTCTGTCTTGCAGAGTTTCTGCTGTCAGATGTTAACCTTATGGGGATTCCCTTGTATGTTATTTGTTGTTTTTCCCTTGCTGCTTTTAATATTTTTTCTTTGTATTTAATTTTTGATAGTTTGATTAATATGTGTCTTGGTATGTTTCTCCTTGGATTTATCCTGTATGGGATTCTCTGCACTTCCTAGGCTTGAGTGACTATTTCCTTTCCCATTTTAAGGAATTTTTCAACTATAATCTCTTCAAATATTTTCTCAGTCCCTTTCTTTTTCTCTACTTTTTCTGGGACCCTTATAATTTGAATGTTGGTGTGTTTAATGTTGTCCCAGAGACTGTCCTCAATTCTTTTCATTCTTTTTCTCTTTATTCTGCTCTGTAGTAGTTAATACCACTATTTTATCTTCCAGGTCACTTATCCGTTCTTCTGTCTCAGTTATTCTGCTATTGATTCCTTCTAGGGAATTTTTAACTTCTTTCATTGTGTTGTTCAGTATTGTTCGTTTGCTCTTTAGTTCTTGTAGGTCCTTGTTAAACATTTCTTGTATTTTCTCCATTCTGTTTCCAAGATTTTGGATCATCTTTACTAACATTACTCTGAATATTTTTCTCAGGTAGACTTCCTATTTCCTCTTCATTTGTTTGGTCTGGTGGGTTTTCCTTGCTCCTTCATCTGTTGTGTTTCTCTGTCTTCTCATTTGGCTTAAATTACTGTGTTGGTGTCTGTTTTTCAAAGGCTGCAGGTTCATAGCTCCCGTTGTTTTTGGTGTCTGCCCCCAGTGGCTCAGTTTGGTTCAGTGGGTTGTGTAGGCTTCCTGGTGGAGGGAACTGGTGCCTCTTTTCTGGTGTATGAGGCTGGATCTTGTCTTTCTGGTAGGGAGAAGCACGACCGTAGGTATGTTCTGGGTTGTCTGTGACCTTAGTATGATTTTAGGCAGCCTCTCTGCTAATGGGTGGGATTGTGTTCCTGTCTTGCTAGTTGTTTGGCATAGGGTGTCCAGCACTGTAGTTTGCTGGTTGTTGAGTGTATCTGGGTCTTAGTGTGGAGGTGGAGATCTCTGGGAGAGCTTTCACTGTCTGATATTACATGGAGCTGGGAGGTCTCTGGTGGACCAATGTCCTGAAATTGGCTCTCCCACCTCAGAGGCACAGGCCTGACACCCGGCCGGAACACCAATACCCTGTCAGCCACACA
Organism: Lipotes vexillifer; assembly: GCF_000442215.2. Classification (NCBI taxonomy): domain Eukaryota; kingdom Metazoa; phylum Chordata; class Mammalia; order Artiodactyla; family Lipotidae; genus Lipotes; species Lipotes vexillifer. The sequence continues at coordinate 457,797 of NW_006782866.1, forward strand.
GCTCAGAAGAAAAAGGAGAACAAAAGAAAGAAAGAAAGAAAGAAAAAAAAATGAAATAACAAGAAATAAAGTTACTAAAATAAAAAAATTAATTATTTTTTAAAAATTTAAAATAAAATAAGAAGAAAGAAGAGAGCAACCAAACCAAATACAAATCCACCACTGGTAACAAGCAGTAAAAAGTATATCAAAAAAAAACCAGAAAACAGACAGAACCCTAGGACAAATGGTAAAAGCAAAGCTATTCAGACAAAGTCACACAAAGAAGCATACACATACACAATCCCAAAAAGAGAAAAAGGAAAAATATCTATCTATCTATCTATCTATCTCTCTCTCTCTCTCTCTCTCTCTCTCTCTCTCTCTCTCTATATATATAATATATATATAAAAGGAAGAGAACAACCAAATCAATAAACAAATCTACCAATGATAATAAACTCTAAATAGTAAACTAAGATAAACATAAAACCAAACATCAATCACATACAGCAAACCCCAAGTCTACAGTTGCTCCCGAAGTCCACTGCCTCAATTTTGGGATGACTCATTGTCTATTCAGGTATTCCACAGATGCAGGGTACATCAAGTTGATTGTGGAGATTTAATCCACTGCTCCTCTGGCTGCTGGGAGAAATTTCCCTTTCTCTTCTTTGTTCGCACAGCTCCCGGGGTTTAGCTTTGGATTTGGCCCTGCCTCTGCATGTAGGTCTCCTGAGGGTGTCTGTTCCTGTCCAGACAGGACAGGGTTAGAGGAGCAGCTGATTAGGGGGCTCTGGCTCACTCAGGCCGGGGGGAGGGATGGGTAGGGGATGCGGGGTGAGCCTGCGGTGGCAGAGGCCAGCATGACATTGCAACAGCCTGAGATGTGCTCTGTGTTCTCCCAGGGAAGTTGACCCTGGATCACAGGACCCTGACAGTGGCAGGATGCACAGGCTCCAGGGAGGGGAGGTGTGGATAGTGACCTGTGCTTTGCACACAGGCTTCTTGGTGGCTGCAGTAGCAGCCTTAGCGTCTCATGCCCGTCTCTGGTGTCCGCACTGATAGCCACAGCTTGCGCCCATCTCTCAATCTCATTTAGGCAGTGCTCTGAATCCCCTCTCCTCGCACACCCTGAAACAATGGTCTCTTGCCTCTTAGGCAGGTCCAGACTTTTTCCTGGACTCCCTCCCAGCTAGCTGTGGTGCACTAGCCCCCTTCAGGCTGTGTTCACGCAGCCAACCCCAGTCCTCTCCCTGGGATCTGAGCTCCGAAGCCCGAGCCTCAGCTCCCAGCCCCCATCTGTCCCAGCGAGTGAGCAGACAAGCCTCTCAGGCTGGTGAGTGCTGGTCGGCAGCTATCCTCTGTGCGGGAATCTCTGAGCTTTGCCCTCTGCACCACTGTTGCTGCACTCTCCTCTGTGGCTCCGAAGCTTCCTTCCCCCACGCCCACCCTTCTCTACCAGCGAAGGGGCTTCCTAGTGTGTGGAAACTTTTCCTCCTTCACAGCTCCCTCCCCAAGGTACAGGTCCTATCTCTATTCTTTTGTGTCTGTTTTTTCTTTTTTCTTTTGCCCTACCCAGGTACATGGGGAGTTTCTTGCCTTTTGGGAAGTCTAGTGTTCAG
>NW_006782866.1:459410-472656 GCF_000442215.2 Lipotes vexillifer
TAGGAGTTGTTCCACATGTAGATGTATTTCTGATGTATTTGTGGGGAGGAGGGTGACCTCCATGTCTTACTCCTCCACTATCTTCAAGGTCTATCTTTTGTCTTTTTGATAATAGCCAGTCTACAGGTGTAAGGTAATATCTCATTCCGGTTTTGAATTGCATTTCCCCAATAATTACTGATGTGAATACCTTTGGACATTTGTATATCTTCTTTTGAGAAATATATATTACAGTCCTTTGCTCATTTTTACATTGGGCTGGTTATTTATTTATTTATTTACTTACTTACAGTTTGCAATTACTTTCACCCACTCCATAGGTTATCTGTCATCTAGTGATTGTTTCCTTTGCTGTGTAAAAGCTTTACAATTTTATTCAATCTCATTTATTTTGGCTCTTGCTGCCTGTGTTTATAGGTCACATCAAAGGAAAAAAAAAATATTGCCCAGACCAATTTCAAGAGATTTTTCTCTATGCTTTCTTCTAGTAGTTTTAGAGATTCAAGTCTTATGTTTAAGGCTTTAATCAATTTTGAGTTGATTTTTGTTTATGGTGTCAGATAAGCATTCAATTTCATTCTTCTTCATATAGATATCCAGTTTTCCCAGCACCACTTAATAAAGAGACCAGCTTTCCCCAGTGTATGTTTCTGGCACCCTTGTCAAAGATCAGTTGACCATAAATCCATGGATTTCTTTCTGGGCTCTCTATTCCATTCCATTTGTCTATGTAATATCTTATGAAATCAGGAAGTGGGATCCCTCCAGTTTGTTTTTCTTTCTCAAGATAGTTTGTCTCTTCAGAGCCTTTGTGGCTCCACATGAATTTTAGAATATTTTTTTCTATTTAGATTAAAAATAACATGGAATTTGTGTAGGAATTACACTGAATCTGTAGATCTCTTTTGGAAGTATAGGTATTTTAAAAACGTAAATTCTTCCAACCTATAAACAGGGAATGCTTTTTTCATTTATTTGTGTCTTCTTCAATCTTTTTCATCAATGTTTTATAACATTCAGTGTACAGATCTTTCACCGCTTTGGTTAAATTTATTTGTAAGTATTTTTCTCTTTTTGTTGTTATTATTGAATGGGATTGTTTTCTTAATTTCTTTTTCAGATAATTTGTTGTTAGTGCAGAGAAACAACTGATTTTTGTATGTTGATTTTGTGTCCTGAAACTTACTAAATTTGTTTATTAGTTCTAGCAGGTTTTTGGTGAAGTATTTAGGGTGTTTTATATATATAAGATCATTTAATCTGCAAACAGAGACAATTTTACTTCTTCCTTTCTGATTTGAATGACTTTAATTTCTTTTTCTTGCCTAATTGCTCTGGCTAGGACTTCCAGTATTATGTTGAATTGGCGTGAAAAGAGTGGACACCCTTGTCTTGTTCCTGATCTCAAAGGAAAAACTTTTAGCTTTTCATCACTGGGTATGATGTTAGCTGTGGGCTTGTCAGCTATGTCCCTTATTATGTTGAGGTACATTCCTTCTATACCTAATTTGTTGAGAGTCTTTTTTTTTTTTTTTTTGATCATGAATGGTTTTGAATTTTGTCAAATGCTTACTCTACATCTATTGAGATAAAACTGTAATTTTTAATCCTTCATTCTGTTAAGGTGGTGCATTAAGTTTATTGATTTGTGTATGTTGAACCATCCCTGCATCCCAGGAACAAATACCAATTGAGCATGGTGTTTGATCCTTTTACTGTGATGTTGAATTCAGATTGCAAGTGTTTTTTTTTTTTTTTTGAAGATTTTTGCATTTATATTCATCAGAGATATTGGCCTGAGGTGTTTTATCTAGATTTGGTATCAGGGTAATGTTGGCCTCATATAATAAGTTTGGAAGTGTTCCTTTCTTTTCAATTTTTTGGAACAGTTTGAGAAGGACTGTCTTTAATTCTCCTTTAAATGTTCGGTAAAATTCAGCATTGAAGCCATCTGGTCCTAGGCTTTTTCTTTGTTGGGAGATTTTTGATTACTGGTTCAATCTCCTTACTCATTATTGGTCTGTTAAGATTTTATATTTCTTAATGATTCAGTCTTGGTACATTGTATGTTTCTAGGAATTTAGCCATTTCTTCTAGGTTATCCACTTTTTGATGTATAATTATTCATAGTAGTCTTGTATGATTTTTGTATTTCTGTGGTATCAGCTGTAGTTTCCTCTTTCTATTATAATTTCGTTTATTCGAGTCGTTTCTCTTTTTTTCTTGGTTAGCCAAGCTAAACGTTTGTCAGTTTTGTTTACCTTTTTTTTAAAAAAACCTCATAATTTCATTGATCTTTTTTATTGTGTTTCCAGTCTCTATTTTATTTATTTTGCCTCTAATCTTTATTATTGCCTTCTTTCTGATAATCTTGGGCTTATTTGTTCTTTTTCTAGTTCCCTGAGGTATAAAGTTAGATTGCTTATTTGAAATCTTTCTTTTTTCTTAACATAGGTATTTATCACTATATATTTCCCTCTTAGTACTACTTTTGCTGCTTCCCATAAGTTTTGGTACATTGTGTTTCCATTTTCATTTGTTATAAGGAATTTTTTACTTCACTTTTGATTTATTTCTTCTTTGACTCATGGGTTCTTCAGGAGTGTGTTGTTTAATTTACTCCTATTTGTTCATTTTCCAATTTTCCTCCTGTTGTTAATGTCTAGTTTCATATCACTTTGGTCAGAAAACATGCTTGATATGATGTCAATTTTTCTTATATTTGTTAAGACTTGTTTTTTATCTCTTCTCCTAATACTATTAAGTTTTACAAGGGCAGAGAACTTGTTAAACACGAATTGATAAGTCCTCCCACATAGAGCTAAATGTTATTTAGAAAGCTTGAGTTTATTCAAATATGTTGTGTGATTGGGAATATTTAACCCTAAGGAGTTAAGTAAAAACTAAATAGATAAAGAGTTGAGTAAAAAATTAAAAAGGCATGGGGACAGCAATATATTACTTCATCTGAGGGTACACAGTCAAGGCTTAAAAAGAACTGGCAATAGAAAATATGCTTCTGGCGATGTGAGAGGGAAGTCTCCCCAAAGTGAACACATCAGCATTCCACCAAGCCCCCACCTCCAGGGTAGCTGCAAAACCTAGGGCCTATGGGATTTTCACACAAAACCATCAATTCCACAAGAGATCAAGAAAGAAGTCAGACTGACTCACAAGAGAGCTTCCTACAATGACAGACAGGGGACTTTACCAGAGATCAGAAAAAACAACAGTCTTAGATGATAGCTCTGAAACCTCAATGAATTAGATAAAGCACCTTGGGAGGTCAAATCAATGACCTTGATCTAGATCCATCTTAGAATAACCCAGTAACTGAAAAATTAACAAGGTTGCATGTACACACTAGCATACTTCTAAGTAGTAGAGGTCTGAGTAGGAGAAACAGAAAAGTATTATTAAAATCTTATATAGTAAACAATATTTAACAAAATATAAGCCACAAAGTTCAAATTAATCTGGATAATGATACACAGTTCTTTTGCAGTTATTTCTTAGCCTTACAATGATTAAAAAGAACTGGGTATTCCTGTTTTTATGTATTACATTTGGATTGTCTTTGAGTGTTTTGTAAAAGACTAATTCAGAACAATCTCAATTTTTGTTTTTGCATGGATTACAACTTGTAACCGTTAGTTATAATTTCATTTAGAACATTGATAAAATCTCTTCCTTGGTTTCTGTTTCCAATACTTGCCCCTTAAATCAATTCAAGTGTTGTTTTAGAATCAGGGTCAACTTATACATTAGGCTCAGAGGAAAAATGTTTTAAGCTCACATTACTTTTAGGGGCCCAGGGAAACAGTTTAATTTCCTTTGAAATCAGAATTTTAAAAAATGAACTTTTAGGTCAAAGAAAATGTCTTAATGTATAATATTAATATGTTCGCCTTTATACCAATGCAGTCATAAAATATAAATTTAAAAATTTTTAATTTTTAAACAAAATTTTTAACAGAAGGAAATGCCCATAAGGCAAAAGTGCCTAGAACTCAAGAAATTCATAATATCGTTCTGTTCCGATGGACTCTTTCTGAAATCAAAATCGTATCTCTGCCACTCCACTATTCCGAGGCCTTAGAGTTTTATTTGCTGAGAGTGGATACAAAAGACAAACATAACACATCTTAGAATCTGGTCCCTACCAGACTTTGCGGCATCATCTTGCACAAGACGTCATCCCAATTTGTGCCTGCATATTAGCTGTATGAATCTACTCTCAGCTCTATTCCCTTAAGTCACTGCCTCCTCCTCTCACCTCTAGATGTTTCCCTCAATAAATGTAACATACCTTTTTCTGGATGCAATTATCATTCGGATAATATGGAGAGAAAGGCTATTTACCAAGTTTTCCACTCAAAGGAAATATTTCTCTCTCAATTTCTACCAAAGTTCTGCCTCTATGCAAATTCCACAGAAAATGCCATCTCCTCTGAGAAGTCTCCCCAGATTCCCCTCCATAGCATGATCTTTATATCTGTTATATTCTTTTTGCCACCCTCTTCATGAACTCTTAGATTGTACACAGCCTAATCATTCCCCTTACATAATTTAATATTGAGCACATGTCACTCTTCCACTGGTATAAGAGTCAGAAGTAAAATTTCCCCTCTAGATTGTAGCTATTAGAGGGCAGGGGACATATTTTTTTCATTTTCGTTCCCTTATTTAACTCTCCACAGTGTCTTATTACATATGCTCATTGTAAGTGCTCAATGTGTTCCTTATAGTTAAATGCAACGTAGGCGATATTTGCAGTATTTCATCAGCATTACCCGCCTAAAGCTGTTTTACTAAATGCAGAGGCAACTACTTTGTGGCCAGGACAATGTTCTCCCATCTCTGATAGTTCCTGCACTTCTGTGTTTGTTACAACAGCATATTTTAATAGACAAATTACTGGACCGAGTGTCAAGAGTCCATGTTTCTTACTCTTTACTTTTAAATTAGCTAAAGCCATCTTATATCACTTTATCTCTCTGGGATTATTTCCTCATCTATAAAGCAAGGGATGGACAATAACTGATCTCAGGGAACTTCTGGCTCTGGCATTCTATAGTTTTATGACCTACTGATCCTAGTTCTAATATGATCAAATATGAATTAGGACTAAGGGCTTCCACAAGATACAAGAAGGGAATACATTTCATGTGCCTGCTGACAACTCTACCCGAGCAGGCTGGTAGTGATGTGAGCCTTCAGGTACAGTCCAAGAACCATGGCAAGTTCCCACCAGTGGGTAAAGCTCATTCTACCTCTCCGTGTGCCTAGCCCTTAAGTTATTTTTACTCCTAAGTTTAAGGAACATGAGTTCCTAATCTCCTTGGGCACTGAGATCAGTGTAAGAGGACACTAAATGAGAATTCTCCAAACAAAAGCAATAGTTTTTCACCTCTCACCAAAGACAGAAACAAGGTCTTATTAAAACTCGCACACAGTGCATGAAATAACTACATGGCCAGTGAGAAGGACTGTTAAAGGGCCTCCTTCTGCTTGCTTTAAATCTGTATATTCAATTGAATTTTGAGATTTTCTTTGTTCTATTCCTTTTCCTTCAGTAACACCAAAAGAGAGACAGCTGGGGACTGCAGGGAATAAGACAGTTTGGAAGAATAGTTTCTAGTAAGTCCCCCAGAGCAGAAATTTGTACGGTTAATCTTTTAGAGAAACTTGTAGTTCTCTGAATTTGCGTTGGTTTTACTCACATTTTCCAGACGTTTACTGCCAACCCAGCATTACCAGCCTGAGTTAACTCAGATTCCATGGGTTTGCTGTCCTAAATTTTCTAACCAAAGAAAAACCCGAGTTGCTATCCACAGCCATGGGTTTTTAAGGCTAAGTTGAAGATGCCCTGATTCATCCATAATCTTCATTCTTGCTCTCTTGAGAGGACTAAACACGGCATGGCAGACAAGTCTGACCTGGAGTCACCAAAAGCCTCAAACTGTGACCAAACCTGTAATTGGAGTCTCTTTAACCATTTGCTAACCTGAATACCAACTAGGAAATAATTATCTAGCACCTACTACAGGTAAGACCCTTACCATGCATTTTACATTTGTTAGCTCATTTAACATATAAAATCACCCTACAGAATAACTGTTAATTTTACCATTTTAAAAATGAAAAAGCTGAAGACCAGAGCAATGGCCTCTGTAACCACAGAGCTAGGAGGGGGAGGGGCAGTGCCCCGCAACACCCCTACTGTGACCCCAGGGCATCCTATCCATAGATACCTCTATTATTACCACGTTAGCTGCTGCCTCCCACAAGTAGGATCATATGTTTTCTTCTTTGCACCTATAGTAGCTAACACAGGGCCTTTCATGGAACTGCTACTGTTTGTCTCTGTGTGGACTTGAGAAAGGAGAGACAGGTGGGGCTGGGGCCATCAAAGAAGGCTTCCTGAATGTGTGGGGAGGGGAGGAGGTATAGATGTGTCTAGAAGAATGGATGGGTTGGGGTTGACCAACTTAAGCTGCACAGCATTTATTTCCATAAGGGAAAGTTTGCCTGGGCAAAGGCACAGGGGACTGAAGGCATGTAACATGACTGCATGTGAACTAGGATGGTGCCGTTAGCCAATACTGGATATAAGAAATGAGAAATTACTGACTGATGTGATTAGCCTGGGCTCAGAAATACTGCCTCTTTGAAGGTCTAGGTTCTGGTCTTGCAAGTTCTCAAGCTTGCCCAAGGGCAATGATTGGTCTCACCCACACACCTCCTCCCATTTTCCATTTCCACTAAAGAGAGAAAGCTTAACTTTAAGGTGAGCTCTTTGCCTTTGATATTCTGACAAGAAATGTACATTGCTGTTTGCCAAACCTACCCCACTGAACTGCCCTTATTCTTGGAAGAAAATAAAAAGGAAACAGAGGACATTAGGAAGGGGCTGCTTTCTGGTACAGTTGTTCATTTAGAAAAGTCATTTCAAATTGCACGAGGTGCTTCAATTGCCCTAATTTCCTGAAATTAATTCTAAATTTTATGGGTACAATTTGTTTCCCTAAGTCTCTAATTATGCTTTTAACATTCAATCTTTCAAACTCAAGCCATTAGTGACTTAATATGGTGTTATCAGGAGATAAAGTGGAGTTAGGAGTGTGGGTGGGAATTACAAGAGCAGAAGTTGCACCTGTGCTTGTGCTGGTTTGAAATTGATGTCCCCTGGAGGAAGGCTAAAAGAAAAATCTAACAAGTCATCAAAACAGACTAAAGTAAAGTCTGAAAATTAGTATTTAAGGTATTAGGACAAGGGGCTAGGAAGGGCTTGAGAGTTCCATTTAAACTTATTGAACACGGGTGCTAGTGTGGGATTTCAGGTCAAATAAGAATTGTAGGAAATACAGATATCATCAGACAGCAAAGCATGCACAAGGTATAAGTGCTATGGTTAGAGGAAGACTTTCAAGGACACAAAAATTAAGGAAGGAGACAGGTAATAAGTAGCTCAGAGACATGACAAAAAAATTGAAAGTTGAATCACTGAATATCTGGGAATAGCCTGTTGGAGAAGCAAGACAAGATAATCAGTAAAGCAGAATCATCATTCCTTAAATGTTCCATCAATATGCATCAACTCAGCAGCCACAGGGCTGCTTCTATTTCTTAAAAGATGAGGTTTACCAGGTGACCTGTACACCTTAACACCCCAAACACACATAGTTCCCATCTGTGCCAACACAATCTGCTCTGTGGTTCTGATGACAGTATATGATTTAAACCCTAACATGCTGTAAAGTTTTAGAAACAGTAGACCAAAGGGAGCTAATATAGGCATGGATGTTCAAACAGAGGAGCAGACGACCCAGATTGTACTACAGAGAATTCACAGTTTGAGAAACTGAGGAGGAAGGAAAAAAAAAGAACTGACTTTCAGGAAACTGACAGACTAAACACACTGGAGTTTGGGAAGAACCAAGTCCTGCCAGGAAGACCTTGGAAAGGAGATGCAAGAGAAGCCCAGCTAGTTATAGGCATTCATCGCTTGAAGTCTGGGAGTAGAAAAATAGGAGACATTGTCTCTACAATCAACAAAATCAACCACTGAGGCAGGCGGAAGAAGGAACGATCACTACTTGGTGGGAGAGAAGAGAATCACACCCATGAAACAACAATGAGTTGTTTGGAACAGAAAAATTCCTCCTCAAAAAAATATGTTCTGTAGAAGCTTAAAAGGTAAGAAATCATTGGATCTTGAGATGTCCAGTGAAATCTCCTCAGATGAGAGAAGTTCCTAGCTGGAGTCAAAGGATGAACAGATATCGGAGAGATGGGAAAATTAACACTCTTAGCAAGGACAGCGACCTGAGAAGGAATACAAAGTGAGTCAAAGATGAGTAGAGTAGATATGATGATAATGAAGACCACACCTGACAGACTGCTTGGTGCCTCTGGGGATGATGGAGAGAGTTGGAGTGGGGTGATAAAACTAGGCTGTGGTCGGCCTTGAATTCGATGTCAAACACGTTAGACCTCCTGCAACCAAACAAGTAGATAATATTAAACATTTCTGAGCAGAAATTTGACATCAAGATGGATTGTTTTAATCTTTTGCATATGATTCTGATCATGACTCCTCACCCTAAGATCCTGACAATTTTCAGATGTGGGGGAGATAATAGTAAAGGAAATATTTTCCAGAGTTTCAGAGTCGTAAGTGGTATACATTTTAGGAAATGTACATCCTGCACATTTTAGGAAGGCATGTACCAATTGCCCAACCGAAGCTCAGACATCAGGATCTCCTCATGTGTCATCCACACAGAAATGTTTCAGCACAGATGTCTCCTAAAGTCCTACATGTACAAGTATGTACCATCCATTTGTTCTATCCACACAACTGCATCAAATCAGGTGTTCCATCTGCACAGGTGTGCCATCTACCAACTTGTGTCATGAACATAGGTGTGCAATAGCGAACTAATCTGTGTTGTTAAATGGGGCATATGTAGCTCCTTTCTCTCCGATATCTGTGCACATGGAATGCTTTCCAATAAAGCAAAGTATATTGAATTCTCCTCCACAGCACTATGATACGCTAAAGGTGAGGAGCAATGTTAGGTACCAAACCACACTTTCTTCTTGACTCATCTTTCAAGTCCTAAAAGGAAGGGAAAAAATATTTCCTTCTAAGAGTCTCACATTCCAAACTTTTATTCTAAATCAACTGCAGAAATCAGCAACATGTAAATAACAAAGAAACAAACACAACAGTAAGCTTAACAAGTATGCATTTTAATAGATTTGTATCAACATCTGTGCAAATTTAAGGAAAAGGCATTAAATACAAAAATAGAGGAAGAATAATCTTCTCAATCTACTCTCACTTATCCTCTCTCCCCTTGCATAGGAAACAAATACTATAACTCAAGATTCATACTTAAAAAGAACCTTTTAATTCAAAGTTTAATTTGAGTATGATCTCAGAGAATTCAGAACTGATGCTACGTTAGTCCTTTAATAAACTGGACTTGGAAATAACTGATCTCAAGGAAAATTCAATCAAAACCAAAGTCTTAATCTTTCTTCAAAAACAGGACAGTTGAGAACTGAATGTGATGTTCTGGAAAAATCGAAGAAGAAATAACATCAAACTAGTTTGTTCCTGGAAACAAGGCAACAAGAAATTGATGGCATTTTCACCTGTGGTTTTACTACAAAAGATTCTGGGCTTAGAAACCATGTCACTGGGCTCTCTTAAAATCCAACACAGAGATAGAGACAGAGAACAAACAGGAATCATGGTGGCAACATTTCTGGGGTGATTTTGAAGTATAAAGTCCAAGGAGCGGGGTGGGGGTGGTGGTGGTGGGATGAATTGGGAGATTGGGATTGACATATATATACACTAATGTGTATAAAATAGGTAACAAATAAGAACCTGCTGTATAAAAAATAAATAAAATTCAAAGTTCGGATAGTATCACCCTTAAAAAAATAAAAGAAGAAAAAGAATCCAAGGAGGTCCTAGAACCAATGACTATCAGTTCTTTGAATAAGTGAAAGTTTTCCACCCAAAACACTTAAAGTGCTCTGTCTCTCTTCTCTCAACTTCCTCTTCCTTGAAGGCAATGAAGCAGAGCAAAGAATGTAAAATTAAGAAAAGGGAGAGACTTTGTAACTTCGTTCTCATATACTACTTAGTAATATATTTTAAGAAGAAACAGAAATGGCTTGTCATTTCCTGTCTTTTCATGACCTTAAAGATGGGTAAAGTTAAACAGGAAAGCCAATCTCTAAGGAACTGGAAAGGGCTTACCCATGTGGACAATTGTATCGCATGCCCAAGTAACTTTACAAAGCAAGCAAACAAGCAAATCTAGCTATAGTACTAAATTCTGTCTTTGATTTTCCTTGTAAAATGAATTAGAACAGGCTGAGACTAGTTGAGTTCTATGATGTCACTCTCTTTCAGTTTAATGCTTTACTAAACACGAGAAAGTATGAAATTTTGCAAAACCCACACTCGCTCATCTATGTTACAGTCCATGAAGTCTGTTATGCATATGAATGACATATATCTGTCATGTGAATCCTAGTAGGAAAAAAATATGGCATGCTAACTTCAGTTAAAGGAAGAAGGACTGCAGAGGAAAACGGAGATATCTGATACATGATAGCACAAAGAATTAAACACCCTCATCCACATCATAAAATTTGCATGTCAAGCTAGCAAAGATACAGAGAACGCTTACTAAGCTAGTTTAACCCCAGAAAAAAGTTTTTATCTAAAAGAATCAACTTCTGTTTTGAACTTGCACATATGAAGTCCATGATTTTTTAAAAAATAATCCAGTGAACAAGAAAAACTAAGATTCTGATTACTGAATAAAATACTAAATCATCCCATGAAATATCACTGCATTAGGAGAATAAAGCTGCATTATGAGAACTATAGGAACCACTATTATATGAAGATGGAAAAGAAGGGATTTCTACTCTTGAGGAACACATTTTAATAGGAGAGACTAGTCAAACAAACAAACAAAAATATATATATAATATGTAATATAGAGTAGGATACTCTAAGTCAAATTCAAAAAAAGTTTATTTATGAAGGTGTATGCAGGGGTTGAGAAATGACGAGGGATAACACAGGTATCCCAGACTAAAGAAGCATAGGAGGAAGAAATAATTGGATTCCAGAGGCAGAAGGGCTGCTTGCAGTCCAGAAGACCTGAGACTAAATCTGAGGGTGCAGCCAGCCCCCTGCAAGGCTACAGGGAGGGAATCAGGAGGGTAAATAAATACTCCTGACCTCACTCTTCACTCACCCCTTGTCTTCACTGGTTCCCCACCCTCCATGGTCAAAGCCTACCTGAAGCTGCAGGGCAAAGGAGCCGACTGACACAGTCTCTTCCAGTCAGAAACCCTCCACGCAGAACACACTAGAGAAGGGTGGAGTGTAGGTCTGGAGGACAATCTAAATTACCCAGCACAGAGGTGTATAGACTGGAATCAGTCCCAAGAGAGGTAATCTCTGAATTATTTCATCGTTGAAGTCTCTGTTAATAGTTTAACTCTTCCCTGAAGCCTCTCTAGAGGATCAGTTACTACTTTTTGTGATCCAAAGAATGTTCTTTTCTTTACATTTAACGCTTATTTCATTGTGACATGTTTCATGGTCAGATGGGTGTGTAATTGTCTCTGTAAACAGGTTCTGAGATCTTCTAGGAAGAAAGTATGTGCCCGAGTCAGCTTTGCATTTCCAGTGCCCAGCATGAATAACAATCACCTACTTTTTGTTAAACTGGATGCAAATAATTGCACCCATCATCTGAGTAACTCAGCATTTCAGGGAGCTATGCTGGGTGTGAAAACTACCCTGTACATTCTTACCGCTTTCAGTGTGTCCATATAACCTGTACCTGCATGCTCATGAATCTGAAAAGGAGAGATTATTTTACCATCCAGATGACACATAGCAGTAAGGTGCAACGTAATTATCCAAGAACCAATGGAATAGCCAAATGTTTGCAGTAATATAGATTTTTACCAGATAGCATCCTCTTTTATTGACTCTATAAATACCAGTATTCAAAACCTTTTCGAGTTAGACAACACACATTTTCTGAGTGACTATTCTGCCCAAGATGCCTGTGCTGAGCACTTTCACACCTGTGATCTCATTTGATGGTCAGAAAAACTATGTGGGATAGTAGATTATTACCTGCATTTTAGAGACAAAGTTAACTAAGGCTGAGGAAGTATTAAGAGACATAATTGTTAAGTGGCAGATGTAAAGACAATTATTTTGATTTCAACCTGAGGTCCCCTTCTTACCACACCAGAGTAAATTCTTTATATTCTGAGAAATAAATGTAAATAGGATTTATTGTTTTTATTATGCATAATTTATATCTATTTATTTAATAATAATTATTTATAATAATTATTATATATATATATGAAATGCCTAATAATATACAAGAGAATGTTTAGATCAGTGTCTCTTGGGCATGTTTCCACTAAGTTATAAACATCAAACTCTACTATTAATTGAGTTTTGTAATTTGAGGAAAGGTAGAAAGAAAATATTTTATTAGAGAATAAAAACAAATGAGTAATTACCAGGACCATTCATATTATAAAAAAATAAACTATTGATTAATAAACACTTTGTAACAACCTTAGTGGTAAACATTAGGTTGATGTGACCTGGAACATTTTCTTGTTCATTTTACTAAAAATCTATGAAATTGCAAGCCACTGATTAGAGTTAATGGTAATGAGTTTTTATGGAAAAGCCTGAAAGTGATTCTGGGAAGCTAGAAACTTTGTTTACTAGCTAAAGAAAAACATTACAAAGCAAAATAGACTGTGGCAGTAAAAAGTAAAACTTGCATGATTTGTAGCTCTCGGTGCCAACTTCATTAATTAATACAGACTTTAAAATCCTTTCAAGAATATGAGCTAAAGGACCAGAATTACTGCTGGTGTAGATAGTAAATACAGATCAAATGGGTTTCATTTAAAATATGGTGGCTTCAGATAAGACTAATTAGCAGGATGACAAAAACAGTCAATAAAACAGAAGCAAATCTTTTTCTTAAATGCTGGCAACAATTAGTGGAATTAATTGGAAATTGGTCCTCTTGCCCATTTTTATATAAAAAGTTTACACTAGTTTTTGGATGCTGTTATTTGGGTATTTTTAATTATTTTCCTGTGTTGTAATACTATATATCTTGTTCTATGTGAGCAGAGGTGCTAATGTCATCAG
>NW_006782866.1:472734-485386 GCF_000442215.2 Lipotes vexillifer
GGGAAAGAGGGAAGTGGGGCAAGCTGGGGAGTCGGGGAGAGGAATGAAGGAGAGAATGTGGACAGAGGCTAAAGGAATATAACGCAGTAAATAACAACAGGGGTTTTTTTCTTTAATGCATTATTTTTTTTTTCAAAGCAGGGTTATCTGTTCTGCTTCTTTTGATGGCTCTCGATTTTCTGGTTATTTGTTGTTTTGGTTATATATTACTGCATAACTAACTATCCCAACCTTAGTAGATCTTAGCAACAACAATTTTATTAGTTTGCTACAATTCTACAGTTCGAGCAGAGCCCAGCAAAGGCAGTCCATCTCTGTTTCATGGGGCATCAGCTGGAGTGTCCCGATAAAGGATAAAGACTCCACGTCTTTGATGACCTTGCACATGGGTGGGCTTCTCATGGCCTGGTGGTCTCAGGGTAGTTGAATGTCTTACATGGAGGCTGGATTCTCCCATGCCACAAGAGTGAAAGTATCCAGGTCTTAATGTTTAGGCTTGAAACGGGCATCACATGATTTCTTGCCACAATTTAATTATTAAAGTAGGTCATGACCCAGATTCAAGGGAAGGCACCACACAAGAGATGGATATTGGAAGATATGGTTCACTGGAGTCATCAAAGTAACAATCTACCCCACCTGTCTATAAAAGAGATGACTGACCTTTGACAAAAACAGTAGTTTTTCAGATTTTGAACTATGTTCAAACAGCAGTCTCTAACAGAGGCTCATGATGACACTAAAAAGTAAACACCTTGCAACAGAATTCATGTCATCCCAGACTTAAAACTTACTGAAGAACACAGAGTAATAGTATCCACATAATGTGAAAGGTGGGGGCATTTTTCTCCGAGATTTTGAAATGAATGCTTTAGGAAGGGAAATTTACAAGCTAGAAGCTTATAGATCCACTTCAGTTTCCCTGCCTCAATACAATGTTTACTTAACTTACAAACTCTCTCATTTGCTTACTCACCAAATGTATATTGTCCCTCTGCTGTGCAGTACATGGTACATAAGGTACAATGATGCGTGCTAAAAGGGAATCGTAACTAAAGCAGAGTCTTCAAATATTGATCTCGTGTGCATTTAAACTATCTGGGAAAAGTAGTTTAAAGAAGATTTCTCAGCTTTGCTTTCTCCTCAAACTAATAAAGCCCTCCAAGATTTGTGTATGGAATTATGGACGAGGAGAGCTGCTCCAGTAGAAAGAACAAGTGGCCTTAACTGAGTTTCTGCCATAGATGCTTTTTTATTCATCTCAGATGGGTCATCACCACCACAACCTCTAGGCCTCAGTTTCTCCATATTTGATAATCTAGATCTAAGGATTAAGGGAGATGAAATAAAATAAGTAAAATAGGACAAAATAAGAAACGTGACAGATGGTAACTAGACTTATAGTGCTGATCACTTTGGAATGTATATAAGTATCGAATCACTATGTTTTGTAATGGGAATTAACAGTGTGGTAGGTCAATTTTACTTCAAAAACTAACAAGCAAACTGGTAGAAAAAGAGATCGGGTTTGTGATTTCTAGAGGCAGGGGGTGGGGAGAGGTGGAAGTGGAGGAAGAGGTCAAAAGGTACAAACTTCCAGTTATAAGACAAATAAGTACTAAGGGGTGTAATGTACAACATGATAAATATAATTAACGTGGCTGTACATAATTGAAGAGTAAATTATGAGAGTAAATCCTGAGAGTTCTCATCACAAGGAAAAATATATTTTTTCTATTTCTTTAATTTTGTATCTCTATGAGATGATGGATGTTTCATAAGCTTATTGTGGTAGTCATTTCATAATGTATGTGAGTCAAATCATTTATGCTGTACACCTTAAACTTACACAGTGCAACATGTCAATTACAGTTCAATAAAACTGGGAGAAAAAAAAAAGAAATGTGAAGTGCACCATATACTGTAAAGTATTATACAAAAGTACCATTTCATAATGATGGTCTATAATGATCTATTTTAAACTACTCCATCAGTTTTCTTTTGTTTTGTTTCTGGCAAATGCTTTGCCTGATGATCTCACACACTGGGACTGCAGAGTTCTACTGCTGTAACTCTTATTGCAGGTGTTTTTGAGTACTCCGTAAAAAGAAAAAAATCTAGGATTTTTACAGAGGATAAAGAAGTATCCACAATAAATGTTAACTGTGGGTGAGAAAAGCTAGTTGAGAGATGCTGAACGTGGAGTACAGTGTCTCCAGGCCACCTGACACTTTCATTAAGAAAACTTGTGCCAATGGTAATTATCCAAACCTCACCTGACCATGCCTAAAGATGAGAACATGTCCTTTTTTGTAAGCAATGTAGATTTAGCTCTAAAAATATCAAATTATGAAACCCTGACTAAGTCCTGTGCTTCACACATCCTTGGGCACTCTGGGGGATATAAAAGAAGCATAAGCTCTATTCAGAGTTCTTGAGGAGGGTATGATCTGTTACCTCTTCAAAATAGCCTAGACTGGCAGTGGTGGGCTGCACAGGCTCCCAGGAAGGAAGGTGTGGATAGTGACCTATGCTTGTACACAAGCTTCTTGGTGGCGGCATCAGCAGCCTTGGCATCTCATGCCCATCTCTGGTGACTGTGCTGATAGCCACTGCTCGTGCCCATCCCTGGAGCTCATTTAGGCAGTGCTCTGAATACCCTCTTCTCGCGCACCCAAAATAATGGTCTCTTGCCTCTTAGGCAGTTCTACTTTTTCCCGGACTCCCTCCTGGCTAGCTGTGGCACACTAGCCCCCTTCAGGCTGTATTCACACAGCCAACCCCAGTCCTCTCCCAGGGATCTGAACTCCAAAGCCGTAACCGCAGGTCTCAGACGCCACCCACCCCAGCGGGTGAGCAGACAGGCCTCTCAGGATGGGGAGTGCTGGTCTGCACTGATCCCCTGTGTGGGAATCTCTCTAATTTTCCCTCTGCACCTTTATTGCTGCGCTCTCCTCTGTGACTCCAAAGCTTCCCCCCAGCCACCCACCATCTCTGCCAGTGAAGGGGTTTCCTAGTGTGTGGAAACATTTCCTCCTTCACAGCTCCCTCCCAGAGGTGCAGGTCCATCCCTATTCTTTTGTCTCTGTTTTTTCTTTTGCCCTAGCCAGGTACATGGGGACTTTCTTGCCTTTTGGGAAGTCTGAGGTCTTCTGCCAGCGTTAAGTAGGTGTTCGGTAAAAAATACAAACACATGGAGGCTAAACACTACACTACTAAATAACCAAGAGATCACTGAAGAAATCAAAGAGGAAATCAAAAAATACCTAGAATCAAATGACAATGAAAAGACGACGACCCAAAACCTATGGGATGCAGCAAAAGCAGTTCTAAGAGGGAAGTTTATAGCAATACAATCTTACCTCAAGAACCAAGAAAAATCTCAAATTAACAACCTAAACTTACACCTAAAGCAATTAGAGAAAGAACAAAAAAAACCAAAAGTCAGCAGAACGAGAGAAATCATAAAGATCATATCAGAAATAAATGAAAAAGAAATGAAGGAAACAATAGCAAAGATCAATAAAACTAAAAGCCGGCTCTTCGAGAAGATAAACAAAATTGATAAACCATTAGCCAGACTCATCAAGAGAAAAAGGGAGAAAACTCAAATCAATAGAATTGGAAATGAAAAAGGAGAAGTAACAACTGACACTGCAGAAATACAAAGGAACATGAGAGATTACTACAAGCAACTACAGGCAAACAAAATGGACAACCTGGAAGAAATGGACACATTCTTAGAAAGGCACAACCTTCCCAGACTGAGCAGGAAGAAATAGAAAATATAAACAGACCAGTAATAAGCACAGAGATTGAAACTGTGATTATAAGTCTTCCAAGAAACAAAAGCCCAGGACCAGATGGCTTCACAGGCGAATTCTATCAAACAGTTAGAGAAGAGCTAACACCTACCCTTCTCAAATTCTTCCAAAATATAGCAAAGGGAGCAACACTCCCAAAGTCATTCTATGAGGCCACCATCACCCTGATACCAAAACCAGACAAAGATGTCACAAAGAAAGAAAACTACAGGCCAATATCACTGATGAACACAGGTGCAAAAATCCTCAACAAAATACTAACAAACAGAATCCAACAACACATTAAAAGGATCATACACCATGATCAAGTGCGGTTTATCCCAGGAAGGCAAGGATTCCTCAATATACGCAAATTGATCAATGTGATACACCATATTAACAAACTGAAGGAGAAAAACCATATGATCATCTCAATAGATGCAGAAAAAGCTTTCAACAAAATTCAACACCCATTTATGATAAAAACCCTTCAGAAAGTAGGCATGGAGGGAACTTACCTCAACATAATAAAGGCCATATGTGACAAACCCACAGCCAACATCATTCTCAATGGTGAAAAACTGAAACTATTTCCACTAAGATCAGGAAAGAGACAAGGTTGTCCACTCTCACCACTATTATTTAACATAGTTTTGGAACTTTTAGCACAGCAATCAGAGAAGAAAAAGAAATAAAAGGAATCCAAATTGGAAAAGAAGTAAAATTGTCACTGTTTGCAGATGACATGATACTATACATAGAGAATCCTAAAGATGCTACCAGGAAACTACTAGAGCTAACCAGTGAATTTGGTAAAGTAGCAGGATACCAAATTAATGCATTGAAATCTCTTGCATTCCTATACACTAATGATGAAAAATCTGAAAGAGAAATTAAGGAAACACTCCCATTTATCACTGCAACAAGGCTTCCCTGATGGCGCAGTGGTTGGGAGTCCGCCTGCTGATGCAGAGGATGCGGGTTTGTGCCCCGTTCCGGGAGGATCCCGCATGCCGCGGAGCGGCTGGGCCCGTGAGCCATAGCCGCTGGGTCTGCGCATCCGGAGCCTGTGCTCCACACAGGGAGAGGCCGCAGCGGTGAGAGGCCCGCGTACTGCAAAAAAAAAAAAAAAAAAAGAAGTGGCTGACAGTAGTTTACAGACTTCAATATGTTCTTGACAATCAAGATGCTCAGAGAGAGAGGTGCAGCGAAGGTATTTAAGATGGAGGGAGAAGCTCCTGATGAGGATGACTGGAACAGAAGGTCCCTGCTAAGAATTTCAGGAGATGAAGTTGGCTAGGGAAGGGAGCTCCAGCTATGAATGGCTTCTGAGTCCAGGCCTGGGAGTCGGGACTTTCAACTGACAGGCAGTAAGGGGTAATTATTTTATGCTTTTAAGTACAATATTCCACTTTGTTAAAAAAAATTATGGAGTGAACATTTTCTGTAGTTCCATTTCCAATACTTAGAGTTCAAAGTCTTGCATAATTCTGATGTTCAGGAATAGAGAAAAACCTTAAACATTGAGTCATTTTTCAATGATGGTATTATTTTTCTTTGATTAATCATGAAGATATGTCATTTCTGACTGTCTCCTTTCATCTACTTCATACATTTCTTAGATACTGAAAATCGACTCCTTTGAAACCCTAATAAGAGATTTTTTTGTGGGCTGACTTCTTTCATTTTTGCATAAAAAAGCATTATGTTTATGAGGATGCTGTAATAATAGACACGGCGGTGAGTAAGGCCATGGGAAGCATGGTGGCCTCCTGTGACAGTTCTCATTGTCTTGAAACAAATACCTTATGATGCCTCTTTTAGGAATTTCAGTCAAAGGGTAAACAATCATTGAGTCACACGATCACCAAGTAAAAGAAAATATGGAAAAAGAATTATAGCTCATGCAAGGGTCTGTTTGGATATGAATTATGATAATAGGCTGTGACTTCTGATCTTTTTGTGTACGTTTTTTTGTGTACCTCATCAGCTCTCCTAAACTGTGAAATTAAAAGTGCCTTGTGCATTCAGACTTCCAGAGCTTATGGATGCAGAGAGGTAGCTCAGCTAGGAAATAACCTGGTGTTGGCAAAGCCTGGCTAAATATTCTGAGAAACACAGAAGTCAGGTGAGCAATCAAGCCTCTGCAGCCCTCTGAGGCACAGCCAAGCTAGCCTTGCCTACTCCTCCATATTCTACAGGAATGCTAACGTTAATACCAGCCTGGATCTGTACTTAGCAAATCTCCAAGACTTGCACACAGATTTAGAATTGTACCTGACATATCCTAAAATGATACTTTGATTTTTCACTCTCAAACCATGTAATTTTGCTTTCTAAAACTTCAGCTGAGAATGAATGTATTTAACATTTGGCTTTGGCAGGAAGAAAATGTTTCAGTATAGAAATTCGTGTCTCCGTGAACACAATTGTTAATTCAAACTCTGTCTATGCAATTAAAGACAATGGCTATGTAGCACATAGTAGGTATTCAGTTACATTTTTTACATTGAATTCCATGACCTAAGTAGTCAGAACTTAGAATTTTATGCGTAATTTGGACAAGTTAAATGTATTAAATGATGCCCCACACAACCAGAGACAGGAGAGAAACGACTAATGCTTCCACAACAAAATAGACAATAAGGAAACTAGAGGTCCTAGAGGATGATCCATAGAGAAAAGCATGAATCTCATCCTATTTTGTCCCTTGAGAGTGCAATGCCTAGGAACAGGCACCTCTCCTGCCCTCCCACGCTAGATCATAGACAGATGGCCCCAGGAATTGATTCTAAGGACAGGCAATAAAGGGAAAAAACACCGTATTTGAATTCTACCTCCGAATTTGACTTGCTGTGTGACAACAGGAAAATTGCTTCCCTTCTCCAGGCCACTAAACTGCTAAAGAAAGGTTTTGAAATAAATGGCTTAGGTAATGCCCTGATTATATTTAATGACACTAGAGGTTATTTCTTCTCCCCTATTCTCTACCATAATTCTAAAACTTCCCAGAAAGTAAAGTTTGCTTCCAGGTGAGCATTTTTAAAGGCTGGAATAACAGAATTATCAAACATGAACTACACAGATATCAAACTTAAATTCCTGGTAAGATGAAGGTCCAATTAGGAAGGCAGATGCAGCAGCTCTTTTGTCAGAGGGAGGCACTGAAGTGGCCAAATGTACAAGAATAAGGAAAATGAGGACGTTCATGTGCTATGGGTTGCGGATATTAACTCAGCCGTTTATCTGCTGAATGCGGTGTCAGAGATCATTACAGATGAGTCGGTTCCATAGCAAACTAAACAGAAAAAGGTCCTGTGCTCATGGTGCCCAGTTCTAGTGAATGAGACAGACAATAAAGCAAAAATGAGCGGTGTGGGGGGCCAGGGTAAGTGACAGGAAGAGGAAGGACGCAGGCTGAGAGACTGTGAGCACCTGGGCTGCTTGGCACAGGTCTTTTTTTTTTTTTTTAAACATCTTTATTGGAGTATAATTGCTTTACAATGGTATGTTAGTTTCTGCTTTATAAGAAAGTGAATCAGCTATATATATATATCCATATATCCCCATGTCTCCTCCCTCCTGTGTCTCCCTCCCCCCGACCATCCCACCCCTCTAGGTGGACACAAAGCACCAAGCTTATCTCCCTGGCAAAGGCCTTTCTGAGGAGGTGATATTTGAGCAGAGATCTGCAGGAAATGAGTAAGCAGTCATGTGGATAACAGAGAAAAATCATTCCAGCCTGGAGAATCAGAAAGTGCAAATTAAGCCCTGGACTGGAACGTGCTTGGTGACTTTGAGGACACTTAAGGAGAGCAATGTGGCTCAGGGAGGTGGGAGGTCAACAAGGGGAGGAAGGGGGACAGAGCAGGAGTCCAGCTTACACAGGACAATGTGGTGGCTCCACTGCTGATAAGGGCCATGGCTTATGTTCTGAGTTGGGTAGGAAACCCTTACAAGACTTTTAGTAGACTAGCAACATGTTCTAACTTAAGTCTTAGAAAGACTGCTCTGGATGTTTTATAGAGAATGGATTTCACAGAAGCAAGAATCTAAGAGGAAGATGCATTTAGGGGGCTATTGCAATATGCCAAGGCAGAGATGATGGTGCTTTGGACTCACAACATAGTGATAGAGATGGTAAAAGATCCACCTGTGCATGTATTCTACAGGTATAGCTAACAGGATTTGCTGGGGGGTTGATATGGCACTCCAAAGAGTAAAGTTCTCTCCATGAGTATTTCCAGAAGATGAATGCTTGGCAAAGGGGGACAGCAAGTACCAGTGAAATCCCAGAAAATGTGATCCTGCCAGCACGGGACCATGGAATGACTAAGGTATTGGGTTGTGCGTAAAGTAATGAAGGCACATCTGAAGAGTCTAACCTAGCAGCCTTCAGTACATATAGGTCTCAACGGTTGGTAAGTCACAAGGCAATTCCCTACAACACCATGGGAGATGGTTCTCCTATAATTCTGTGTTTCCTTATCCAAGTCAAAAAGAAAGCCCACTGCACTGAGGGTACAACAGGCCCTGAGGCCATATGATGACAAATGTATAGTAAGGAAAATGCAGCTTTGCCCAGGCTGAGCCTGGGAAACAAGAAAATCTGACTGGGAACTCAACCCCCTAGAGTTAAAAAATTGGTAGTCTCAGGGAAATCATGAGCCTGACTTTATCCTTGGATGCTCTGACTGTCAGTCGTATTCAGACAATTGGGGGTAGCACCATGTCACCATAATTTTCTTTTCAGAATATGCCAGAATTGAAAATCCTTGTTGGAGCCATATCACAATAGCTCCTCAGTGAGCTTTGACTATTCCAGCCACTGAGTTGTGAGTTATACATCTTCTATAATAAGACTTGATGTGACCCCAGAAAACTTTGCATCATGTGGAGACACACACAAACATATACACAGCTTTCTCATCATTATGCAAATTTAATTAATTCTGATGTTTTAATATATACTATATGATATTTTAAAAACTTTACCTTGAGTCTACCAGTTAACTTTGTGAGTAAATTCAGCTGTACGCTCCTTCCTTTTTGGACAATATTTAAGCCCGTGCTGAGGGTTTCCTCCCTGAAAAATCTCCAATTATTCAAGTTATTTTCTTAGATTAATAAGAATTACCTGGCAGCACACTTATTTATTGTTCCATGCTCAAGACTCTTCTAGAAGAATTTGACATTTAGGAGATGAGACCAACAACAAAAGGTCAAAAAGAGATAACGGGATACAGGAGCGAGCAAGAGCCCCTTTTCTTCCCTTATTACCTCTTATGCATGGCATTTTCTGGCTATTCCTCCAGTCCCTTGAACTTCCTGTCTTATTCAATCTGAACAGGTAAACTCAAAGTGGAGATAAATCTCCAGTCAGGCTGACAGGGGTTTAAAGGAGTTTCATGGTGGTCCATACTGTCTGCTTTAAGGAACACAGGAGAGCCTCCACGCTCACAAATTTCTCCTGATGCCTAATTCAGAGTCTGAAATTTTAGCATTATGGATTTATCCCTTTGTGTATGGATTGTCTCTCTGAATTTTTCTTTTAAATTCCTAGTGCCCCTGGAAAGGTCAGTGTACTAAATCAACATGGATAGGTTTATTCGAGTCTTTCCTCAGTGACTAAAAGCACTAAGCAATGGGAGGAGGAAAGAGGAGAGAGAGCTGCTACTAAAATGTTTAACACGAACCCAGGAAGCACACACAATGGGAAAGGAGAAGATATCAAAAAGAAACTGTTTCATATTCCCTAAAACTTGGCCTTTCACAATGACTGAGATGCAAGGTTGAAGTCAGAGGACAGTGGAGAATTGGACACTGGATTTGACAAAATGAAGGTAGTTGGTGACCTTGTTAAGTACAGTGATGAGAATGAAAGCCCAAATGGAGTGTGTTGAAATGCAGATGGGACATTCCAGTCTCCTAGGAAAATGATGTACTGTAATTGGGAAGTGGGAAGCAGCAGGAGCCCTTGGGTCAGTCTTCACTCACTGTTGTCAAAGGATGCCTGGAGTCTTCACCCTATACAACTACCAGAATTCAGAGGGACCCAGGTTCTTTGATTAATACTATGCCTATGAAATTAACAGAAAAAGAAGGATTAATGGGGTAAAAGGAGGGTCCGGGAAAGAAAATGTAAAAACCCATTCACAAAATTTAGCCAGCAAAGACATGGAAGACACCAGACAATAATTTGAAAAGAAGTCCAAGTGAATGATGTGTGTGTGATCTTTTCCTATTCCCAGGAAAAATAATAGCTAACATTTATTTAATGTTTTTTTGCATCCCAGGTACCTGCCTATGTTCTCTACATACATAAACTCCTTTAAGACAAAACCACCATATGAGGAAGGCATTATTATCCTCTTTTTACAGAAGAGAAAATGAACCACAGAGAGATTGTCAACTTCCTTAAGGTCACACAGAAAGTAAGTAGAAAGACTAATGATTTATCGCAGGTAGTTTGGTTCCAAAGTCTCTACAATTAACTGTTATGGTTTACTGGCTCCCAAAGAAATTATTAAGTCTCACAACATTTTTTATATCCCCTACATTAGCATTATAATAATATACTGTCACTTATGTGCTTATATGTCTATGCATCTATTTCTCTAGATTGTGTAATTCTTAAGGGCAGGAACTCATTCTCTTTTGTCTTCTCAAGAACTTAAACAGGTCTGGTATAAAACAACAACAGTGAATATTTATCTAGGATGCCAGACACTACAGAAGTGTGTTGTTCATTTGCAGGGTTTTTCTGGAAGACAAGATGAAAGAGAAGTGGAGAGGGAGTAAGAGAGAGGGAAAAAGCAGGAGGGAAGGAAAGGAAAGAGAGGTAGGTTGGTTCTAACTACAAAGGCACCTGCCACAAACAAAAACAGAAGGTAAAGAGGCAGTGGAAGAGCAGGTATTTTATGAGAACGTGAACTAGATTTTACTTTTGCTCTGCTCAATGTTTCTAAAATTCAGTCTAAGATTTAATGTAAATCTATTTGAGAGGAGTTGCTACATTTTAACTGGAAATACTTCTTTGTGCTAAATAATCTTTATAGCATTCTAAATTATAGCCAAGTAGCCATATCATTATAGGGCTGTTTAGCCATAGCAGTTTAAGTGGAAAGTCAGGAGGTGATGATGCATATCAAAATATATAATAAAGAACTTTTAAAAATCATGGGTATCTTAATTTACTCAAAATATGTTTTATTTAGCCATTTTAATGCATTGAAGATTAAAGGGGAGAATGAAACTAACCAGTGGGAACTGCAAAATGTCTGTGAAATGGTAATAATAATATTTTGTACTCTTGCAGTACTTTCCAGGAGAGAAGGTCAAAGCACTTTACAACCATTAACACATTCAACCTCACAGAAGCCTGTGGGGTATGTGGGTGGTAAGCACATACCCCACCGTTAGAGTTCCCTTTTCAGGAAATGAAAATGGAAAGGAAAGTGTTAAGTGGAAATACTCAAGGCTGCAAGTCAGTGTTGCACTTGGGTGCACTGGTTATCCTTGGACAGCTTACACGGGATTCCCACTGCATGGTGATGGAGCTTGAGAAGATCGCCTGCAGCCTCTCCCTGCAGCCTTCCCCTCCCCGACCCCTCAGGGACTGTTCTTCTCACCAAACATCCAGAGAAAATGTGTGTACATTGAAGAATCCTAGAGAGGGGTGTGTCTGATCTAACTCAGTGACCCACGCACAGCATAGCCCCTGTGAGGTGCTTATATAGCCTCTGCTTGAACACTTGGGTTCATAAGAAGCTCACACTCCTGTGGCAACTTCTTCCAAAGTTGACCTGCTGTAAATAGAAGAATGAGGGCAGGGAATCTATTAAGGACTTGTTGACTGAGGGAAAATTGGGGAGAACTCAGGAACCAAGGCAACTTTCAAAATTCATGAGTTTCCCTCAACTCTCCAATGCTAAATATACGTATCCAGAGAGCAGTCATTTATGTTATTGCTGCCAAACCAGTCTCTTCCCTTGGAGTTGCATTTAGGGAGAAAGACAGTGATACTGGGAATAAGATCATGCTTGTGACATTGGCTTCAGGAAGAACCACTCCAGGCAACTCAATATTCTCTACTGTTTGAATGCACCCAATCCAATAAGGAGCCCTCCCGCAATCCTGCCCCAGCCTATGAGTTTCAGAAACCCTTTAGCAGGCTTCTAGTTCTTTACATATGCAACACCCATGTTATCTTCAAGACAAAGTCAGACAATTAACATTTTTTGAGTGACAGAGATATGCCAAGACCTAAGGTAGTGCTGAGGCATCTTCAGTTTCAAATTAATAGACTGTCTTAAATGCAATTACATTTAGAATCACTCCCATGTCTTGAGAGATACTGAAGTTCAGCCTGAAATCTAGGATACCTCTGGACATCAAGATCCACTCCTTCATACAATTGTTAGAGATCAAACATCTCTTCCCTTGTCCACTTGAGACTCACTATGTACAATGTATTGAGACAGAAATGGTCCAGCAATATATTATATAATGCATGATCCCCTGGAGATGCTGCTGCTGCTGAGAGATGTAAATATCATACCAAGAATTAGATAACAATCTAATATTGTATAGGAAAAGTCACAAGGTAGGTGTAAGCAAGCAGTATCCAAGGACAATGCTGATGGTAGGGCCTGCAGAAGCTCAGAAGAGGGAAGGGTTCCTGAAGGAGATGGGAATTAAGCTGATTCTTGAACCATGGGTAGTAGGTACAGTTGTGGAAAAGAAGAAAGAAAATTTTGTATTTTTGTCTTATGATGTATCCTCATCACCTTGAACAGAACATTTCCTTAAGGAGTGAGTGAGTGAATGAGTAAAGATATCCCAGGGAA
>NW_006782866.1:485396-487550 GCF_000442215.2 Lipotes vexillifer
AGCCAGGAATAAAATGAAAACTGGAAGGTTCTCTCTCTTCAGAGAGATTAGCATCTCTAAGTCTATAATATATCAAATGGTGCTCATATCAGCAGTGATGATAGGGAATAAGAGAACACAAGGTAAAGAGTTGAAAATAACACACCATGATTTATTTCTACCTAAAAACAGATGGGCATGCAGTAACCAGTAAATAAATGCTAGCTGACTTGAATGAATTATCACTCTGGAAAACCGACTACCTTAAATTTAGCCCTGGGGTGCCACAGCGAAGAGCTCTCTGCTCCTCTGCAAGCCACCCAGAATCAGAATGGAGTGGGAGCACACTAGTCTGAATCAGGGCCTGGCTCTGAACTGCTTGAAGTGCCAGGCTTGGAGTCCAGACTTTACCTTTGTGGTCAGTCCCATCCCCACCTCACGCTAGAAGAGCAGATCCACACAGGTGCCTTTGCTCTTGCAGGTGAGAAGCCATCTTCATATTGCAGGAGACGGGGAGATTGCGAAGTCCTAAGTGAGATTGCGAAGAAGAAAACTGATATACAACAAACCTAAAATAGTTTCCCTTTCCTTCTAATTATGCAAAAGGAAGGGCCCTGCGTAGAGAAGAATGACTGCTGACATAGAAAAATATTCCCCAACTAATCTCTCCTATCCCATAATATCATCTCTCCTATCCCATAATATCATCTCTCCTAACCTCAGCCTGTGCCAAGACCCAGGAAGTGATTATTTTGGAAATAACATCTATTTGTTTGCTTCTTCCCTTTTAAATGTTTTCATTTCTTTTTGACTGAGGCACAGTTTCTATTTAGAAAAATGCCAACTCTTAATTGCTGATACATGCAACAACATGGATAAACAAAGAAACTATGTTGAGCAAATGAAGTCAGGCACAAAAGAGCACATAGTGTACCAGCACTTCTATGAAGTTCAAGAAGTGGAAAAAATGATTTATAGTGATATTTGTTTTTTGTTTTTTTTGCGGTATGCCGGCCTCTCACTGTTGTGGCCTCTCCCCTTGCGGAGCAGAGGCGCCGGACGCGCAGGCTCAGCGGCCATAGCTCACGGGCCCAGCCGCTCCGCGGCATGTGGGATCTTCCCGGACTGGGGCACGAACCCGTGTCCCCTGCATCGGCAGGCGGACTCGCAACCACTGCGCCACCAGGGAAGCCCGTGATATTTGTTTTTAATTGAGGTTATCTAAACTTCCTTCTCCTTGAGGATGCCAGTGACCAGTTATTTCGTTTAATTTGCATTAGAATTGTTTCTTCCTTGAATGAATACTTGACACAACCTCCAAAATTGCTCCATAAAGTAATATAGTAGAAGATGGATTGCACTCAAGGATGACATTCAGTTTCTTCTACTCCTTTTCTTATGTCAAAACCCACAAAATCAAGGGATCCTATAACAGGATGAGTCCATTATAATGTCCTGTCTAAAGGTCATATTTCCCAGATCAGAACGTTAAGATTAAACAGATGGTCACAATGGCAAAGTCTTCACTAAAATCCACATCTTCCAACTCACAATTCACATTAACTAATGAAAAGTCAAAGAAAGTCTCTCTCTATATGGTTGTATGTGCACACACAAGTGTTAGCTGATTTCAAAGTTTAGTCAGTATCTACTCTCTCACAGAACAGTTTAGCAAGGTTAAGAGTTCAGAAAGGTATAAGAAATATCGATTTTCTTATCTGGATTTACTTAGAATCCCCCCAACATAATCTAAAGGAATTTTAAAATGTGTGGCTTAAGAACACTGAAGCAGGTAGACTCAAAACCGAACTCTCATTTAATTTGCGTGCTCCTGCTTATAGTGATTTGGGTCTCCTGTAACTCAGGTTTAAAGTCAAATAAAATGGGAAAGATATTTATCCATAGTGCAAAGCCAATTTGATAGCTATAGTATGGGAAGTTATTGACACCATAGTAAAACTCCAGTTAGCACATTCTTTTTTTTAAGATTTTATTTCAAATGAAGCATAAACCTTCCACTTACTTGACCAAACAGACCATCCTCTTTAGTAATGCAGTTCCCACTTCCACCATAAAGCTGCTTCTCTGCCCCCAGTTGTGTCTCTGGTTGATGAACGCTTGCCATGTGCATCATTTGTACTGTCTTGTAACAGTCCTCACTCTGTCATGTATCAG
>NW_006782866.1:487560-524029 GCF_000442215.2 Lipotes vexillifer
GAACTCATTAGGTTTTTCAGTAACTATTTGTGTTTGTGAGTCTTATTTCACTCAACTATTTAAGGGCAGGAACCATCTCATCCTTCTAAGCCTCAGTTGCCATATCCTTAAAATGGACATAATATCAGTGTCTTAGGGTAGTGGTAAGGATTATATGCGTGGATGGCTGAACATCTGCCACAGTAACTAGAATATACTCCATTTCAGTAAATGGTAGCCAGTATCATTATCCTCAACAACATGAGCATGGTTCTCAATAGATTCCTAAAAGCATATAGTATATAAAGAAGACCTGTACCCATAGAAGAATTATAGGATGCTTAATGCTGCAGAGATGCCTGACCTAACTTAATACCCCACCCATAGCATAGCCCCAAGAGGTAGCTCGTATAGCCTCTGGCTGAACACTTGTAATGACAAGCAGCTCATCGTTTTCAAGGCAGCTGCATCCAAAGGTGATGCTCTCTAACCAGAAGCAGGCCCTCCCTGTGTTTACATTTGCATCTTTGAGTTTGGAAAACACTTCTCACATGAATCAATAGTTTCTCCTCGTTAAACTCTGAAGAGGTGACTGATGTTGAAGGCTTCCAGGCTCCCCAGAGTCTGATGCACTCTTGATGCCAAATAAATGTTGCGTTGAGTTAGCAAGGCCACGGTTTACTCCTGGTCTTTGTTCAAGTGGCCCTTTCCTGTCTCATTTCACTGCACAGAACATTTTCCCAGGCCCTGCTTGCCACAAATTCTGCACCCTTGTCTCTGAGCCTGGGTTAATAGTCTTTGAAAGTCTGTTAGAAGGGCAGAAATTCTGACTTTGCCAACCCCTGAAGCCACAAAAGAAACAAAATATTACTCCACTCTGAAACGGGCCTTGTTGTCACACAGAAGAAAGAGTGGCACCCACTTTCCAAGTGGGATATAGATGGGAGTTATATTTTTATATAGTTATATACATAGATTATACTGACTCATTTTGTTTGCAGTAAAACTGAAATACTACTAATAATTATTTTTATCACCAACTCTGATCTTCTCCGGCTCATGGCTTAGTGAATATATATATTTCTTTTTTCAAAAATCAATATTTAATAAAGTTATCAGTATCTGTGTTCTAAATTGAAGCCTCCCCTTCCAAACACACACAGACTCACTCCCACATTCTTTTATGAGAAGCTGAAGCTATTGCTGCTTTCTGCTGGCTGCTCACAGCTCTTCATTTTAAAAAGCAATGTCTCCTTATAGTAGCTAGCTCCCCATGTGCTAAGTGTTTTATCGTTCCGAACAATTTTAGCCACTTTCATATTCCTGCAGCAAGGTTGGCAAGATGTCTTGCTTTGGCACATCAAGTATTAGGGTGGCTTGTCTGCACCGTGCACTGCTGTACATAGTACACGATTCCTGCCAGGTCTCCTGTCCTTCATGCCAGTCACAAAGCAAGGATCAGAAATACAACCCATTTGAGAGTCACTGCTATTTCTCCCACTGTTAGTTTCTATTTCCCACTTATACCACGAATTCTTATAAAATAAATCCTAACTCACTTCAGGAAGAAATGTGTAAAGAAACAGGATAAACCACCACATTAGATAGTATTTAACCACCTGCTCCATGATGAGCTTTCAGTGCCTTTCTTCACCCAAATAATGCATATAAAGATACCAAAGGCATATCACACATCAGAGTCAACTGCAAAGCATTGCCAAGTCCCCGGGAAGGATGTAGAATCCCCAATTGCTTAACAATTTTCCAAAATTGTCATAGATTCCCAAGATATATCTATGACATTTATCACACAGATGGCGCTCCAGGCAAATGGTAACAATGATGAAAATAACATTAGTAATGATATTAATAATAGCCAGCATGTGTTGTGCATGCTTACCATACACTCGAGGGTATTCTAAGCCCATTGAATGAATTATCTCCTTTATCATAATCATACCTCTTTAAGGAGATACATTGTTAACCCCATTTTGCAGATGAGGAAATCGATACTCCAAGAAATTATTTGCTAAACTCACATCTAGTGGGATGTGTTAGAATTAGGATAAAATTAGAATTAGAATTAGTTTTCTTTCTTTTTTTCTGCATTCCCATGTTTATTTTAGCATTATTCACAATAGCCAAGTATTGGAAACAACTCAAGTGTCCATCAGTGGATGAATGGATAAAGATGAGGTATTTATATACAGTAAAATGTTATTGAGCCATGTAAAAGAAAGAACAACATGGATGGATAATGAGGGAATTATGCGTAATAAGAAAAGCCAGACATAGAAAAACAAATACTGTATGATATCACTTATTTAATGGAAGTTTAAAAAGCCAAACTCATAGAAACAGAGTAGAATAGTGGCTCCCAGGGGTTGGGATGGAGGGGCACTGTGAACATGTTATTGAAAGGTACAAACTTGCAACTAGTAGATCAACAAGTTCTGGAGATCTAATGTACGGCATATCAATTATAATCAGTAATACTGTATTATATACTTCAAAATTGCTAAAAGACTAGACCTTAAATGTTCTCATACCACAAAAGAAATAGTTATGTGACGTGATAGAGGTGTTAGCTCAACGGTGGTAATTATATTGCAATATATAAATGTTTCAAATCAACACATTACACAACCTTAAACTTACACAATGTCATGTCAATTATATATCAACTCAAAGAAGAAACAGCATTTCATTGAGGTAAATGCTAGACAGCAAGAATACAGACATGAGTTACACAGTCCCTTTGTTGTCAGTGTGTTTAGGGAAGAGAGATAAAATTATTAGTTTTCTAACACGGAAAGACCTTACACGTGAGGCCCAAGCTTTCTTTGTCAGTGACCACCTTGGCCCCATACCCCTAAATCACATCCTGTCGTTGCCACTGTGATGCTGAAAAGCAGCACAGAAAGATGAATCCATTGACCCACAACCTATTCTTCTCAAGGCTTGCGGCATAACTGAACTCAGCTACTCTGCCGGTTCGTTCTTGTCCTAAATCCTATTCTGATTCTGTAACACTTTCGAAACTTTCAAGTCCATGTAACCCTGCCAGCCCAGAGAGAACAGTGTAAAAATGTAAACAGGATTCAGTGTATGATTATATGAAGAAAATACTTAATCTCTATCTATATTTCAACATAGAGCCTTTCCTAGTCAAGCACCCTATGTTGTTGTTGCATTGCATCATCTCTAAAATGTGGATAACAAGGATATCTACTTCATTGAGAACTTATGAGTTTAAACCAAATAATGTATATAGATCACTTAACAGAGTGAATGACACATAATATTGTTCAGTAGATAATGAAACGTTTATAATTGTAATATATCATCATCACCATCATCATCAAAGTAAAAGAAATTTTGCACTTTGGACAATTTATTTACAGACATTTAATTCCCATGGCATTAGAAAAGTGACCTCAAGATCAACAAATCATAATATGGATCCAGTTCAGGAATTTCCTCTTAAATTTCAGAGTTGACTGTGAAATTCTTATTCATAAAATTTTCTAAGGGAAAAGGAGGCATGAAATTCAACTTTAAATATTAAATTGTTTTGTTACTACCTTACTGAACATAGATATTTTCTTCCATATTTTAGGCCACACCATTTTTTCCCCCATATCATTCCTTTAATTCCATTTCAGAACTTAGTGGAAACCCTGAGCTTTGATTTTGTTATTTACAATCCCATCATACTATCCCTCAAAAATGACTGTAATTTTCATTTAAAATAGTTTTAAAATATGATCAAATTTTTGGAGTGCATATGAAGTTTCAAGTTTTAAAAAACATGCTAAAACATTCAGGACAAGTGTAGACCATTTCTGCAGGCAATATAGTTTAAGCAGCTAAGCTTTATGTTGAATCTACCTTGTGTTAAAATTCCGTTTCTGCCATACAAGGCAGAGATGTGTAAACTAGAAGAAAACACTTGGTCTTGCCTGGTGGTGCAGTGGTTAAGAATCTGCCTGCTAATGCATGGGACATCGGTTCGAGCCCTGGTCCGGGAAGACCCCACATGCTGCGGAGCAACTAAGCCTATGCGCCACAACTACTGAGCCTGTGCTCTAGAGGCCGCGAGCCACAAATACTGAAAGCCGGTGCGCATAGAGCCCGTGCTCGACAACAAGAGAAGCCACTGCAGTGAGAAGCCTGCACACCACAAGGAAGAGTAGCCCCCACTTGCCACAACTAGAGAAAGCCTGTGTGCAGCAATGAAGACCCAACGCAGCCAAAAATAAATTAATTAATTAATTTAAAAAAAATCTTCCTGAACAATGTTTTTAAAAAAAGAAAACACTTAATGGACCCCAATTCATGTGCAAATTAAAAGAATATTTTATGTATTTCAAGAAGTTGTGGTTAGGATTACTTATGACAATATACAACACTCATTAAATATAAGGTGGTTGTGATGCAATAGTGGTTTGTGGTATCAGCAGTTGTACTGACGAAGTGACTACTGATCATTTTGCCTAGAAGAAAAAGCATCCCAGAAATAATATACTTGGGCTAAGATTAGTTTTTGTTAGTTTTGTCTTTAAAAGCCCATGTTTTGCAGGCAAAACTCTAGTCATCTCAAGGTAAAGTTGAGGTTCATCTCTCTAGGAAATAGCACCATTAAAACCTCATTCTAAGTCATGCCAGCATAAAATATCTTTTGATCTTATTGTTTGTGCTGTATATTATTCTGTTTTTATGGATTTGAATGATCTCTGTAACAAAATTGCTCATCATTTTTTTTAGTCTTCCTGAGGCCAAACTAAGCACCTTGACATAAGAAAAAGTAAAGAAAAAGAATTAATGTTTATTGAACACCTACTATTGCCAAGGGACATACATAAATGCTATTTGTTTGCTTGCTCATTTGTTTATTAATATTTATTTACATATATGTTACCTAAGCATCTGTGTCCAGATACACTATTGTACATTTTACAGATAAGGAAACTGAGGCTCTGAGTCTTACCTATGATCACACATTAATAAGTGGCTAAGATGTTTATGATTGTTGTATTCTTTTTATTAATGGATGTACTTATCATTCTGAAATGCCCCTCGTTATTTTCAGTAATACTCTTTACCTTAAATTTTATTTTATTGATATTAATATAGCCACTTCAGTCTTCCTATCTGTATAGTATGTTCTTTTCATCCAACTACTTTAAAACTATCTGTGCCTTTATATTTAAAGTAACCCTCTTTTTGACAGCACTGGGGCTAGGTCTTACCATTTCATGCATTCTGACCATCTCTGCCTTTCATTTGGAACATTCACTTTGTTAATACTTCATACAATTATTGATACCAACAGATTCAAAGTTACCATTTTAAAATGTTGCTTGTTTGTTGTCATTTTTGCTCCTCTGGTCTTCTTTTTCTGCCTCTTTTTGATTATTGGAATATTTTTTATAATCCTATTGTAATTTATCTTTTGACTTTTTATCATACTTCTTTACGTTCTTCTTCTTATAGTTTCTCTATGGATTAAAATAAACTTCCTTAATGTTTCAAAGTATATTTAATGTTGTTAATTTTCTTTTCTCTGAAAATGTCTTTATTTTTGCCTTCATTCTTGAGGGATATTCTCACTGGGTACAGAATTTTAGCTTGACATAGTTTACTTTCTTTCAGCATTGCCCTTTGGCCTGCATAGTTTCTGATGAGAAATCAGTCAACGTTTGGATCACTGACCCCCTACTATGTACTGTCCTTTTTCTCCAGTTGTTTTCAAACATTTCTCTTTTCTTTAGTTTTCAGTAGTTGACTTTGACCTCACTGGGTGTGATATTCTTTATAGTTATATTCCTTGACTTTGTGGAACTTCTTGAGTCTATAAATTTGTGGCAATTATTTCTTCCAATAAATTTTAAGCCCCATTGTCCTGCCTGTCTATATGTTAGACAACTGACTTTATGTTAGACAATGTGTTACTGTCCCACAAGTCCCTGAGGTTTGGTTTATATTTTCTCAATATTTTATCTATGTTCTTCATATCAGATAATTATTGTTTCTCTATCTTCAAGTTCACTGCCCCTGTCTTTTGTCACTTCCAGTCTACTGCTATATCCATCCAATGAACATTTTAATTCCAGGTATTATATTTATGGTTCTAGAATCTGATTTGGTTCTTTTTCAGTTTCTCTTTCTCTGATTAAATATACTATCTTTTCAATCATTATGAACACATTTTCCTTTAATCATTGGACACAGTTATAGAAACTGCTTTAAAATTCTTGTCGTCTAATTTCATCATCTCCGCTGTTTGTCACTTTTCTTGAGACTGAGTCACATTTTTTCTGATTTTTTGTAAGTTGTGTAATGTTAGCATGCATCCTGGACATTGTGAGTGCTATGTTATAGTCTCTGGATTCTGTTATATTCATGTGAAGAGTATTGTGTTATTTTCTCTTAGCAGAGTTTAAATGGGCTCACACCACCAATTTTGTCCCTTAGGTTGCATCTAACATGTCAACTCTGTTATTTTACTCTCAGCCAGGCTGCACTAAATCTATCTGTGCATGCAAGTTTTAGGGAGGAGGCAGATATTTGAGCACAGTTGGTGCATGCCTTGGGGACTGCCCCTCTCTGGACATTGGCTTTCTGGGATTCTCCCTCCCATTTTCCAGTGGCTATAATTGCCCCAAATTTGTCTTTTTGGGGCCAGAAAGACATGGGTTTTGTATTGGAGTTTTAGTCACTCCATGTAGCACCAACTGTGGCCTGGCTCAGTTTAAAGGCTGTAGAAGTAGATAACTCACTCTGTACTTTTTCCTTCTTCCAAATGTCAACTCTCTTCTAAAATACTCCTGCTCTTGTTCACATTCCAGGCCCTTTAAGTAACTGCTGTTTACATTTTAACCACAGTTTATAGTTGTTTACTGCAAAAGGTTGCCTGATAGAAGCTTTCTGAGCCATACTGTTCCACTAGGCTGTTTTGTTACATTGGACTGTTTCTGAGACCCAGCTGTTTGACATAAAGGTTCGTTGACTCTAGAATACATAGTACTGCACATATTAAAAGACTGGATAGAGGTATAAAAAGTGTAAGTGCAAAACCTGTAGAATATTGCCATGGTAGTTGTTGATATCCTTATAGTTAACTAATTCCACTAGTATTTACTGAGGGCCTAAAATGAGTGTTGCAGACTGTTAAGACACTGGGCAAACAATTGTGAACAAAATAAACACAATTCTTCCCTTATGGAGCTTGCATTCTAGCAAGGGTACAAACATCAACCTAAAAATCACAAAGATATTATAGTATAAATTGTCCTAAAGTAAAAATGCAAAGTGTCATTCAGTATATCTTGGAGGCTGGTTAGGAAGAGACTTTGGAGCCATGCTCTAGAATTAATGGAAATTCACTGTGCAAAGGTTCTTAATAAGAGCATGTTAGAGAGAAGAAAAATCAGGTTCAAAGAGACTGGTATAGGAGAGAGCTTGGAGTGTTTGGAAACAGGAAAATAATCAGGCTAGAATAATTGTAGCAAAGACACTGGATGAGAATGGAATTGTCAAAACCAATCATGCAGGACCCATGGTAAGGCTATTGGAGTGTATATTATGAACAACGGAAACTAAAAAGGTTTCACCAAGAAAGTAACATGGTTAGGCTTGGTTTTGTCTTTTGCTTTTCTTTCTCTGAAAGAACACTCTGGTTACGATGGAAAATGGATCAGAACTTGTGTCTGTATAGAGAATAATAAGTGTTATTTAGTGGCCCACCCATAACATATTGGTTTCTTAAACTGAGATGGTGGAAGTAAGCTATAGAGAAAGAGAGGGATGCAAGAGAATTTTAGTAGTTTAAATCTTCCAGACAGTTTATACCTGAAGGTATATTTTCCTGAAAGAAAATCAAGAACAAAGAGAGTACTAGATTTCTGCCTCCTGTAAATGGACATATGTTTGTGTCATTCACTGAAAGATAGCCAGGTTCAGGCAAAGAAGATAAATTCAGTCTTGAACGTGAGTTTGAGGTACCTTCAGGATATCTAATAGAAGATGCCACATCAGCAAGCAGATATATGGGTTTGAAGCTTAGAGGTTAAAATCTGGGGGCCAGTTCCATATAAATAACAATTGAAACCATGAAAATGAATGAGATTATTTAGGAAGATAGTATAGAATGTAAAGAAATGGAGGCCTAGTTGTGGGCAAATGTTACACAACTCAAGCCAGGCAGCTCTGGGTCTAGTACGGAGTGTTTGGGGATGCCTGTGTCGCAAAGAAGGGAGATAGAAGGAAAGCCTGTGAGTGTGACGTCATGGAAGTCAAGAGCAAACATAAATAAATAAATAAAAAGATTTAAAGAAAAAGGGAATAGCGACAGAATCAAATACTTCTGAGATATCTAGTAGGTTAAGGACTAAAACATTCTCATTGAATTTAATATCATGTAGGTCAACGGTGACCTAAGCAAAAATATTTTCTATGTAGAGAGACAGGGGTGGGAGCCAGATTGGAGTGGGCTAAGAAATGAATGGAAGTTGAGAATACATGAAAGGTGAAGGTTAACAATACTTTAGAGCGTTAGCTGTGAGGAGGAAAGAGAGACAAAAAAGTGATGTCTGAAAAGTGAAGATGGCATTTGAGAAACAATGGCATACAGAAAAATAATTATTGTTCATTTGTTTGTTACAGACAGTGGAAACTTCAGTGTTTCAATGGTGATGGCAAAGAATAGAGTGGGCAAAGATGAAGATAAAAGAAAGAGCAAAGTCATATGGGAATGGGAATACAGCCACAAGTGGAGCTTGGTCTTACACGAGAGGAAGGCTCCTTCCTAGTTATGACTGGAGGAAAACAAGAATGGAAGACAGAATCATTGCAGGTTTACACTGTGTATAGGGCAGCTAGCAAAAATGTGAGCAATGTATCAGCTACATAATCTTTACTTTCCTTGTGAAGTAAGAAGCAAATTCAATTGTTGAGAGTGAAGAGAAGAGGAGGTGAAACTAGGCTTGGAAGAAGTCAAAATGGTTTAAAATATTAGTGTAGAGGGCTTCCCTGGTGGCGCAGTTGTTGAGAGTCCGCCTGCCGATGCAGGGGACACGGGTTCGTGCCCCGGTCCGGGAAGATCCCACATGCCGCGGAGCGGCTGGGCCCGTGAGCCATGGCCGCTGAGCCTGCGCGTCCGGAGCCTGTGCTACACAATGGGAGAGGCCACAACGGTGAGAGGCCGGCGTACCGCAAAAAAAAAAAAAAAATTAGTGTAGAGAGTAGGAGATTAAAAATCATGGTAGGTAGAATTGCTGGTAATTACAGAGGGCCAACTTGAGATTGAGATCACGAATGTATAGTGGACCCAATCTATCTGCTGAGTGATTTTCCTACAGGAGTATGCAGCTGCTAGTGTAGTCATCAGGTAACCTGGCTGTTGGTACATCTATTTCCCAGAAGATTTAATCTGAAGTCTGCTCGACTAGGTAAACCTATATGGACCATGCCTTTCCCATCTGTTTATCATTACCTACAAGAAAGAGAACTAATGCTAATTGTAGTATCTTACGTTCATTCAGGAATTTTCAAACTTTTGTTTCTAGAGCTCCCACTAGAGTTTTGGGAAATATATGTACCCTCTTCCATAGTGTTCAGTGCACATCTAAGTTTTTTCATCATAAGAATATGGGGTTGCAAAGGATTTAATTTCCAGTCTATTATATGTTCTGGACATGCTTTAAATATGTGCTACTTGTTACAACTTTGGAGCTGAAAATTTATCTCAATTTACAGGTATAGCTCTTTTTACTGTGCTTTGCTTTATCATGCTTCAAAGATATTGTATTTTTTACAAATTGAATGTTTGTGGCAACCTTATGTTGGGCAAGTCTATCAGTGCCATTTTTCTAACAGTATTTGATCACTTCTTGTCTCTGTGCCACATTTTAGAAATTCTCACAATATTTCAACATTTTTCATTATTATTATATTTGTTATGGTGACCTGTGATCAGGGATCTTTGATGTTACTATTGTCATTGTTTTGGGACACCATGAACTGCACGCATATAAAAGAGCAGACAATGAATATGTGTTGTGTGTTTCTGCTCCACCGACAAGCCATTCCCCCAGCTCTCTCCTTCTCTTAGGGCCTCCCTATTTCCTGAGACAGAACAAAATTGAAATTAGGCCAACTAATAACCCTACAGTGGCCTCTAAGTGATCAGGTGAAAGGAAGAGTCACACGTCTCTCACTTTAAATCAAAAGCTAGAGATTGTTAAGCTTAGTGATTCATGAGAAGTGGTCAAAATGTTAACATTAACAGGAATTTGGAAGAAATTGATTCCAACCTTCATGGATGACTTTAAGGGGATCAAGATGTCAGTGAAGGAAGTAAATGCAGATGTGGTAGGAACAGCATGAGAACTAGAATTAGAAGTGGAGGCTGAAGATGTAACTGAATTGTTGTAATTTTCTGATAAAACTTTAATGGATAAGGAGTTGCTTCTTATGGGTGAGCAAAGAAAGCAGTTTCTTGAGATGGAATCTACTTTTGGTGAAGATGCTGTGAAGACTGTTGAAATGACAACAAAGGATTTAGAATATTACATAAAATTAGTTGAAAAAGCAGTGGCAGGGTTCGAGAGGATTGACTCGAATTTTGAAAGAAGTTCTGCTGTGGGTAAAATGCTATCAAAAAACATTGCATACTACAGAGAAATCACTCGTGAAAGGAGGAGTCAGTCGATGAGGCAAACTTCATTGTTGTCTTATTTTAAGAAATTGCCAGGAATTCCCTGGCGGTCCAGTGGTTAGGATTCCACACTTTCACTGCTGGGGCCCAGGTTCAACCCCTGGTTGGGGAACTAAGATCCCACAAGCCATGTGGTGTGGCCAGAAACAAACAAACAAACAAAAAACTGCCACGGCCACCCCAGCCTTCAGCAACCACCGCCCTGATCAGTCAGCAAAAAGCATCAGCATCAAGACAAAACCCTCTACCAGCAAAAAAATTACAATTTGCTGAAGGCTCAGATGATTGTTAACATTTTTCAG
This sequence comes from Lipotes vexillifer, assembly GCF_000442215.2. NCBI lineage: Eukaryota > Metazoa > Chordata > Mammalia > Artiodactyla > Lipotidae > Lipotes > Lipotes vexillifer. The sequence goes on from NW_006782866.1 coordinate 498,562, forward strand.
CAAATAAGTTAAAAAAATTTTAAACTAAGGTATGTGCATTGTTTTTATAGACATAATGCTACTGCACACTTAAAAGACTATGGTATACTATAAACATAATTTTATATTCAGTGAGAAACCAAAAAATTTCTGTCTCTCTTTATTGCAATATTTGCTTTATTGCAGTGGTCTGGAACTGAACCAGCAATATCTCTGAGGTATATATATATATATATAAAATATCTCCCACTTGAGCTAATTGGAAAAACAAACTTTTGCATCCATTCAATCAATCAAATAAGAATTATTACTATTTTTTTGTCAGAAAAAGACTGACTTCAACTCAGAGTTCATATAAACTAGTTATTAAATGACTTAATGGCCAGCATCTCTCTTCTGACTCCTAATTCAAACATAGATTGACAGCGAGAAAAAGCACAGAGCATTGCCAAGAGCTTGTCACCTGGATAAAGCAGGACCCCACAGTCTTGCTTTGCTTTCTCAGGGCTTCTCTTTGAAGCAAGACATTTCCCTCTGGCCCCCAGTTTTGTGGCTCAGAAGTTTTTACCTCCCAGGGCAATGAATCAGAGTGAGAGTCACTAAGGGTAGAAAATTGGTTTTTCTTTATAAAGTGGAAACAGGAAAAGTGTGAATGGGAAAATGGGAAAAAAGGATGGCAGTGCAAAAGGACTTTCTAGAGGATCAATTTTAGGAAAGAGGATATATGAATCTGAAAACTGATTTCCTTAAAGTACACACTCCCACATAGCTCTGGACAGTTTTCATATGTGACCAAGTAAGTGCTAATTCCAGGTGGAAGAATACCACTTTACACCACCGTTTTCCAGTGTGTGGAAAAGCAATCTATATTCCAACATGTGTTTAAGCTGTTTTGTTCATGGCAACTTGCAAAGTCCAAAAATGTCAATACTGGGAACTAGGAAAACATCTCCATGTGTTAAGTCTCAATCTTCCATTTTGCATATGAGAAAACTGAGTTGAAATAATGTGACCCTAGTTGTCACAATGGTCCTTTTAGGACAATTTTTAAATAAGGTTCAAAGTCTAAGTAAAGGTCTAAAAATACCCATGAATAAAACTCTGTATTCACTCATCACTTACCCATCCATTCCAGAACACAACTAAGCCCCTTCTTTGTTTCGGGAATTATAAGAGATACAGTAATAATTTAGCAATGTATCCTATCCTTAAGGAGCTACCAAAAGACAGAATATGCGCACAAAGAGTATAACTCAAGAAAGTACATAAAAATGGGAATGTGCATACAGAAACAGTGCCCTGTGGGTTCAGAGAACCTTAAGGGGTCTGGTTTTACTTCTGTGGGTAGAACACCAAGCTGTGAATTAATCTCCAGGGCCACCACATTGCTGATCAAACATAGACCAGGAGATGAATCTCTTTCCAGTATTCCCAAAGCTCTCCTACAGAGAACCAAAGTCTTTGGAGAGCAAAGACTGAGCCAGCTTCTGCATTACCAGTTACTGACTAACTAAGAACTGGGAATCCAAGAGCCAACGGCCACCTTTCTCCATCTCAGGCTACACATTGCCTTACGCACAACCCTTCAATGATCAGCAATGGAAGGTGAGCAGGGTGTTCTAGTGGCAGGAAGAGGAGGAGGAAGTGCCTTTGAAGATGCTAGAAAAATGGGTAAATATAGTTCAGTAAACTTTTCTTTAAACTCCTTCAAAAACAACTTTCAGAAAAGCTATAGTTTAATACCTACAAAGGGTAGAGAGTGCAAACAATGCTATTGAAGAGTCTGACCTTTCTCAGCAATAAAAAATCGACATCTCACTCTCCCAAACTCTCATAGCATTTTGCTGCTGCCTGTCTTCCGACACTGTTCCTGGTCTGACTGAATTGGGGTTTATACTCCTATTGGGCTCTTTCCCCACTCCTAGACTCTGAGCTCCTCGAATAAACCTGGGTCCATCTCAATTTTTTATCTTCCTGTAACATGAGCACAAGATAAGTGCTCATTTTACCTACAATGTAAGACCAAGAAATCAGTTGGTACCATGTAGGTAACTCAAAGGATTTCTGCCAAAATCCCAAATTGGCCTCCTCTAAAGTATCCAATAAACATTTATTTTTCCCTAACTTTCTTAAATTATAATAGTAAGAACTCAGTGTAAACTATAATGCCTATTTTGAAAGTAATTCGCCCTTCGGTGGTTGCTCTGTGATATCACATACCTGCCAGGTTAAACTATCATCTGACAATGGCTTATGAACAACGCTTGATTTCAGTGACAGCTTCAGGACCAATCCCCAGAGATGTGACAACCAAGTAAATAGGGAACAATTTTTCTCATTATGTCTTTTTTTGTGGCTTAGAAGAATGTTGGCTTGGATTTAACCCAAAGCAAACTTTTGAGGTGGGCTGGACTCTGAGGAATTCTAGTTTACAACAGAAGAGCTGGCAGTCCCTCTTCTACAACCTCACAACCAGGTTTCACTCCACTGCCAAACCCCTAACTTAATTTTTTATCTGTAATTCAATGAGAGGGTTTGCTTCCAAATCGCTTTCAAATCCTCCAGCTGTGCTTTCTCCTGGTGCAGGATAGGTACATTGTCTTCGATTGAATTATCACCCTCTTTATCTATCTTTCTATATTAAAGTCTGGTTAGCTGCTCTCCCCAGTGCCCTGGGGCCAGGCCCCTTCCTTGGCAGAGGCTACCATTACTTTCTCAGTAAAGCACTAGGTAGACTCATTAAATTTCAATATTAAACAAGCTGTAGGAAACTTTGGAGTTTCTTCCACAAAAGAGAAATGAAATCTTGATATACCTACAAATATGTGGTGTTTTCAACGCTATCCCAAGCTGTTTGTTACATTTTAATGCATATTAATATATGCAAAATAAGTTCGCCAAAGAAAAACTGTGGCTTAATGAGTGTTAAGAATGACAAAATCCAAGACTAATTGAACCTCATAAGGGACTTGCAGATAATTTTAAAGGATAAATTCTCTGCCTCCTCGCCTTATTTGAGGAAGAGCTGGTGCACATGGGGAAAGAAAAAAACAATGAGCTAGAGATAAAATATTGCCAAAAAGTTATCTGATTGGAAGCTCCCTTATAGCAGTATTGAATGCATTTGCTCCTCATTGGACCAGCCAAAGTTCCACCTGGATATGCACATCACTGTCTCTGAACATCAGAGATGTGCTCCTGGCCTCCCCGCAAAGAAGAACAAAGCCCTATGGCTTGAAAAGGGATGCCTAAGGGCTGCTCCACCTTTGGATGTAATACCAACCCTGCAGGGATGTCTGAGCAGGGTGGCACTAAGAGTCTGTGGCTTCAGTGGGCATTGGAGAGCTCTATGCCTAGCCCTTCAGCCTACTACACAGTTTATACTGCCAGCCCAGTCTCTGAATGGTCCAAAATTCACAAGAGAAGGGAAGTAAGGAGATAGCCAAGTAATTACAAGAGAAGCTGTTGAAAGGGAATTATTTTGTACTAAATTACTATATCCTTATAAGTGAATGGGATTATTTCTGGGGAAAAAAGAGAAAATTATGTCTACCCAAGTGGAAAGTTTTATTTTCAGTCATAAGCTGAGGCTTCATATCCCATTAAGTAGCAAAGGGAAATAACTCTTTTAGCCTTTTCTTCTTCCTGTCAGTTTTGATTTAAATGAAACAAAAAGAGAATTAACCAGGGCCACAGGTCAAAGGATTCTAGCTTTCAAAATCAGAACTCTATGATGGATGTTCTGAGGCAGTCAGCCAACTGGGGAATAGATGTGGGTTCTATAGGAACCAGTTGACACTACAGGAGCTTAAATGGGGCCTCAATATCCTCCATCATTCTAGCTGCTAAGGCTCTGACCCTGCTTGGGATGCACGCCGCCTCTTCTCATTCTCTCCTTGTAAAGAAGGTGAGATGATTTAACTCCTATCAGGAGCTGCCATGTAGGAAGGACGATCTTCACACACAGGTAGGCAGGCTAAGTGGTGGGGAAGGAAGTGCTACACAGTGTGATGGAGTCATGCATCTGCCCCAGTGGTTGAGCTGCTCTCCCTACAACCACACACCTGCATCCCTTATGGAGAACACAGGAAGACAGAGTGGAGGGACAGGAGCCTCACTGTGCTGGGAAATTTGGAAGCAGCAGCAGCAACTGGAGCAGGCAAAACTCAAACATTCACTGAAATGAAAGACTTTAGGCAGCCTGTAGCAATAGGGTCTCTCTCTATAAATCAGAGTCACTTCAGAATTTACCAGCTTCTTCCCACCTGATTCAGAGGGAATACCACCAGGGTCTATTCTGGTAACATTTTCTTTCCTCTTGAACCCTTAAGAATGGAAATCTACAGTAAAATATTTCAACATCTATGGTCCAGAGAATATGCACTCCCCAAATGATTATTACATCGTTAGCTTTAGTCCAATTCCTTAGGGGTTCCTGATCAATATCTTGGTAAGAAAAAAGTTACGACTCAGAGAGAAGAAAACTCTCTAAGTAATTCCACCAACCCTTCTCTGATGGTAGCATTAGTCCATAATGGCAGTGTATTTTCAGATAAATTCTGGGATCTTTTCCCTTAAGGGTGTTACTGAGCTGAGTATATTAAACACCTTCCCAGACACACAGTAACTCATTCTCTTCATCCATCTTATCTTTTCTCAAGGGCTATTCCTTCCCACTCTTTGATATGTTGTTCACCTTGTTACTACCTATCTTGTCAGGCATTTCCTCTGTGGTTCCCGGCATTTCATGCATCATTGCTCCCTATGTCTTTTTCTTACATTTTTTGCTTCCTAGGCCTTGAATCACTTTTTGGTGCAGTATTTCATGACATTCATTTTTCATACAAATTTGCAATTTATTTCCGTTTCCTTTCTGATCACACCACATTTCACACTCCTTAAGACACTGACTGGAGATCCTTTTCCAGAAGAGTCATGCATGAAAAGAAGGAAAGGAAGAAAAATGATGTGCCATCATCACAAAGCCAGTTTATACACCTGATTGGCTCTAGAAGATGTTATACTGACCAAAAGTAAAGATGAAGATCTTGGTCAATGATGAAGATGAACAGGTCTGCATAAATGCAGTTAATCTGCAAAGGAGAGAGAGTTTGTCTTTCTCCAGCATGATTAGTATTTTAATCCTTGGAATCAATCTTAAAATTTTTGCTACCAACCAAGAGTTAAACTATCTTTTTAAAAGATGGTCTTCAAGGTTAGCAGACGTTGAGATAAAAATAAGTTACGACTCAAAGAGAGGTGAAAAATCAAGAGATCCTTAGCAGAGAAGAAGGAGATGTGTTTTAATTGAGTTTCAAAGCCATATGGAGAGCTGATGAGGTGGAGAAATGTAAGCAGGATTTTTTTTTCCAGATGGTGGGCACTTGAGTTGAGGAGATGAATTTTGTAGAGGCCAAGGACCCAGGAAAAAGGAGTTTGAAGCTGTACAGAATTGAATCTCAAGGTCGAAGGAAATGAAGGATTCGATGGTGCATAAGAGTCTAGGTGAAGGAGATGAGATGTGGAACCAGCTGGTGTTATCCAAAAGATTTCTCAGTATATGTAAAATTCAAAGGATATAAGGGAAACTCACTAATGCAACAACAAGAATCTCATGTGTTCTTCTAGAAAAAAGAATGTGTGATCTACTTACAGAAAGACTACTTAAGTAGAAGAAAGGATAATCACTATTTCTCAAAATGTGGTCCCTCAACTACCTGCATTAGAATCACCTGAAGTCGTACTTCAAGATGCAGAATTCCAGGCCTCAATCCATTTCCTACTGAAAAGAAACTCTTTGCTGGGGGAGAATTTCTAAAAGTTCATCAGGCAATTTTATGGTGACTAAAAATGAAAATATTGCTGTTAACAAATATACTACAGATAGATCCCAGTACACAAGGGAAAGTTCCTGGTGCCCCATCCCCCAGCCTGTGGCTGATTTTGAAGGACACAAAAATATATTTAACAATAGGAGTAAGAATCAAATGCTAAAAACAATTACTTACAAGGATACTATCATATAAAGGAGCTACAAAACATTAATCAGACTGATCATTTGATGGAGATTTGTGAATAATTTATTTTCTAGTTATTTGACAGTTAACCAGAAAACACTTTCTGATATTAAGGCTTTGTTTGCTTAAATTCTAGATACCTCTAAGAGCAGAGTAATCATGGTATACTTATGCTTGGGTCACTGGGGATCTTGCATATTTTCATGCTAACTGCCGGGAATAAAACGGTTTAACATCTTATTATGTGGATACAGAAAAAGTAAAAATTAGGACAGCTGTATACTTACTTTAAGTCAAATCTAAAAACTTCCTTTTAAAGGTATGTTGTTTTTGTGTGTGTTTGTTTTTTATTATTTTTAGTTTTTACGTTTCTTCTCTCTTAGATGGCAAACAAAAGGGGATATTTAAAACCTTAAAAATATTATTATAAAAGAGCCTTGAAGAGCCCTGTAGATTGTAGATATTGCTTTACCAGGAAGTACCATTTTGTCAAGATTTCCCCTAAAGCAAGTCTATTACTGCACTGATACGCTGTTCATAAAGGCCACTCTAAGTCAAAAGGTAATGGTTGAAAAATTCTTTTCACTGATTCATTGTAAAATGAAAAATGTAAAAATACTTCCTTTTCATGAAGACAAATCGCATTTTTAAATTCTTCTAATGAAGCAGCATTCATCAATGTTTGCTCATTTGTCTTTGCAGGGGGAGTTCTGGGGCACAGATAAGAAGATTAATGTCTCTGAACTTTTCAACACATTGAGTTTAGTCATGGTCCTCCCCTAGTGAGCAGGATTAAGTCAACATCATTACTAACATTCTCAGTAACATTGTAAGATTTACATTACGTTTCAATCTTTTATTTTTTTAGACTCAGAGTCCATCCTGATAACACAGTTTATGTTTCTAATTCTCCAAGAATATAGTTTCAATTTCTTTTCATCTTAGTGAAAACAAAATAGTAGTCAACAGGGATGAGATGGTAGTATGAAAGCTAATAGTGCTTGAGGGCTTTAAGGAATGAGGAAGAAGACAGCCCTTTGTTCCCTTAGAGATCATTCATTTATCAAACATTTATTAAGCATTTATTCTGAGGTAGGCAATGAAGAAGCCTCTGGAGATGTAAAGATAAATAATAAAGCAGTCTTTCTCCAAAGACTCAAAATTGTTGGGAGAGGTAGCCAAGAAAACAAATGCATGCTGTATGGCAGGGACACAGCACTACTCCATGGAGAGAGAAATGTTTTATGAATGAATTATAAAGTACTCAAAGAGGAGAGTCATTTGACTGGGAAATGACAAATAAAATTTAGATAATCTACTGGATTGAATAATTCCCCCCCCCAAAATCATATCTACGAAAAAGCTATACATGTGACTTCATTTGGAAATAAGGTCTTTGCAGATGTGATGAAATTAAGATGAGGTCGTTCTGGATTATGGTTGTCCTTAATTTTAAAAAATTGATGTCCGTATGAAAAGAGGAAAATTTGAAGAGACACACAGGGAGAATGTCATGTGTTGATGGAGGCAAACACTGGAATGATGCATCTAGAAACCAAGAAACACCCAGGATCTCTGGAAACCACCAGAACCTCGGCAGAGGCAAGAAAGTCTCCTCCCTTGAAGCTTTCAGAAAGAACATGACCTTGCTGACACCTTTATTTTGGATTTCCAGCCTCAAGAACTGACAATAACTTCCAGTTTGTTTTGTTTTGGCAGCCCTTGGAAACTAATATAGGTATGTATAATAATGAGAACAAAGAATGGTTCCAAACCTTGCCATATTTGGAGAAAATGAGTTTTTCAGGAAGCCAGAAATAGAGATTTAAGTGGAAGACATTATCAGGAAATTTGGCTGGAAAGGTCAACTTGGTACAAAGGATTAAAAAAATCATGTGCAGAGGTGACATTTACCCAGTACACCCAGTCTGGAGCACTTATAAATTACTAAATATTTTAAGTCTTATTCTTGTACATGTACCCTAGTAAGTGGTATACACTTTAAACTGGAGACAAAATGAAGCCTTAGAATAGTTTACACAGGGGCAGGAAAGAAGGAGAATTGATTTTGCTTTTGTTTTTTTAGAAAACCTACTCTGAATGTCCCATATGCAAAAGTATGTGGGGAGGAGTGGGTTGAAAGACTATAAGCTGGGAGACTAGACAGGAGGATGTTACCAGGGATCAAATGAAAGACTAAAGTAGATGGTTAAGGAGTACCACTTTCAATAATGATGGACTAGCTTGTATCAGATAAAAGAAAATCATGTTGCAGTCATTGGAGACCAATCAAAAACAGGTATAAATGAGAGGGGATGCGACCCTTGAAAGCAATGAAACAAACTAGGTGAGATCCACATTAAACCAGTTCTTTCCCTGAGAACATTCTCCTGTTCACATTATACAGATAGAGCTCAAGTAAAAATTGAGAGCTTTTCTGACAAGGAGTCAGGGAAAAGTTCAGAGCTGCCATGGAGGTGAGAAATTGAAGAGAGAAATTCCCCCCAAAGGAAACAAAAACAGGGAAATCTCCAAAATCTGAATACACATACCATTCAAATCTTGATTGACTTCTGATCTGAATACACACAGAGCAAGAATAGAAACCAAGTTTTGAACTGGAAGAATTAGAAGAGTTGGAAGGCTAAAAGAGTTGAGCAGAGATTTTCAATAGCTGCTTAGTGTTGGGTGGGAAAGCTTCAGAGTTCAACTCCTTCCATGTTAGAAGGGATTGACAAACTCAGAGTTAGTCTTAAAATCTTAGAAAGACAATGCCATAAAAGTAAGAACATGTCCAGAACTAAGGACCATACCTTAGGATTAAAGACAAAATTGAAATAAAAAATCTTACATGTACTAAGCTTTCATAATGTCAAGATAAACTACCAGTAATTTAGTAATTTAACTGTCTAAAAAATAAAACTTAATAGTATATAGAATTTAACAGAATCCAGTGTCCACATTTCATAGTATCTACTGCAACCAAATATTATTGTATATACCAAGCAGCAGGAAAATGTAACCTATACTCAAGAGAAAAAAAAAAAAAGCCATTAGAAGACCACCTAAAATGATCCAGATTGGAATTAGCAAACAAGGACATGAGTGTGAAATATGTCAAAACATTTCTCAGGAAAAGATCGATATATTAGATAAAGAAATGGTAAATTTTAGAAAAGTAATAAAATCTCTAAAGAAGGACCAAAGAGAAACCCTAGAATAATGAAAAAAATACAATATCTAACATAAGAAAAATTAGTGGATGAAATTGAGTAGACTGAACACAGCAGGTACAGAAACAGTGAATTTATTGATAAGTCAATGGAAATCCTCCAACCAGAAGCATTAATAGAAGAAAAGACTAAACCAATAAACAAATCCCCAGTTACCTGTGGGACAGTATCAAGACCTCCAACATGCATGTAATTGGATCCCCAAAAGGAAAGAAAAGAGAAAATGGGGCAGGAAAAAGAACTTAAAAAATACTGGCTAAAATGTCTCTGTATTTGATTAAAGACATCAACCAATAGATCCAAGATGCTCAGCAAACCACAATCAGGTAAATATGAAGAAAACCACACCAAAGCATATTATGCTCAAACTCCTAAAAACAAAAATAACAAAAAATCATAAGAGCAGCAAAAGAAACAAGGATGGATGATTGCTTATCAGAAGCAACAGTAAAGAAAAACTGATGGAACAAAATCTTTAAAATACTGAATGAATAAAACCTCCTAGAATTCTATACCCAGTGAAAATATTCTTCAAAAATCATTTTAAAGTAAACCTCTTTTCAGTTAAATGAAATACGAGAGAATTTGCAGCCAGAAAAACCTCACTACAAGAAATGCAAAGGAAAGTTGTTCAGGTTGAAGGGAGATTTTACCAGATGGGAAATCAGATCTACAAGAAGAAATAAAGAGCAGTGCACTGGAAATAGTAAAAATTGGGGTATATTGAATTTTTTTTGTTAAATTCTTTTACAAATGGTTAAATGTTTTTTTTAATTCATTTTTTATTGGAGTATAGTTGATTTACAATGTTGTGTTAGTTTCTGCTTACAGCAAAGTGAATCAGTTATACATATACATGTATCCACTCCTTTTTAGATTCTATTCCCATATAGGTCATTACAGAGCACTGAATAGACTTCTCTGTGCTATACAGTAGGTTTTATTAGTTATCTATTTTATATATATAATAGTGTGTATATGTCAATCCCAATCTCCCCATTTGCCCCTCCCCACACCTTTGTTTAAAGAAAAATGGTATTTGTACTTTATATTGGGGTTCAAAATACATGTAGATGTAAAAGTATACGACTAACTTAGCACCAGAGAAGGGAGAGGTACATTGATATATATTTTTGTAAAGTTCTTACATTATAGAAGAAGTACTAAAAAGTTCAGGATGCGTGTTACAATTCCTCGAGCAACCACTAAAAGTTAATACACAATTAAAGCAAAAAGTCCATTAGAGAAGATATAATAAAGTACTAGAAAACACTTTCTGATTAACCTACATGCAGGCAGAATGGAGAAAAAAAGGAGAGGGGACAAGCAGAAAAAAATCAAGTTGCTAGATTTAAATCCAATCATATAAATAAGTATAGTTCCTCAATTAAGAGAATATCTTATCCAGTCAAACGGGATAAAATTTCTGGATCCACTATATCAAATATAGTAATATAAAGTTATATACAGCTGGAAGTAAAAGGATGGAAAATACAAAGTTTCAACTATCAAACTTAAGAAAGTAGAGTAATTCTAATATCAGCCTTTTAAGACAAAAAGTATCACTTGAAGTAAAGGGAGGCATTTCATAAGCATAGAAGGGTAATTCTGTCAAGACAACATCAGAATACTGAATAAAAACAAATATATATCTGACAGATCTTTAAAATACATAAAGGAAAAATTAAAAGCAAAAATCCTAAAGAGAGAAATAAACATAGCTGGAGATTTTAACACTCCTTTTGTAGTAAGTGAAAGACCAGTAGACAAAAACAATTCAATAACAAAAAGAATATTTGAATCGCAATAGAAGTTATCTTGATTTTATTAACATTTATGCAATACTGAATCTGACGAATTCAAACACATTCTGTTAAAGTGGATGTAGATAGTACACCAAAAAAAGATCATGTGCCAGCCTATAAAACAAGTCTCATTACTTTTAAAAAATTGAAATACCTGTTTATTCTCTGACAACAGAATTATATTACAATCAATAGCAATAACCACTACTGATCTTGCAAATTTATCTAAAACTGAAAAAACTGAATATTATGAGCAGCCTTATGCCAATGAAATCAACAATCTGAAATGGAAACAATCCTCAAAAAAACACAGTTTATCAAATTGGCCACAGGTAGAAATAGAAAATATGAATAGCCCTACATCTTTTGAAAGAAACCAAATTTGTGATTTAAAATATTCCCAAAAAGAAAACTCCAGGCCCAGATGGCTTTACTAGGAAAATCTATCAACCATTTAAATTACAAATGATACCAAGCTTATGCAAACTCTTTCATAAAATAAAGTTGAGAGAACACTTCAAAACTCACTTCATGAGGCCAACCTGACCCTGCTGTCAAAACTTGACTAGGAAAGAAAATTACAGACAAAACAATTATTAAAAGATAGAAACTCAAGGTAATTTGAACACCAATTAGATATTTGATTTTATTAAAGAAACATATGTTTTGGTGTGATAATGGTATTTCAACCATATTTTTTTTATATATATATATATATATATTTTTTTTTTTGCAGTACGCGGGCCTCTCACTGCTGTGGCCTCTCCCGTTGCGGAGCACAGGCTCTGGACGCGCAGGCTCAGCGGCCATGGCTCATGGGACCAGCCGCTCCGCGGCATGTGGGATCTTCCCAGACCGGGGCACGAACCCGTGTCCCCTGCATCGGCAGCCAGACTCTCAACCACTGCGCTACCAGGGAAGCCCTCAACCATATTTTAAAATAACTCTTGTCTTTTGAAAGATGTACTGAAATATTCCTAGGTAAAGTGGTATTAAGCTGAATCATATAAAATGGATCTCTTTATTGGTTAGAAATTATAAAATATCAGCAATTTCACAGTTCAACCTAATGTAATACCTGGAATTTTACTCATTATAGTCAGTAGGGAAGGTGGAATATATGTATAGGGGAAGATAAAACAAAAATGCTGAGATGATGATTTTTGTATTTGGACACACCATTTGCCTCATGACCATTTTCATTATATAAAAGCTGTGCTGTTTGCTCTGCCTATGACATCACCTGCCTTGCTTGTGCAAAGGGACACATTTCAGATCCCAGGAAGAGGATGCAGCACACAGAACAATCACACTTCACACAGACTGGACGTTGTCACACTGAAAGATCAGTGCATGTCAACTCTGAATGCCCTGGTCATAGCGTTTTTCATGATATACCATCTGTTTCACAACTTCTAAGAGCCATTTCTATTCAGCTATTCCCTCTCATGTATTCCATTTGGAAATTCTTAAGCAAAACGAAGTCTCTTTATAAATCACTTCACATTAGTAAATTGTTCTGAATTGTACTTGAATTAGTCAATTTTTGAAGAATGTTACACACATTATCTTTCTTGTAAATTTCAAAAGACATCACAAAGTGTAATCTAGTCATTGATTTATGGACTTGAATCTTTCAAAGAAGGGATTCAGATTCACTTTGTGTCCTTGAGTTGCTCAATCTGGCATTTAGATAGGAAATATTGTCTAACACGTGGGAAATTGGTTCCTCATTCTCCTCTTCCCAGGACAAAGATTCATCATCAGAATATCTAAGTATAAATTCTACTCTCAACTTTAAAACTTAGATAGACAGACAGGTGCACACACATACACACTCATACACACACAATCTCTTAGGTCTTCTTCCATCATTTCTTCCACTGACTGAGAAATATGCTCTTTCACATGCATTTCCTGTGTGTCATGGTACTCCACAGTACTCAGGCTACTGGGCTTTTACATCAGTTCAGGTCTGATCAGGAAAGAGAAACTATGCTGTAATTTTAAACAGGGGAAGCTTGATATAAGGAATATTAAGCTATGATCAGAGAATAACTATAAAAATGTAAAAAGAACTCTGAAGGGTACTCTAGGGCTGATGAGAGTGTGCAAGGAAAGATAAAATTGGAAGGGAGATGCCACCCAGACTAATGGGTGGTTGCTTTGCACAAGCCAAAGTTGTCCATAACTGCTGAGCAAGTAGGAACAATCCTCCAGGTCACAAGTGAGCCAACACTACTGGTGAGCTGACAGACAAGGAATCGGGCATTACCCCAGGCACAAGGCCTGGAACCATGGTGTTCATGTCAGGAAAAGTGTGAGAAAGTGGGCACCTGGCCTGGCCTGGGCTTGGGCTATGAGGTTTCTGAGGTCCTGTGCTCTGGGTGTGTGGCTGGGGCAGAGCCCCACCGGACACCTGAGCACACCCACACCACAGACCCATCATGCAGCCAGAGCAGACAGAAGCAAACACAGCAACCAGAACCAGGAAGAAACATCCCCTTCTCACAGAATGCCCCTCACTGCTCTCTCCTGACAAAACTTCACATCACACTCATTATTAAGGAGAAAAGTTTAATCCATCAAACCTTTGGAGCAAGTACTAAAAGATGAATTTGGAGCTAAGAGAAAAAAAAAACCCTGTTCTGGCTAGTGGATTTCTGGGTTTCACATGTAGACACAGTCTCCCAAAAGTGAGCCAAAATCTAACTTATTCAGCTCATGCAGCTCAATATCAAAAAAAACAACCCAATCCAAAAATGGGGGGCTTCCCTGGTGGCGCAGTGGTTGAGAGTCCGCCTGCCAATGCAGGGGACACGGGTTCATGCCCCGGTCCGGGAAGATCCCACATGCGGCGGAGCGGCTGGGCACGTGAGCCATGTCCGCTGAGCCTGTGGGTCCGGAGCCTGTGCTCCGCAACGGGAGAGGCCACAACAGTGAGAGGATCGCGGACCGCAACAAAACAAAACAAAACAAAAACAAACAAAAAAAATGGGCAGAAGACCTAAATAGACATTTCTCCAAAGAAGATATACAGATTGCCAACAAACACATGAAAGAATGCTCAAAATCATTAATCATCAGAGAAATGCAAATCAAAACTACAATGAGATATCATCTCACCCTGGTCGGAATGTCCATCATCAAAAAATCTACAAACAATAAATGCTGGAGAGGGTGTGAAGGAAAGGGAACCCTCTTGCATTGTTGGTGGGAATGTAAATTGATACAGTCACTATGGAGAACAGTATGGAGGTTCCTTAAAAAACTACAAATAGAATTACCATATGACCCAGCAATCCCACTACTGGGCATATACCCTGAGAAAACCATAATTCAAAAAGAGTCATGTACCATAATGTTCATTGCAGCTCCATTTACAATAGCCAGGACATGGAAGCAACCTAAGTGTCCATCAACAGATGAATGGATAAAGAAGATGTGGCACATATATACAATGGACTATTACTCAGCCATAATAAGAAACAAAACTGAGATAGTTGTAGTGAGGTGGATGGACCTAGAGTCTGTCACACAGAGTGAAATAAGTCAGAAAGAAAAACAAATACTGTATGCTAACACATATATATGGAATCTAAAAAACAAACAAAAGAAATGGTCATGAAGAACCTGGGGCAAGACGGGAATAAAGACACAGACCTACTAGAGAATGGTCTTGAGGATATGGGGAGGGGGAAGGGTAAGCTGGGACAAAGTGAGAGTGGCATGGACATATATACACTACCAAATATAAAACAGATAGCTAGTGGGAAGCAGCCACATAGCACAAGGAGATCATCTTCGTGCTTTGTGACCACCTAGAGGGGTGGGATAGGGAGACTGGGAGGGAGGGAGATGCAAGAGGGAAGAGATATGGGGATATATGTATATGTATAACTGATTCACTTTGTTATAAAGCAGAAACTAACACACCATTGTAAAGCAGTTATACTCCAATAAAGATGTTTAAAAAAAAGATCTAACAGTGATTTCCATGGTATCCTGAGCTCCATGAAAACACTTTTCATCTAAGTATCAGTGATCCTTCACATAATGGTTAAGAATCTCAAGGTGAGCTCTGGAGCTGGGCTTCCTTGGACTAAATCCTGGCTTGTCCACTTTTCAGCTGTGTGACTTCAGGGTAGTTATTTATTCTCTCTGTTTCCTCATCTCAAAGGGAGAATAATAAGCCCCACTCCTGGAGCTGCTGGAAAGATATAATGACTTAATATGTGCTAGAGCTCAGGATAACCCCTAGCTCATTGTCAGAGCTCAATAAATAGTAGCTTTTAATAGTATTATTGATGGAGCACCTATGAGGTAGGTCTCTTACGTCTCTGGAAAGAGGTAACAAAAAGCCTAGGAGCCAATCTTTTAATCACACGTACAGGTTCAGGTATTTCTTTCATCAACCCTATTGACTTTATCATGTCTCCTCTTGCAAACCACGGAAATTACACTGACATTGTTTTGTGCTTGAATTCCATAAAATATGGAAAGTTCATTACATCAGAACTCCCCCATATGTTGAACTCCCCACTGACTCTTCCAAATATGTCTTCTTCCTCTTTCTTTCTTCACCTCCATTGTACAACCTGAGATACTTCTCTCAACCATTTATCTCTCAATTTGTATCTCACACATTAAAGCATACTCTATAAACAGAAAGGCAACTTGTTTAGAGGTCAAAAGTGATGCTCAATTTTGAAATTCTAAATTTGTACGTCCTCATTTTCTGAGAATGTTTCCTACTTCATTTATTTAAAACCTAATTTATGCAATGAGATCGCCAAGAACATATGCCAGTTAGTCTTAAATGCTAAAATGAGAATCACTAGGTTTCCCACTACGACCTTTGGGTACAGCTCTAGTCTTCCAGTTTTGAAATATTCACTTCTCTGAAGGGTGGGCAGGTGGGTGGGTGATAAAATTAACACTGAGACACTTCTATTTTATAATTCCTTCTCCACTTCTGTTCATTATTCTGAGTGTGAAACCTAAACTTTTACTTTGCTAACTTTCAAAATGATTAATGTTAGGTCAAGTCAAAAATCTTTTGTTTCCAAGTCCAAAGGGCCCAGAATGATCAGACTTCTGACATGCTCCAGGCCAGTTCAGCATAAAGAAATAAGTGGAGACTGGGGGCACGTTGTCATCTCCATCTGCATACCTTCATCATGAAGTGACACAATATATTACAGTTATTTTAATACTTCTATATTCTCCACTATACTGAACATACCCCTGCAGACAGACACTGTGTCTTATTCATGCTGTAACTCAAGTAACTAGGATAGTTTTAGCACAGAGTATGACCCTAATAAGTGTGATATATAAATGAATCACTGAAATTTTCAGAGTTGAAGCCCCCTTGCTCCTTTTCCTAAATCCTTTTAGGAAACAATATTTCCAGATATGTAGCTTAGAAATAAAATCTTTTTTTCAGTCTGCAGCATACAGTAAAACATTTCCACCAGCTAAAGCTAAATGGCTCACAGGATTTATTTTTGTGTCCACTGTTACAAGCCAGGAAAACTCAAACCTCCACAGTGACAAAGATATCTAAAATCAACAATGAGAGTCCCCATAATACTCAACAACTTCCTTCATCCAACCTATCTTCCTGCATGAAAGGCAAGCGTACCTCAGTGAAGAAAGTTTCAAGTAAAGAATCAAGAGGACCTCAGGAAAATTCAGATATAAGTGTTTGAAGATGCTAATCCTACCTGCATTAGAGCAAACCCAGCTACAAAGAAACATCAAAGGATGAATGCAAAATGCAAATACTCACATGTGGTAAATCAATCATGACCTATGGTCCAAAGCCCCAAATACAAGGCATCAGCAAAGATGCTGACCAATTTTCCAAGCAGAGCCAGAAGTAAGAAAACACATGATTCATAATACCTGGAGACATAGAAAAATCAGATTAAATGGATAAATCAAAGCAGAAGTAGGAGAATTTTTTAGAGAATCAAATAAAGAAGGTGACAGAACTGACTTGTCTATGGCAGACAGATGGATGACATTTTTACATTTCTTTAGGTCATCACTAGGCAAACCACAAGGATGACAGTGTAGACAAGAGGAGCTCAGAATAAAAATACAACAGCCACAATGCAGAATTTCTAGAAAGATAACTCAATCTATTCATTTACTTATTCATTAATTCAATAAGTCTTTGTTGAGTACCTCAGATGCCATGCACTGTTCCAAAAAACAAGATAAATCAGATAACACACTTACCACGAGAGAGAGCACAGTGTTTAATGTGGATAAACATATATGCAAACAGTTAAATTTTGTACAATGCTTTAAGTATCATAATGGAAGCAGGGACACTTCCATAAGAAGACAGAAGTGTGAAATATTAAGTAGATATGCTATGGTAGCAGATTAGGAGGTTAAATAACAGTGTAGACTGCCTTTGGTTTAGCCAGCTTGGTCTACTCTAACAAATACCAGAGACTGAGTTAGCTTAAACAACAGAAATGTATTTCTCACAGTCATGGAGGCTGGAAAGTCCAAGGTCAAGGTGCCAACCAATTAGGTTCTGGTGAGGACCATCTTCCTGATTTATAGACTGCCACCTTCTTGCTGTATCAGCACACAATGGAAAGAGAAAGAAGAAGCAAGTTCTCTCCTGTCTCATTTTTTTTTTTTTTTTTTTTGGTAAGCAGGCATCTCACTGTCGTGGCCTCCTGTTGCAGCGCACAGGCTCCAGACGCGCAGGCTCAGCGGCCATGGCTCACGGGCCCAGCCGCTCCACAGCATGTGGGATCTTCCTGGACCGGGCAGGGCATGAACCCATGTCCCCTGCATCGGCAGGCGGACTCTCAACCACTGCGTCACCAGGGAAGCCCTGTCTCTTTTTATACTAATCCAATCACTCCACCATCATGACCTAATTACCTTGCAAAGGCCCCATCTCCAAACACTATCACATTAGAGATTAGGGTTTCAACACATGAACTGTGGGAGGGAAAGGGCTCAAACATTCAATCCACTGCAACCTTCATCTCTTCCCTGGACCACTGCTAAACCCTTCTCACTGTTCTTCTCACTCGTCTGGCCTCTCTCCAAGCCATTTCCCATAAAGTACCTGGATTGATTTTCATAAAATGTAGATCTGATTATGTCTTAGCCCTGCTCTAAACTATTCTATTGCTTTCCACTCTACTTAAAGTAGAGAAAATCACCCTTTGTGTGGTTTGTAAAACCTGCAGGATCAAGCCTTGTTTCATGTCAGTTTCATCTTGCTTCTTTCTCCTCCTTGCTCTCTCAACTCCACCTACACGATGTATTAGTTTACCAGCACTGCCACTGCAAAATACCACAGACTGGGTGGCTTCAAATAGATATTTACTTTATCATATTTCTGGAGGCTAGGAGTTCAAAATCAAAGTGTTGGCAGGTTTTATTTCTCTGGAGGCTTCTCTCCTTGGCCTCTCACCGTGTACTCATATAGTCTTTCTTCTGTGCATATATACCCCTGATGCATCTTTGTGAGTCCAAATTTTCTCTTCAGGTAAAGACATAAGATTGGATTAGGGCCTAACCTAATGGTTTCATTTTAACTTAATTATCTCTTTAAAGACCCTATCTCCAAATGCAGTCAACATTCTGAGATAATGGGCATCAGGGCTTCAAAATTTGAATTTGGAGGGGGAGACACAATTCAACCCATAGCAATGTATTTCTTTTCATTTCCTAAAACATGCCATCTTTTTTCTTAACTGGAATCTTCACACATGCTATTACTACTTTGGGGTGATTTTCCTCTCCACTTCAATAGGTTAACATCTATTTATTCTTCAGGTCTCAGGAAGCTTTTCCCTAAATTTCAATGTTGAATGAGTTGCCCCATTACACACATATGCTTATATCTTATTTACAGAAATCTGTCCTCTTGTAATTACATACTTAATTACTCATTATGGTTATATTAATCTTCTCTTGTCTTTAAACAATGCATCCTATGAACATAAGAACAATGTCTTTTATGCCTATATTCAATTCCTTATTCATTATATGAAATTATACTCAATTTTATTTTTTGTTTTGTTTGCATTGATTGTGTTCTCTAATTAAAAGAAATCAATTGTCCTTGTATTTAATTACAAATTTCTGTCCTCTCTAGCTGTTATCTTATTTGTAATTATCTTGAGTACTTTGCCTTTGTGTTCTGCATTCTTTTTATTCAACATACAGATTCACTTTTCAATCGTGTCTATTCTTTGCTTTGTGGTTTATATTTTATTTATTGGTTCTGAAATGGAGTTTCTTTGGACCTCAATTAATTTCTTTTACATTAACAATATCCTCTTTCATGCCATTTTATTATTTTATTACCTTATCTATAAGACATACAAGGAAGCTACCAAGCATAGCACAAACAGTAGGCACTAAAATATCAGAAATAAAATCTGTGCTTTCCAGGTAAGTAAAAGAAAAATGAATAATAAAAAGCAAGCAACAGAAAAGGCAGAAATAAATGTAATGAAAATAAAATCAATCCCCAGAAGGCAGAAAATAAGAGAAAACCATCAATTGTTAAGAAGCAGTCTAATTTTAGTGAAGTTCTAATGTAAAACCATGAAATAAAGTCACAAAACATTCAAATATAGTAGTGATCTTACAAACATAAAGGAAATATATACCTATTTACTCATTTGCATTCAGTAGGATATATATATGTGCATATGTATATATTTGTAATCTAGATAAACCACTTAAAGTGTTAATTTTAGAAGAAAATGAACCAAAAAGTTCAATATTGAAGGACAGAAAAATATATAAAAGGGCAATCTTACTAAAAAGGAAGCTAGTGGATAAACATCCATATCAGAAAAAAAAATTCAAAGTAAAAGTATCAATAGTTATAAAAAGAGAAACTATATATTGCTATGGCTATAAAGAGAGAAACTATATATTTCTAAAAGTACATCCACTGAAAAGAAACCCATTGTGAACTTTAATGACCTATAGATGCAGAAATAATAAAGCAAAATTACAGAACTAAAGTAGAAATTGAAAAAGAATATTAATCACAGTAAGAAATTTTAATCATCTCTTCCAGAAATAGATTTCTTAGGCAAATGAAAATAGTACTAATCTATAACTTTTGAAAAAGAATGTTAAAAGCTTAATCTAATTTTTACAGAGATTCTATAAAAATGACTCTTCACCAAATAAGTAACATATATATATATATATATTATTTTCAATTATATGGAATACTCTTAAAACTGATACTGCACTGTAATATTTCATTTCTAAAAGTTGTAAGATGTACCATTATTTCAAGAAGTGGAAAGCTAATAATAGAAAGAAAAATAACAAAGAGAATAAAATAATACATAGAAATGAAATAATAAAGATTAGAGCAGAAATAAATGAAATAGAGAACAGGAAAACAATAGAAAAGATTAACAAAACTAAGAGTTGGTTCTTTGAAAAGACAAACAAAATTAACAAAGCCTTTAGCTTGGAGACCCAAGCTAATAACATTAATAAATTAGTTTATTAAAATTATAAATTTTAATTAATAAAATTTAAGAGGAAAATTAATAAAATTATAAATGAAAAAGGAGACATTACAATTGATACCACAGAAATACAAAGATCAATAAGAGACTACTATGAACAACAACCTGGACAACATAGAAGACAGGAATAAATTTCTAGAAACATATAACACACTAAAACTGAATCAAGAAAAAGTAGAAAATCTGAACAAAAACCTCCCTACAAAGAAAAACCTAGGACCAGACAGCTTCAATGGTGAATTTTACCAAACATTTAAAGAAGAATCAACACCAATCCTTCTCAAACTTTCAAAAAATAGAAGAGGAACTACCATATGATCCAGCAATCTCACCTCTAGGTATATATCTAAAGGAAACAAAATCACTGTGTCAAAGAGTTATCTGCACCTCCGTGTTCATTGCAGAATTATTTACAATAGCCTAGACATGGAAACAACCTAAGTGATGGATGGATAAAGAAAGTGATACACATATACAGATATCCATCCTTTAAAGACTAAAATCTTGCTATATGCAACAATATGGATAGACCTTGAGGACATTATGTTAAGTGAAATAAATCAGACAGAGAAAGACAAATACTGTATGATCTCACTTATATGTGAAATCTAAAAACAAAAAGACAAACAAACCAAAAAGAACAGATTTGTGGTTACCAGAGGCAGTGGGTGAGGAGTGGGCAAAATGTGCCAAAAGGTACTAACCTATGGAAATGTGAATACAGTATACATTTTAGTTAATAATAATATATAAATACTGGTTCATCAATTATGACAAATGTGCCAAACTACTGTAAGATGTTAATAATTGATGAAAATGAGTGTGGGATATATAGAAACTCTCTGTAGTATCTTTGCAATGCTCTTGCCAATCTAAAGCTATTCCAAAATAAAAAGCTTACTTAGAAAATATACAGGACACATACAACTAAACCTTGAGAAAAGATGTACAAAAATATTTTGAAAAAAATCATGAAATGTTATTAAAGGTGCATAAAATAAAATCTGAATAAAAAGACATTCTGTGTGCATGGTTGTGAATGTTCACTATCATTTACATATCATTTGTTCAGAAATTAATTGATAAATTAATATAAGTTCAGAAAAAAAACTCTAACAGAATTTTAAAAGACATAGGCAAACTGATTTTAAATTAACTGTAGTTAAGTTTAGATTCAAGAACATCCAAAAATGTTGTGATTTAAAGGAGAATATGTTGGTGCATGCCATACTAGATATCTATAACTAGTATAAAGTTGTATTAATTAAAATCATAAGGTGTTCATGTGGGGACAGACAAAGAGATCAATGGTTCAGAATACTCAGATGATATTTAGACTCAAACACATATGGGAACTTGCTAGATGACAAAGGTAGCATTACAAATCAATGACAAAGAAAATAGGTGTTCAAATATAGTGCTAGGACCACTAACTTCCATATGAAAAAATATTAATTTAGTTATCTACCTAATCCCATACACAAAAATAATTCCCATGTATATTTAAAAACTAGGGTTGTAAAATACATGGTAAAATTATTCAGAAAAAAGGCCTCTGTATATTAACAAATTACAAAGAAAGAAAAAATCAAACAACTGAATTGAAGAAGATAATTGCAGTACCAAAAAATAAAGTATAAATGTCCAGAATGAATTTGACTGTTTAATAAGAAAGTATGAATCTAATTAACAGATTAGCTGAAATGATATGTCAAAGATTAATTCAAAATATCTGAACATGAAGGAGGAAGTGAGTAGGGATACAGATGAAACAAGAATGCTTATTACTTAAGTTGGATGACAGGTGTATGGGGAGGAGAAATCATTATGTTATTCTTTTCTACTTTGGTGTTGGCAACTGTTGACTCCCCAAAGACCACGAATAAGCCTTTTGCTTTGCCAAGGCTAAATGTATCAGAGTCATGGTAGTGACTCAAAGCAATGATATCAAGAAAGGACATTTATGAAGATGGCAGAGTAGAAGGACTGCGCTCACTCCCTCTTGCAAGAGCACCAGAATCACATCTAACTGCTGAACAATCACCAAGAGGAAGACACTGGAACTCACCAAAAAAGATACCCCACATCCAGATACAAAAGAGGAGCCGCACTGAGACGGTAAGAGGGGTGCAATCACAATAAAGTCAAATCCCATAATTGCTGGGTGGGTGACTAACAAACTGGAAAACAATTATACCGCAAAAGTCCACCCACTGGAGTGAAGTTTCTGAGCCCTACATCAGGCTTCACAAACTGAGGGTCTGGCATTTGGAGGAGGAATTCTCAGAGAGTCAGATTTTGAGGGCTAGTGGAATTTGATTGCAGGGCTTCGACAGGTCTGGTGGAAACAGACACTCTACTCTTGGAGGGCACACACAAAGTAGTGTGCACAACAGGACCCAGGGGGAAGGAGCAGTAACCCCATGGGAGACTGAACCAGACCTACCTGCTAGTGTTGGAGGGTCTCCTTCAGAGGTGGGGGATGGTTGTGGTTTACTGTGGGGACAAGGACACTGGCAGCAGAAGTACTGGGAAGTACTCCTTGGTATGAGCTCTCCTGGAGACCACCATTAGCCCCACCAAAGGGCCTGTAAGCTCCAGTGCTAGGTCACCTCAGGGCAAACAACCAACAGGAAGAGAACACAGCTCCATCCATAAGCAGACAGCAGATTAAAGTTTCACTGAGCTATGCCCACCACAGCAACACCCAGCTCTACCTACCACCAGTCCCTCCTATCAGGAAGCTTGCACAAGCCTCATAGATAGCCTCATCCACCAGAGGGCAGATAGCAGAAGCAAGAAGAACTACAATCCTGCAGCCTGTGGAACAAAAACCACATCCGCAGAAAGATAGACAAAATGAAAAGGCAGAGGACTATGTACCAGATGAAGGACCAACATAAAACCCCAGAAAAACAACTAAAGGAAGTGGAAATAGGAAAACTTCCAGAAAAAGAATTCTGAATAATGATAGTGAAGATGATACAGGACCTTGGAAAAAGAATGGAGTCAAAGATCGAGAAGATGCAGGAAAGGTTTAACAAAGACGTAGAAGAATTAAAGAAAAAACACCTAGAAGAATTAAAGAACAAACAAACAAATATAAACAATACAATAACTAAAATAAAAAATACACTGGAATGAATCAATAGCAGAATAACTGAGGCAGAAGAACGGATAAGTGACCGGGAGACAGAAGGGTGGAAATCATTGCCTAGGAACAGAATAAAGAGAAAAGAATGAAAGAAATGAAGACAGTCTAAGAGACTTCTGAGACAACATTAAGTGCATGAATATTCTCACATTATAGGGGTATCAGAAGGAGAAGAGAGAGAGAAAGAACCTGAGAAGATATCTAAAGAGATTATATTTGAAAACTTCCCAACATGGGAAAGGAAACAGCCAGCCAGCTTGAGGAAGCAAAGAGAGTCCCAGGCAGGATAAACCCAGGAGAAACATGCTGAGACAAATAGTAATCAAAATGAGAAAAAATAAGGAAAAGAAAAATTATTAAAATCCACAAGGGAAAATGATAAATAACATACAAGGGAACTCTCATAAGATTAACAGTTGATTTCTCAGCAAAAACACGACAAGTCAGAAGGGAGTGGCACAATATATTTAAAATGATGAAAGGGAAGAACCTACAACAAAGATTACTCTACCCAGCAAGGATCTCATTCAGACGTCACAGAGAAATCAAAAACTTTACAGACAAGCAAAACCTAAGAGAATTCAGCGCCACCAAACCAGCTCTACAACCAATGGTACAGGAACTTCTCTAGGTGGGAAACACAAGAGGAGAAAAGGACCTACAAAAACAAACCAAAAACAATTAAGAAAATGGTAATAGGAACTTACATATTGATAATTATCTTAAATGTGAATGGATTAAATGCTCCAAACAAAAGGCACAGGCTCACTGAATGTACACAAAAACAAGACCCATATATAAGCTGTCTACAAGAGACTCACTTCAGAACTAGGGACACATATAGACTAAAACTGAGGGGATGGAAAAAGATACTCCATGCAAATGGAAATCAAAAGAAAGCTGGAGTAGCAATACTCATATCAGATAAAATGACTTTAAAAAAAAATGTTACAAGAGACAAGGAAGGACACTACATAATGATCAAGGGAGCAATCCAAGAAGAAGATATAACAATCATAAATATATATGCACCCAACACAGGAGCACCTCAATACATAAGGCAAGTGCTAACAGCTATAAAAGAGGAAATCAACTGTAACAAAACAATAGTGCGGGACTTTAACACCTCAGTAACACCAATGGACAGATTATCTAGACAGAAAATTAATAAGGAAACACAAGCTTCAAATGACACAATAGAACAGATGGATCTAATTGATATTTAGAGGACATTCCATCCAAAAACAGGAGGTTACACTTTCTTCTCAAGTGCACATGGAACATTCTCCAGGATAGATCTCATCTTGGGTCAAAAATCATGCCTTGGGGCTTCCCTGGTGGCGCAGTGCTTGAGAGTCCGCCTGCCGATGCAGGAGACGCGGGTTCGTGCCCCGTTTCGGGAAGATCCCACATGTCGCAGAGCGGCTGGGCCCGTGAGCCGTGGCCGCTGAGCCTGCGCGTCCGGAGCCTGTGCTCCGCAAATGGGAGAGGCCACAACAATGAGAGGCCCGCATAACGCAAGAAAAAAAAAAAAAAAGACAATGTATGGGGCTTCCCTGGTGGCGCAGTGATTGGGAGTCCCCCTGCCAGTGCAGGTGACACGGGTTCGTGCCCCAGTCTGGGAAGATCCAACATGCCGCAGAGCGGCTGGGCCCATGAGCCATGGCCGCTGAGCCTGCGCGTCCGGAGCCTGTGCTCCGCAGCGGGAGAGGCCACAACAGTGAGAGGC
>NW_006782866.1:524039-528484 GCF_000442215.2 Lipotes vexillifer
AAAAAACAATCATGCCTTGGTAAATTTAAGAAAATTGAAATCATATCAAACATCTTTTCTGGCCACAAACAGTATGAGATTAGAAATAAATTAGAGGGAAGGAACCATAGAAAACAGAAACTGATGGAGGCTAAACAATACGTAACTAAATAACCATGAGATCACTGAAGAAATCAAACAGGAAATCAAAAAATACCTAGAGACACATGACAATAACAACACAGTAATCCAAAACATATGAGATTCAGAAAAAGCAGTTCTATGAGGGAAGTTTATAGCAGTTCTATGAGGGAAGTTTATAGCAATACAATCTTACCTCAAGAAACAAGAAAAATATCTAATAAACAATCTAACCTTACACCTAAAGTAACTAGAGAAAGAACAAACAAAACCCAAAGTTAGTAGAAGGAAAGAAAACATAAAGATCAGAGAAGAAATAAACGAAACAGAAAAAAAAGAAAACAAGAGCAAAGATCAATAAAACTAAAAGCTGGTTCTCTGAGAAGATAAAATTGATAAACCTTTAGCTAGACTCATCAACAAAAAGAGGGAGAGGACTCAAATCAATAAAATTAGAAATGAAAAGGAAGAAGTTACGATGGACACCACAGAAATACAAAGCATCATAAGAGACTACTACAAGCAACTCTATGCCAATAAAATGGACAACCTGTAAGAAATGGACAAATTCTTAGAAAGGTATAACCTTCCAAGACTGAACCAGGAAGAAACAGAAAGTATGAATACACCAATCACAAGTAATGAAATTCAGACTGTGACTAAAAATATTCCAAGAAACAAAAGTCCAGGACCAGATGGCTTCACAGGTGAATTCCATTGAACATTTAGAGAAGAGCAAACACCCATCCTTCTCAAACTCTTCCAAAAAACGGTGGAGGAAGGAACACTCCCAAACTCATTCTATGAGGCCACCATCACCCTGATACCAAAACCAGACAAAGATACTACAAAAAAAAAGAAAATTACAGACCAATATCGCTGATGAACACAGATGCAAAAATCCTCAACAAAATACTAGCAAACAGAATCCAACTAAACATTAAAAGGATCATACACCATGATCAAGTGGGATTTACCGCAGGGATGCAAGGATTCTTCAATATATTCAAATCAATCAATGTGATACACCATATTAACAAACTGAAGAGGAAAAACCATACGATGATCTCAATAGATGCAGAAAAAGCTTTTGAAAAAACTCAACACCCAGTTATGATAAAAATCTCCAGAAAGTGAGCACAGAATGAACCTACCTCAACATAATAAAGGCCACATACAACAAACAAACAGCAAACATCATTCTCAATGGTGAAAAACTGAAAGAATTTCCTCTAATATCAGGAACAACACAAGGATGTCCACTCTCACCACTATTATTCAACATAATTTTGGAAGTCCTAGCCACAGTAATCAGAGAAGAAAAAGAAATAAAAGGAATACAAATTGGAAAAGAAGAAATAAAACTGTCACTGTTTGCACATGACATGATACTATACATAGAGAATCCTAAAGATGCGACCAGAAAACTACTAGAGCTAATCAATGAATTTGGTAAAGTTGCAGGATACAAAATTAATGCCCAGAAATCTCTTATATTCCTATATACTAATTATGAAAAATCTGAAAGAGAAATTAAGGAAACACTCCCATTTACCATTGCAACAAAAAGAATAAAATACCTAGGAATAAACCTACCTAGGGAGACAAAAGACCTGTATGCAGAAAACTGTAAGATACTGATGAAAGAAATTAAAGATGATACCAACAGATGGAGAGATATATCATGTTCTGGGATTGGAAGAATCAACATTGTGAAAATGACTATACTACCCAAAGCAATCTACAGATTTAATGCAATCCCTATCAAATTGCCACTGGCATTTTGTACAGAACTAGAACTAAAAAATCTTAAAATTTGTATGGAGACACAAAAGACCCCAAATAGCTAAAGCAATCTTGAGAGAAAAAAACACGGAGCTGGAAGAACCAGGCTCCCTGACTTCAGACTATACTACAAAGCTACAGTAATCAAGAAAATATGGTACTGGCACAAAAACAGAAATATCGATCAATGGAACAGGATAGAAATCCCAGAGATAAATCCACGCACTAATCTATACTAATCTATAACAAGTAATCTATAACAAAAGAGGTAATGATATACAGTGGAGAAAAGACAGTCTCTTCAATAAGTGATACTGGGAAAATTGGATAGCTACATATAAAAGAATGAAATTAGAACACTTCCTAACACCATACACAAAAATAAACTCAAAATGGATTAAAGACCCAAATGTAATGCCAGATACTGTAAAACTCTTAGAGGAAAACAGAGGCAGAACACTCTGACATAAATCACAGCAAGATCCTTTTTGACCCACCTCTTAGAGTAAAGAAAATAAAAACAAAAATAAACAAATGGGACCTAATGAAACTTAAAAGCTTTTGCACAGCAAGGAAACTACAAACAAGACAAAAAGACATCTCTCAGAATGGGAGAAAATATTTACAAACAAATCAACAGACAAAGGAGTAATCTCCAAAATATATAAATAGCTCATGCAGGTCAATATTAAGAAAACAAACAACCCAATCCAAAAATGGGCAGAAGACCTAAATAGACATTTCTCCAAAGAAGGCATACAGATGGCCAAGAGGCACACGAAAAGCTGCTCAACATTACTAATTATTAGAGAAATGCAAATCAAAACTACAATGAGGTGTCACCTCACACTGTTTAGAATGGGCATCATCAGAAAATCTACGAACAACAAATGCTGGGGAGGGTGTGGAGAAAAGGGAACCCTCTTGCATTGTTGGTGGTCACGTAAATTGATACAGCCACTATGGAGAACAGTATGGAGGTTCCTTAAAAAACTAAAAACAGAATTACCATATGACCCAGCATTCCCACTACTGGGCATATACCCACAGAAAACCATAATTCAAAAAGACACATGCACCCCAATGTTCATTGCAGCACTATTTACAATAGCCAGCTCATGGAAGCAACCTAAATGCCCCTCGACTGATGAATGGATAAAGGAGATGTGCTGCATATATACAATGGAATATTACTCAATCATAAAAAGGAATGAAATTGCGTCCTTTGTAGAGACCTGCATGAACCTAGAGTCTGTCATACAGAGTGAAGTAAGTCAGAAAGAGAAAAACAAATATCGTATATTAACGCATATATGTGGAATCTAGAATAATGGTACAGATGAACTGGTTTGCAAGGCAGAAATAGAGACACAGATGTAGAGAAAAAAACGTATGGACACCAAGGGAGGAAAGCTGGGCGGCGGGGGTGTGGTGGTGGTGGGATGAATTGGGAGATTGGGATTGACATGTATACACTAATATGTATAAAATGGATAACTAATAAGAATCTGTTGTATAAAAAAATAAATTAAATAAAATGCAATTAAGAAAAAAAAGAAAGGGCATTTATATGTCCAACAACAGATGAATGGATAAAGAAGATGTGGTGTGTGTGTGTGTGTGTGTGTGTGTGTGTGTGTGTGTGTAATGGAATATTACTCAGCCATAAAAAGAATGAAATACTATCATTACAGCAACATGGATAGACCTAGAGATTATCATACTAAGATACTAAGTGATGTCAGGCAGAGAAAGACAAATATGATATCACTTGTATGTGGTATCTAAAATAAATACAAAACAACTAATTTACAATACAGAAACAGACTCCCAGACATGGATTACAATACAGAAACAGACTCCCAGACATGGAAAACAAACTTATGGTTGCCATAGGGGAAAGGGGAGGGGGAGGGATAAATTAGGAGTATGGGATTAATAGATTCATACCACTATATATAAAATAGATAAACAGGGCTTCCCTGGTGGCAGTGGTTGAGAGTCCGCCTGCCAATGCAGGGGACACGGGTTCGTGCCCCGGTCCGGGAAGATCCCACATGCCACGGAGCGGCTGGGCCCGGGAGCCATGGCCGCTCAGCCTGCGCGTCCGGAGCCTGTACTACACAACGGGAGAGGCCACAACGGTGAGAGGCCCATGTATCGCAAAAAAAAAAAAAAAAAGATAAACAATAAGGATTTACTGTATAGCACATGGAACTATATTCAATATCTTGTAATAACCTATAATAGAGAAGAATCTAAAGCTGTACCCCTGAAACTAGCACAATATTTTAAATCAACCACAGTTTAATAGGTAAAATTAACAAAAAAAGAAAGGACATTTATAGGTTTTAGAGTTTGGGCTCAACTGATTTAAGGTGGTTCTTTCAGGGTACAGAGCTGCTTGGTTTTGAGAGAAGTTTGTGACATAATTGCGGTAGGCATAGAGAGGCAATGATTTTGAAGTGAGTCATGATAAATAAACAGTTGTTTGACAAACTAGCTGTTTACCCAGATGAGCAATCTAATATCTTGTAGGG
>NW_006782866.1:528494-543924 GCF_000442215.2 Lipotes vexillifer
ATTTGCCCAGATGAGCAAACTCTTTGCCCTGAACTCCTGGTGTGCAAGAATTTCCTGAAGCAAATAGTGAAATATTTATTGGTTTACAGCCTCATCTTTTGAGGCAAGAATTCGATGGCATAAATCCTGTAGATCTGCTGACACAGGTGGCCTCAGTCCTCAGTCATGATATTTAAGCTATAGAAAAACAGATCTCAGTATATGTTTTCCTTAATAATGTTTTTTGGTTTTGCTTTTTAAGTAGGCAATCACAAAAGAATAAACACCAGAGGAAAACCACTACATAAAGAAACACTCATCTTTAATTATTAAGGAAAATTATGTATATATAATTTAATACCAGTTAAATTAGAAAACCGAAATATCTCATACTACTAAGATTTGACAAGGACAAAAAAACCTGAAAACCATTCACTGCTGTGGAAGAATAAAATGGTAAAACATTTTACAGGGCAACTTGTAAATATCTGGATATAATGAAGTATATAATCTGTGACTCAGCAATGCTGATTTTAAATATATGCCCAAGAGAAACTTTTACACGTATTTGCCACAGATGATATGCATGAAAATATCCATCCCAGTGGTGCCCTTAGTTAAGGGAATGAATAATAAATTACTGTGCATTCACACAATTCTTCTAGCAATAAAAACTAGATTAGTATATGTAAATGTGGATAGATCTCAAAAAAATACCGAGTAAAAAAAAACTTCTGGGACTGCCCTGGTGGCACAGTGGTTAAGAATCCACCTGCCAATGCAGGGGACATGGGTTCAAGCCCTGGTCTAGGAAGATCTCACATGCCGCAGAGCAACTGAGCCCATGCGTAACAACTACTGAGCCTGCGCTCTAGAGCCTGTGCTCTGCAACAAGAGAAGCCACTGCAGTGAGAAGCCCACACATCGCAAAGAAGAGCAGCCCCCGCTCGCCGCAACTAGAGAAAGCCCGCGTACAGCAACAAAGACCCAATGCAGCCAAAAATGAATAAAAATAAAATAAATTAATTTTTTAAAAAAACTTCTGGTATGATACACTATAACAGCATTAATATACATTTTTAAAACAACAATGCAAGAAGCAATGTTTATGGATTTAGTGACAAAATAATAAAAACATGAACAGGAAGGCATATACCATATTTAGCTCTGGGAAAAGGAGTTAAGATAATGTGATTGCAATAGGGAACAAAAAGGACTTTACCATCTTTCATAAACCACTGACTTTTATTTGAAATAAAATGAAATCTAAAGCAGAAACAATAAAATGTTAACATTTCTTCATTCTGGCTGACGGGTACTTGATATTTTTTTGTATTTGATACTTTGTATTTGATACTTTGTATTTGATACTCAAATACTTTGCCCAGTATTTGATATTTTATTGTATGTATTTTTGTATAGTTTTAGAACTTATCGATTTTCATTAAAGGGGAATAAAATAGTTCATCAAGGTGGGAAGAGTACAGCATAAGCTAAAGATAAGCAGAATCTAGGGCAGCTAGTCTATTTTCACCTGCCATTCCCTTGACATTGGCAATCCCAAAACCAAAATCATATACAGTTGAACACTTTCCTTGGTCTTCTAGTTAGTTTAAATTCCCAGAGACACATCCTGACCCCCAAAATGAATCTCTTTTCCCATTAATATAATAATTTATAGGAGTATCTTTCTCTGTGTGTGGATCTTTGTTGCTCAAATGTTTATATTTTTGTGCAATAAATTTCTTTTTCTTTCAAACCTCCACTGCTGTTGGTGAAAGATCCAAAGAAAATGAGCAAGAAAGAGTACAAGAGCCAAAGTAAGAGAATAAAATAGTCTTTGCCCTAATGCCTAAGTTTACCAAGGCAAATACTCAAGTTATTTCATACAGGGTAATTTCCAGCCAAGAGGAGATATCCAGGTCCCTTTACCAGCCAGGAGAAATAAAGACAGAGATGTTATCTCAAGTATAAACGGTCCCATGTTTCTCTAGCTCAAGGTTATCTGATTAAATTACACTGTTACCCCAAGGCTCTATCCTTCAGAAAATGTGCCCAAATGGCTAACTTTACCCTCAGGTGGGAGGAAGCAGAAGAAACACTGATGAAAATGTTGGCAGATGTGACATCATTGAGTGAAGAAAAAGATGGCTGTCATCCACTGTGCTGCAGGATGATGAAGATGAGAGAGTTTAAAATAAATGTAAGCTTGCACTTGAAGATACTGATATTGGGGGCCACTATGGACTGGGGAGTCATAAGCATCCTGAAGAGTTGTTGAAGGCATAGGAGGAAATGGGCTTTACCCAAGAAGAATGTATTAACTGAAAAGTGAGCAGGAACAGAAAGAAAGCAAATTTTAACTCATCCACAAATGAAGAAAAGCCAATAACAGAGAATAATAGAGGAGTAGCCAAAGAGTTAGAATGGGAATCAGTAGAAAATGTGTGAAAATTCAAGAAATGTAATGGTTTATTTTTCTACCTAGGATGAAATGGTCAATAGTACTGAATGCCTTGAGATATCTTATGATGAAGCTTGAAATGATCTTATCGCATTGAACACTTGAGAGGTCCAGAGTAAATGTGAGAGGAGTCCTAATGGAAATAGAGTAGTGGAAGTTCATTATGGTAGCATGAGATGCATCAATAAATCGGAGGAGAGGAAATGGTTCTAAGTCTATGTGATACTCCAGAGTTGTTTTTTTTTTTTTTTTTTAAAGCAACACTCCACATGAGATAGGACAGATATAAATTAACTTAAACCTTGGCATCTTGCTGCTAAACTCTAACAGAAAAGAGTTATTTTTGAAATCTACAGCATCCATTTTGTTGTAAAAAATACTGTACATTTAATTCATTCATTTAATCTCTAATAAATGCATTTAAATCAGCTATTAATTTATGAAAGAAAAAGTCAGAACATGTGACTTCTTTTTGAATCCATTATCATTTAAGTTTATTTATACTGATTTCAGTTATTTTATATTATGTATTTCATTTTATTGAGGCATAACTAAAATGTACAGTTCTGAGTTTGGACAAAGGCATAATCATAGATTCTCCACTCAAATCAGAATATAGAACAGTTCCATCACCCAAGAAAATTCCTACAGGTTGTAGTCAATCTCTTCCCTCACTCTCAGTGCCAAGCATGCAGTAATTGATTTGTAGAGTTTTATATAAATAGAATCATAGAATATGTAGTATAGTGAATTATGCACTTAGCATAGTTCATTTGAGAATTATACGTATTGTTACATGTATCAGCAGTAGACACTTGTATGGATGTACCACGGTGTATTTATTCATTCAGTAGTTGAAGAACATTTGTGTTGTTTACAGTTTGAGTTGATCATGGATAGAGTCACCATAAACATATGCATATGTATATGAACCCAAGTTTTCATTTATCTTGAGTAAAAACTTAGGAGTGAGATTACTGGGTCATGGGTCATATGGTTATTGTATACCAGTGGGATTTTGTTTTGTTTTTTGTTTTATCTTCCCAGTCATTTTAATCAATGTGTAATGATATATCATTTTGGTTCAAAATGTGTTTCCCTAGCGACAAATGATAGTCAACATTTGTATTCAGCATCTTGTATTGCCATTTCTATATTATCTTTGGTGAAATGTCTATTCAAATACTTTGCCCATTTATGTTTTACTGCATTGTTTTTCTTATTGTTTTGAACGTTCTTTATAAAGTCTGTATAGAAATCCTTTAGTAGGTATGTGTTTGGCAAACATTTTTCTCAATCAAGAGTTTGTCTTTTCAGTTTCCTATCACTGTTTTTTGAAGACCTGAAGTTTCAGTCTTTGCTTTTTAAATTTTAAATGAAGTCCAATTTATTATGCTTTTGTTGTCATACCTAAGCAACTTGTACCTAAACTGAATTTACAAAGATTTTCTTCTATATTTTCTTCTAAAAGTTTTACAATGTTAGGTTTTACGTTAGGACTATGATACATTTTGAGTTAATTTATATATTTGGTATGAGTGGGTGTCAAGGTCCATTTTTTGCTTACATGTCAATAGCTCCTGAAACACTTGTAGAAAGCACTGTCATTTCTACATTAAATTGCCTTCAATCATTGTCAAAAGCCAGCTGTTCACATATGTGTGGATCTACTTCTGGACGCTTTATTCTATTTCATTGATTCATGTGACTTATTTATCACCTATACCACATTGTCTCAATTTATAGTAAAATTAAAATTTGGTAGTGTGATTCCTTCAGTGTCTTTTTTGTTTGATTGTTTTTGTTTGGTTTTTTGTTTGTTTGTTTTTTTGCTCAAGTCACTCAGTTATAATAACATTTTCATAAAATCTTTCAAAAAAATCATATCACATGTAAACAGAATTTCATTACTTCTTTTACAGTCTGGATACTTTTTCTTTATGCTTTTTGCCTTTTTACACTGGCTAGGATCTCCAGTACCATATTGATTAGGACTGGTAAGAGCAGACAGCCTTGGCTTTTTCCCTATCTTAGGAGGAAAATATTCAGTCTTTGACTCTTAAGCATATTGTTAGCTAAGGGGGTTTTGTGGATTCCTTTATTAGGTTGAGGAAGTTTCCTTGTGTTTCTGGTTTGCTGGGAATTTTAATATAAATGGATGTTTTTAGTTTTCCAATGTTTTTTCTGCTTCTTCTGAGAAGATTATACTGTTTTTTTTGATCTGTTGAAATGGTGAATTATATTGATTGATTTTCAAATGCTGCACCAATCTCGAATTAATGGGATAAACCCCATTTGATCACTGTATTGTCTTTTTCACATATTGCTGGATTTCATTTGCTAATATTTTGTTGAGGAATTTTGCTTATGTTTTCATGAGACATGTTAGTCTGTATTTTCTTTTCTTATACTGTTTCTATCTGTTGATGTTTTAAGGATGATACTGGCCTCAAAAATTGAGTTGGGGAGTGTTCCTGCTATTCTAAAAAACTGGAAATTGATGGTTTAAAAGAAATTTATTGAGAGTTTTAAATATCTAGAATAATCTAGAGAAATATTGTTATTCTGAATTCTTCAGAAACATATTTCCAAGCAAAAATGTCTGTACATAAAACATGATCAGGGCTTCCCTGGTGGCGCAGTGGTTGAGAGTCCGCCTGCCGATGCAGGGGACACGGGTTTGTGCCCCGGTCTGGGAAGATCCCACATGCTGTGGAGTGGCTGGGCCCGTGAGCCATGGCCGCTGAGCCTGAGTGTCCAGAGCCTGTGCTCCGCAACAGGGGAAGCCACACAGTGAGAGGCCCATGTACCGCAAAAACAAAAAAAACAAAAAAAAAATTGATCAAAATTAAAATAAATAAAACCAGTTATTTCAAAGTAGAGATTGTTAAATGGACTTTCATATAAATGTATGCATGAGCTCC
This sequence comes from Lipotes vexillifer, assembly GCF_000442215.2. NCBI lineage: Eukaryota > Metazoa > Chordata > Mammalia > Artiodactyla > Lipotidae > Lipotes > Lipotes vexillifer. The sequence continues at coordinate 533,862 of NW_006782866.1, forward strand.
ACATAAATATATGATATTATGTGATACTACAGACACACTATAATACTGAGAAAATTCATAACATTAGATAAACATAATTTAAAGAGAAACTAAAAAAATGACTATTTAATACTGATGCAGAGTTGTCAAAGAAAGCGGAAGTGCTGGTGTTCATTGATTCTTTGCAGCACAGATTTAGAATAAGTTGTATATCTTTCAGGCACATGCAAACTCACTCCAGATTAACTGATTTATGCAGAAGATGGTACATATATTTCCTTTTTCAGACATATACCCAGTTCCCTTTGGAGATAGATGGAGAGGGATATTCACATTTCAAGTAAGAAAACCAACAAATATGTGATTAACAAAAATCCCTGTGGGTGTTTTGGGTTTTTTTGTGTTTTTTTTTTTTCTTTTTTTTGTGGTACATGGGCCTCTCACTGTTGTGGCCTCTCCCGTTGTGGAGCACAGGCTCCGGATGCGCAGGCCCAGCGGCCATGGCTCATGGGCCCAGCCGCTCCGCGGCATGTGGGATCTTCCCGGACCGGGGCACGAACTCCTGTCCCCTGCATCAGCAGGCGGGCTCCCAACCACTGCACCACTAGGGAAGCCCATCTATGGGTGTTTTTATTATCCTAAATACTATGAAGTTTCTAATGTATAAGTCACGGCTACTTATATGTCAGAGGCATTTTATTACTTGCTTGTTTCATTTTCTTTTAGGTAGGAAACTTTCACTTGGGAGAAAACTAGCAATGTTGAAAAACATGAAAATGTTATTCTTTATAGAATATGTTTTAAAAAGCAATTCCATTTCTACTGTTACTTTTTCTTGCAGTTGGTGTTCATTGATTCTAGTGGTTGTTACTTCTGGTGGTTCAGTAGGAGTTTGGCTCAAACTAAGCTAGTGAGTAAAGGGCAAAATGAGGTAATGAAGGAAGGAACATGGCATAAAAGTGAAACTAGATTTCTTAATTAGCATTAAAACTTTACTGAATGTCAAATATTTATGGTTTTGAAGCATTAGCAAAAACTTAGGGTTTCTTTGATCTGGATATCTAGGAAAAATTAGTTAATAGTTAACTTAGAAAGTGAGCTCAATAAGAATATTAATCGTAAAATGCATGCCTATGTCCTGCAGGCCTAGTGCCACACCTGGCATATAATAAGTGCTCAATATATGTTATATCCTCTTGGAAGTAATAGATGATGTGAAGAACTTTTGTTCAGGCATATTAGTTTCCATATAGTTTCCAAGAGGAGCCTTCTTTGAAACTTTTATATATAAACTATAGAGAATTATCTATAAAAGCATATTGCTGCATACAGGGAACACCGGGTTAACCCATTCAATTTTCACACAAAAACTTCTCATTGTTCTTTTTTTCCAGGGGTATCACATCCCATTCCTTGCTAATTTTCTCCTTTATTTTTCTAATCTGATTAATACATTTCCATTTTTATTAGGTCTAATAGATAGCTGATCTAATTTGGAGCTTATAAATTATACAGTTATATGTGAATTGATTATAGCACATAACTCTAATGGACTGGCAATCTTTTCAGAGATTAGAAGTGCTGCTCAGTTCCCTTTCTATGGATGATTAATTTTCAGTGGTTATCAACTCTCAAACTGAAAATTAAGCAATACATATTTGCTTTGTGGATGACCAGTTTTATTAAAGTAGTAGAGCTGATGCAATTAATTATCAATACCCTATGAAGTGAAGCCAAAATTAAAATGGCTTAAAAGAAGCAGGCAGGTATCTATTGTCAATGGTAAAATTCAGTTACTGCTGTAAAGAAATAGTGCCACGCTGTTCTTGATCATTTATGCAACAATCTGGGAAGCCTGCGCAAGCTATCCCTAGATTTCTTGATTTTTACATCTTTTAAGGAAAATTGATTTGTATCAAAAACCATTTAAGGTAGAGTGACTTGAAGATGATCAATGTTACATTTGACTCCACAGAAATCTTTCCATCCCCATTGGTGCTCAGAGGCAGCTGCTTCCTTTGGTGTTGACCATCACTCAAAACAAGGGAGAATTGTCCCCTGAAGTCCACGTATTTAGCTCTCATGCTTGCTTGATCACCATTTCTGAACAAAACAATGTAATTAGTGCTCTGAGAACTAAGAGTGGGTACTTGGCTTCTCATCCTTGGTCCTTGAAGTTCTGGGAACCAGAGATTCTGTGATAGTGCCCCTGTAGGGAAGCCATGTTATAGCTGCAGGCTGGACTCCCCTGGTGGTGGCTTCTCAGAGGGGCATGAAATTGGCCCAGGTAGTTTATAGCTAGAAATCTCCTTTTGCAATATGGGACTCTTCTGTCATACTACCATTAATAATATCATTAATTAAAGTTATAAATAAGATACAAGATCTGCTCAGCTTGTGTGTGGGGGGAGATCTATGGTCATAGCTTTGAGATTATTGATCATTCATATTTTACGGCAAAATAATTTATCAGATCCTATCCTTTGTGACAGCTAGATGAGAGTATGACCTTGGGTAGAGTTTTGGAAGGGGAAAGATATAAGCAAAAGAAAGTCATCTGAGTCAGTGAGATTCTGAAAGGATAGTGGGAAGATGCTGAATGTCCGGCAGTCCTGAGGCTGGGGCTTCCAGAAGTAAAGAGTACAATGAAAAGGAAAAATACTACTAAATCTACAAATTTTGCATCTATTCTTGCTTATAACAAACATAAATGTGGCCATGATTATTACAATGACTGAAAATTCTATCTACATTCCCCCTCAAAAAAATCAAGCTTTAGTTCCCAAATAGGTATTATTTTAGAATCACTATTACATCAGCTAAGTAATTCTCCAAAAAGCAGAGACAAACAATAGTATTTATTCTTTCTCCTCTTTATAATACTTATTATATTTTTAGAAACATAAATACTCTATAGAGCAAATAGACAAAGAAAACATTCTGTGCTACTCTGGCTCCTACTTGAACCCAGCCTCTATATGAAGTCTCTGTCTATGCCCAGGGTTCCTGCCACATTGGACAACTTACAGTATTCTAAGCTGTTTATTATCTCTTGTGACATGCAATTTCCAAGAATTCTTAACCTCCCTGATTCTACCTAGAAAAGTCTGATTTTCCTCCAAAGTACAGTTTAAATATTTAATACTCCGTGAATAGTTCTGTCCCATCCCACAAAAACTAGTCTCCAGGTAATCAATTGATGCTAACTTGGTTTCTCAAGAATGACAGAGGTCATGCCCTCAGCTGGCTGAACAAGGAACATTTACTGGGCATTTATTATTTGGCAGTACTGTGCAGAGGGCTTTCAATGTGCTATTTAACCTTCCAATCAAAAGTATGAATTAGGTACTATTATAATTCCATTTTTCAGATTAGAAGACTTAGGCTCAAAAGTTTAAGCAATATGTCCATGGTCACAAAGCTTATAAGAGATTAAATTCAGGTCATCTGACACTAAAGTTTGTGCATTTAACCAACACACATCACTGTCTCTCATATTCTGAGAAAACCCACATAAACCAAGGTTTATTAATAGAGTCCTGAAACAAGAAACATATTTCAGTACATCCTGGACCTCAGTGAAGAAGAGATATCATCCAGCATGATGAGCCAATCATCAATGACCTTGGAAGATGAATCCAGACAAGGATAAAAGAGAAAAAATATTCTAAGAGCTAACACACTGTGGTTTTCGATAAGTTCTATTTTTTATAAGCAGGGTATAGTTGTTTTACAATGTTGTGCTAGTTTCTACTGTAAAGCAAAGTGGCGTTCCCTGTGCTATACAGCAGGTTCTTATTAGTTATCTGTTTTATACATATTAGTGTATATATGTCAATCCCAATCTCCCAGTTCATCCCACCCCCAATCCCCCCCAACTTTCCTCTCTTGGTGTTCATACGTTATTTCTCTACATCTGTTTCTCTATTTCTGCCTTGCAAACCGGTTCATCTGTACCATTTTTCTAGGTTCCACATATATGCATTAATACACGATATTTGTTTTTCTCTTTCTGACTTACTTCACTCTGTATGACAGTCTCTACGTCCATCCAGGTCTCTACAATGGACACAATTTCGTTCCTTTTTGTGGCTGATATTCCATTGTATATATGTACCACAACTTCTTTATCCATTAATCTGTTGATGGACATTTAGGATGCTTCCATGAGCTGGCTATTGTAAACAGAGCTGCAATGAACATTGGGGTGCATGTGTCTTTTTGAATTATGGTTTTCTGGGGGTATATGCCCAGTAGTGGGATTGCTGGGGCATATGGTAATTCTATTTTTAGTTTTTTAAGGAACCTCCATACTGTTCTCCATAGTGGCTATATCAATTTACATTCCCATCAACAGTGCAAGAGGGTTCCCTTGTCTCCACACCCTCCCCAGCATTTGTTGTTTGTAGATTTTCTGATGATGCCCATTCTAAACAGGGTGAGGTGATATCTCACTGTAGTTTTGTATGTGCCCAGTAGTGGGATTGCTGGGCCATATGGTAATTCTATTTTTAGTTTTTTAAGGAACCTGCATACTGTTCTCCATAGTGGCTGTATCAATTTACATTCCCACCAACAGTGCAGGAGGGTTCCCTTTTCTCCACACCCTCTCCAACATGTGTTGTTTGTAGATTTTCTGATGATGCCCATTCTAACTGGTGTGAGGTGATATCTCATTGTAGTTTTCATTTGCATTTCTCTAATAATTAGTGAGGTTGAGCAGCTTTTCATGTGCCTCTTGGACATCTGTATGTCTTCTTTGGAGATATGTCTGTTTAGGTCTTCTGCCCATTTTTTGATTGGGTTGTTTGTTTTTTTAATATTGAGCTGCATGAGCTGTTTATATATTTTGGAGATTAATCCTTTGTTCCTTGATTCATTTGCAAATATTTTCTCCCATTCTGAGGGTTGTCTTTTTGTCTTGCTTATAGTTTCCTTTGCTGTGCAAAAACTTTTAAGTTTCATTAGGTCCCATTTGTTTATTTTTGTTTTTATTTCCTTTACTCTAGGAGGTGGGTCAAAAAAGATTTTGCTATGATTTATATCAAAGTGTGTTCTTCCTATGTTTTCCTCTAAGAGTTTTATAGTTTCTGGTCTTACATTTAGGTCTTTGAACCATTTTGAGTTTATTTTTTTGTATGATGTTATGGAGTATTCTAACTTCATTCTTTTACATGTAGTTGTCCAGTTTTCCCAGCATCACTTACTGAAGAGAATGTCTTTTCTCCATTGCATATCCTTGCCTCCTTTGTTGTAGATTAATTGACCATAGATGCATGGGTTTACCTCTGGCCTTTCTATCCTGTTCCATTGATCTATATTCCTGTTTTTGTGCCAGTACCATTTTGTCTTGATTTCTGTAGCTTTGTAGTATAGTCTGAAGTCAGGGAGTCTGATTCCTCCATCTCCTTTTGTTGTTGTTTTCTTTTTTCCTCATGATTGATTTGGCTATTTGGGGTCCTTTGTGTCTCCATATAAATTTTAGGATTTTTTAGTTCTAGTTCTGTACAAATTGCCATTGGTAATTTGATAGGGATTGCATTGAATCTGTAGATTGCTTTGGGTAATAGAGTCATTTTCACGATATTGATTCTTCCAATCCAAGAACATGGTATATCTCTCCATCTGTTTGTGTCATCTTTGATTTCTTTCATTAGTGTCTTATAGTTTTCTGAGTATAGGTCTTTTAACTCCTTAGGTAGGCTTATTCCTAGGTGTTTTATTCTTTTTGTTCCAAATGGTGAATGGGGTTGTTTCCTTAATTTCTCTTTCTGATCTTTTGTTGTTAGTGTATAGGAATGCAAGATTTCTGTGCATTAATTTTGTTTCCTGCAAATTTACCAAATTCATTGATTAGTTCTAGTAGTTTTCTGGTGGCCTCTTTAGGATTACCTATGCCATCTGCATAGATAATCTGTATGCAGATTATCTGTATCATGTCATCTGCAAACAGTGACAGTTTTATTTCTTCTTTTCCAATTTGTATTCCTTTTATTTCTTTTTCTTCTCTGATTACTGTGGCTAGGACTTCCAAATCTATGTTGAATATTAGTGGCAAGAGTGGACATCCTTGTCTTGTTCCTGATCTTAGAGGAAATTCTTTCAGTTTTTCACCATTGAGAATGATGTTTGCTGTGTGTTTGTCGTATGTGGCCTTTATCACGTTGAGGTAGGTTCATTCTATGCACCCTTTCTGAAGAGTTTTTATTGTAAATGGGTGTTGAATTTTGTCAAAAGCTTTTTCTGCATCTAGTGAGATCTTCATATGGTTTTTATTCTTCAATTGGTTAGCATGGTGTATCACATTGATTGATTTGAATATATTGAAGAACCCTTGCATCTCTGAGATAAATCCCACTTGATCATGGTGTATGATCCTTTTAATGTTTAGTTGGATTCTGTTTGCTAGTATTTTGCTGAGGATTTTTGCATCTATATTCATCAGTGATATAGGTCTGTAATTTTCTTTTTTTGTAGTATCTTTGTCTGGTTTTGGTATCAGGGTGATGGTGGCCTTGTAGAATGACTTATGGAGTGTTCCTCCCTCTGCAATTTGTTGGAAGAGTTTGAGAAGGATGGGTATTAGTTTCTCTCTAAATATTTGATAGAATTCATCTGTGAAGCCATCTGGTCCTGGACTTCTGTTTCTTGGAATATTTTTAATCACAGTTTGAATTTCATTACTTGTGATTGGTCTGTTCATATTTTCTATTTCTTCCTGGTTCAGTCTTGGAAGGTTACACCTTTCTAAGAATTTGTTCATTTCTTCCAGTTTGTCCATTTTATTGGCATATAGTTGCTTGTAGTAGTCTCTTATGATGCTTCGTATTTCTATGGTGTCCATCGTAATTTCTCCTTTTTCATTTCTAATTTTATTGATTTGAGTCCTCTCCCTCTTTTTCTTGATGAGTCTGGCTAAAGGTTTATCAATTTTGTTTCTCTCAAAGAACCAGCTTTTAGTTTTATTGATCTTTGCTATTGTTTCTATTTCTTTTATTTCCGCTCTGATCTTTATGATTTCTTTCCTTCTACTAACTTTGGGTTTTGTTTGTTCTTCTTTCTCTCGTTCTGTTAGGTGTAAGGTTAGATTGTTTATTTGAGATATTTCTTGTTTCCTCAGGTAGGATTGTATTGCTATAAACTTTCCTCATAGAATTGCTTTTGCAGCATCCCGTAGGTTTTGGATCGCTGTGTTTTCATTGTCATTTGTCTCTAGGTATTTTTTGATTTCCTCTTTGATTTCTTCAGTGATCGATTGGTTATTTAGTATCATATTTTTTAGCCTCCATGTGTTTGTGTTTTTTACAGTTTTTTTTCTGTAATTTATTTCTAATCTCATAGTGTTGTGGTCAGAAAAGATACTTGATATCATTTCAAATTTCTTAAATTTACCTAGGCTTGATTTGTAACCCAAGATGAGATCTATCCTGGAGAATATTCCGTGTGCACTTGAGAAGGAGTGTAATCTGCTGTTTTTGGATGGAATGTCCTATAAATATCAATTAAACCTTTCTGGTCTATTGTGTCATTTAAAACTTGGGTTTCCTTATTAATTTTCTGTCTGGATGATCTGTCCATTGGTGTAAGTGAGGTGTTAAAGTCCCCCGCTATTATTGTCTTACTGTCGATTTCCTCTTTTATAGCTGTTAGCATTTGCCTTATGTACTGAGGTGTTCCTATGTTGGGTGCATATATACTTATAATTGTTATATCTTCTTGGATTGATCCCCTGTGTCTTGTAATAGTCTTTATCTTAAAGTCTATTTTGTCTGATATGAGAATTGCTACTGCAGCTTTCTTTTGATTTCCATTTGCATGGAGTATCTTTTTCCACCCCCTCACTTTCCATCTGTATGTGTCCCTAGGTCTGAAGTCGGTCTCTTGTACACAGCATATATACGGGTCTTGTTTTTGTATCCATTCAACGAGACTATGTCTTTTGGTTGGAGCATTTAATCCATTCACAGTTAAGGGAATTATCAATATGTAAGTTCCTGTTACCATTTTCTTAATTGTTTTGGGTTTGTTTTTGTAGGTCCTTTTCTTCTCTTGTGTTTCCACTTAGAGAAGTGCCTTTAGCATTTGTTGTAGAGCTGGTTTGGTGGTGCTGATTTCTCTTAGCTTTTGCTTGTCTGTAAAGCTTTTGATTTCTGTCAAGTCTGAATGAGATCCTTGCCAGGTAGAGTAATCTTGGTTGTAGGCTCTTCCCTTTCATCACTTTAAATATATCATGCCACTCCCTTCTGGCTTGTAGAGTTTCTGCTGAGAAATCAGTTGTTTACTTTATGGGAGTTCCTTTGTATATCATTTGTCATTTTTCCCTTGTCGCTTTTAATAATTTTTTTTTTGCCTTTAATTTTTGTCAGTTTGATTACTATGTGTCTCAGCATGTTTCTCCTTGGGTTTATCCTGTATGGGACTCTCTTTGCTTCCTGGACTTGGGTGGCTATTTCCTTTCCCATGTTAGGGAAGTTTTCGACTATCATCTCTTCAAATGTTTTCTCGAGTTCTTTCTCTCTCTCCTGTGGGATCCCTATAATGCGAATGTTGGTATGTTTAGTGCTGTCCCAGAGGTCTCCTAGGCTGTCTTCTTTTCTTTCTTTTTTCTTTATTCTGTTCTGCAGCAGTGATTTCCACCATTCTGTCTTCCAGGTTACTTATCTGTTCTTTGGCCTCAGTTATTCTGATATTGATTCCTTCTAGTGTATTTTTCATTTCAGTTATTGTATTGTTCATCTCTGTTTGTTTGTTCTTTCATTCTTCTAGGTCTTTGTTAAACATTTCTTGCATCTTCTCGATTTTTGCCTTCATTCTTTTTCCGAGGTCCTGGATCATCTTCACTATCATTATTCTGAATTCTTTTTCTGGAAGGTTGCCTATCTCCACTTCATTTAGTTGTTTTTCTTGGGTTTTATCTTATTCCATCATCTGGGACACAGTCCTCTGCCTTTTCATTTTGTCTATCTTTCTGTGATTGTGTTTTTTCATTCCTCAGGCTGCAGGATGGTAATCCTTCTTGCTTCTGCTGTCTGCCCTTTGGTGGATGAGGCTATTTTTGATGAATTCTTAAAGTGACCAGATATGCAATTCAGAATCCACTGTATCTTTATAATTCCTTGTACATTTATTAATACAGTAAATATATTTAACCTCTTTTGAACATTTAATCTGTACCAGCACTGTCCTTAGTGTTTTACAAATTTTACCTTAATGAATACTTACAGTAATACTGAGATAGGTACTATTATTATCCCCCAATTCCTCAATTTCACTGAGGAAACTTTGTGAAAGAGAAATTGGAAAATAGATGTTAGAAAAAGGAGTTGAATTCAGCCAGTCTGGTTCCAGAGTCCAAACTAGCTATTTTATCTAGGTTGTGATAACTATATTATATATCATACATGCACATAAAGTACACTCCACAAGTATGTAGTTAGAGCGTATTTCTCATCTTGAATCAGGCTTTGCCTTGCTCATCCAATACTTTTGTCATTTCTATAAGCCCTTGATGTAAAGAACTTCTTGACATTTTATTAATACATATACATATATATATATTTATGTATATGTATACACACACGCATGCATACACACACAGACACACACGCTAAGTACCCGAGATTTTTTTGATTCAGGACTCTAGTTCAAAACCAGGTAAGTAATTTTTTAAGTAGAATGGTATTTTAGCAAGTATCATTTCAGACTTGATCATAAACTATATTAGTAAACACTACTATCTGGTCTTTCCATGAATGGAAGTTCCAATATTTGAAATATTAGTCTGACAGGCAGAATAATGGGCCCCCCAACAGACGTTCAGGGTGCTCATTATTCAGTATAGGTTTTTTTCTTAATCCCTTCAGTTTCCTGTTGGAGTCTGCCTTCACGTTTGTTTGGTGCCTCTATCATTTCTTTTGGTTTAATCTCTCTATAGAGTAAGCCTCCAGACCTCTACTAGGTGGGGAAGAGGCAATCTCCAGGTTGTGAGAGGTGGCGAGGGAGGGATGTGTGTGTGTGTGTGTGTGTGTGTGTGTGTGTGTGTGTGTGTGTGTGTGGAGAGAGAGAGAGAGAGAGAGAGAGAGGG
>NW_006782866.1:544263-565233 GCF_000442215.2 Lipotes vexillifer
GTGTGTGTGTGTGTGTGTGTGTGTGTGTGTGTGTGTGTGTGTGTGTGTAGAGAGAGAGTGAGAGAGAGACAGAGAGAATGTTAAGGTCCTAAATCCTTATTAGGCAATAGCCCCAAATGTATTTTAAATAATTGATGTGTTTTTATTTATCTCATAATTTTTAAAATGAGATCATCCTGTAATTCAGCCATAACCTTTACTTTTACGTAACTTCTTCATTGCATTTCAATTACCATTTAAATAACATATTCTTGTTCTGGATGACAGTGAGCTTTTCATCTTTCTTTCTGTCTAGATAACATACAAAGACAAATCCCACAGAGGCGAGTATATGAACCCAATAGTTACACACTACATGAAGTAAGCTGTGGCTCTGATACCAACAGTGACCCTCAGGACCAAGAGCAGAGGTGAGCTCAGTCCGCAGACTTAATTTCATCAGAGAAAATTCTTAAACTGTAGCATCACCTAAATGTGTATATTCTCAAATTAGAAACAGGGACAAAGTTTTTCCAATATGGTTGATTAAAAAGCAATAAACTTGGAAAACTTGCAGATAGAGAAACTGAAGATTCCCTGGAGGATGAAGATAAGCATTTGGATTTAACAGAGACAGTGCTCCTATCTGCATAAGCCATAAAATGCAGAATATCAAGTATCAGCAAATCTGAGTGCTGAAATATATTTTGGGGTTGGGAGGGTAGAGTGAGTGTTAGGAAGATCTCTGTCTTTTACTGAAAAACTATCACATAAGTGGACTAAGGGGAAAACCAACACATAAGTAAAAACACAAGACAAAACAAACCAAAAACCTTGAGATTTATGCCCACTGGGTGCATGCACAAACGGGGGTTGGCAGGGGAATGGGGGACCCAGCCCCTTATCTTATTTCAGTTCTGATAAGAGTTTGCCACTTACTGTCCAGTCTCAGATATCACAAAAGATGTTTCTAATCAGTTTACTTCTCAACTGATTCTCTTACTATGTATAAGAAAATATATTAGACTTCAATTAGAAATATTCCTAAGCCTTACAATAGCACAAAATTCAGGGAAGTTCTACAAGAATTTTGAGGTTATTCATTCCGTATGCATAAACATTTTACTAACCATTCATCAAGTCTGAGCAAAATTACCAAAAGAACAAATGAATGTTAGCAAAGATTTAGCTGCAGCATGTCACTTCCCTTCAAAATGCAACATAAGCTCTGTTTTAACCAAGAAGTTGCCTTTTATTTAGATCATGAATGGTTTACTGTAGTGTTTTGTCTTTTTCTTTAAAAGCGTTTTTCTTTAAAAATATAAGTACCATGCCAAAGTATCTATTAAATTCATACTTAATTAATTGCACAGTTCTAGAGACTACTCACATACAGAGGGCTTTTAACCAGCAGGTCCAACGCATAAAAGTTATTAAAAGTTTTAACTGTTGCACAGCATGTGGATTTCAAGTACCTGTTTAGATTTAAAACACTTAAGGGAAAGAAGTATGGGACCAAGGGGTCATGAGATCTAGACTTTAGTCTCTGGTTTGTTGCTAATTAATCGTGAAAACTTGGTGCTGTTAATCAAATTCTTGGGGTCTCAGTTTCAGAAAGGAATAAGGAAAGACAGAGCAAAAGAGATCTAGAAAGAGATCCTAAAAGTGCTCCTCTGCTTCTCAAGAACTGTGAAGGGTCTGAGATGATATCCTTTATTGGCAAGTTAGTTTGCCACAGTTTTGTGGATGCTGATGGAACACACGAGACTCTCGGGTCAGCGATGAAGGACAATTTATTACTCATAGCAATACTAGTCGGTGGAATATCAGCATTTTTGTGCTGGTTATCTAAGCGCCTGTTCCCTAGGGCAACACAATGAGATCCAAGAGAACTGCACACACTGTGGGTTGTGTTACAAGAAAAGACCCCGAACAGAGGAAACACAGTTCTTATAATGGGCAGTGTGCACGCCTGCCCTTTGTTCTAGTGGGAAACACTATCTCCATCTTCCAAGCTTTTTCAGTACACATTCTTGAAAAGATAGTCCAAAACTATATAGAAAATTAAGTTCCTCTCTTACAAGACCTGCAGAAGAAACAAGAAGACACATGGAAAAGTGTCTCCTAGCAACACCCACCCCTTTTCTATATCATCGTAGCATCTAGCAAATTTGCCCATGAATGTGCCACTGCCAGCCACTCTGAATAATATGAATGTCAGAACTTGAAACAAAATCCTTCAATTTAACTCATACAGCCTATAATTAAGGTTACCATCAAGAGGACTACAGGCATGAGGATGAGGCCAACATGCAATGTTGCCCTCAACCATGCCCGCTTAGGGTTCTAAACCTATAGAAAATTGTTTCCAATTACTTAGATTTGTCCTACTATTAAAATTTAACAATGCTATGTAATATTGATATTGAATAATATATAATAATATTATTACTGTTAACATTAATGTTTCTGATTTTTAGAAGGCAAATGTGAATAATCCATTAAGTCACGGTACTCATTCTCCTTCTCAGAAAAGCTAGAGATGTTAAATGACATTTAGTAAACTCCTCCATTTACAGATAAGAAAAATAAGACCCTAGCAGAAGTAATATTCATTCAAGGTCACAAAGCAGAGTATTAACCTAGGTGTCCTAGCTCCCTGTGCACTTCATGGTTTAAACTATCTACCAGCTAGCAAGGTAAGATTCCCTGGCACACTAACATTGTGTCTGGGGAACCCAGAAGAAATGCCAACATACCTCATCCACATAACCAATTAGCAAACAATTTAGTGCTAAACTGTATGTTACCAGATAACTCAGAAAGATACTGTGATTAAATTCCACTGAATAACGGAAGGACTGACAAGATATGGAAAGACAAGAGATCTCACCTAATGAAAGAAAAAAAAATAAGGTGAACACTCTAAGCTCAGGAATGATGATTGTCACAGCTGGTAGTAACCAAGTCACAGCTGGTTGGGAGGCACTAGTGTGAAGTAAAGGACAAGAAGCCCTGCCTATGTGGGGAAAGTGCAAGTCCATATAAGAGAGCAAGGTAGCATCCCAGAGGATCGTGAAAGTCAGGGAGAAGAGTTTATGCCTGCGAAGATGGCAGCCAGGAACTCTTTACCCCGACCTACGCAGCCTTCAGGCAAAGCGAAGCTTCACTGTGGGTGCAAAAGAGGACTCAGTTGCTACACACACACACACACACACACACACACACACACACACACACAACTACATGTATATATCATGCATATGCACTATACATATGTGTATGTAGATACACACACCCTACATATGCTCTAAGCCATGGTAAAATTATTTGTTGGACAAGTGAGTTATATACCAAAACAAAATAAATATATATTTTTGTAACATTCATAAATTAGGATTCTCTTTTTTTGGGTTTATTGTTATAATTTCTGCCAGACCTTAGAAAATAAACTATAATTATTGACAACAACTTATCCAAAAGGTGTACTCTTATATCTAAGCAATAAAAGACATCAAATCATTCAAAAGAAAAATGATTATTTAGGATTGTGTGTGTCTGTGTACACACATTCTGATTTGCCAATACATCAGACATCTACCATTCACTAAATAACCATTCATTCCCCCTGTATCAACTACAGATGGCCTCCTTTTCTAATAATCACTGAAAGAATGGCATTGCAATATATACAAAACTCTCTGTCCCTAGGGTGTTTATATTTTGGCTGGGGAGTGAGATCTAGATCTTTTCATGTACATAATATGCCTAACAAATTAGGTACATTACTATTATATGTATTAATAAACAGCATATACCTAATATTGTTAGCTATACTACATATAATATCTATTACAATATACCTAACAATGCCAGTCTATAAAAAATGGAAGACAGAAACTCAGTATGTTCCGCAATTAAGAGCAGAGCTACAAATCCAAATCCTAACACCTCCAACCAATTAGAGATGTTACCTTGATTAAGTTACTCAGCTGTTCCATACCTCACTTCTTTCTCCTTTCTTTTCCTTATTTTCAAGTGTATACCTCACAGGGTTTTTCTGAGGTTAAAATGAATTAACATGTGTAAAGTGCTTACTTATTGCCTAGAATTTAGTAATCCCTCTGTAAATACTAGATAGTATCACAATAGAAGGTGGGAGAGCCAGATTACTAAATGTTGATCAAAATAGTTTAGATTCTGTTATTTTTCTCTTCAAAAGCCTTCCTCTGTTTCTACAACTTGCCTTTGAAACCCTGAAGTCCAAACACACCAGGCTCTTCATCTTTTTCTGAGCATGTCTCGCCATGATACACACACACACACACACACACACACACACCCCACACACACACACACACACATATGACATTTCACAGGCTCTCTTCCCTGAATGCCAGCCCCATCATGTCTTCCAGGTTCTGCTGACTCTTCCTCCTTCATGAAGCCTTCCTCAATTATTCTAGGTGGAACTAGTTGTTTGTTTAGCTCTCAGCATTCCCTGAGCTCTTGCTTTTTCTATGTCATTTCCCGGCCATATGACTTTCAGCAAAACAATCCAGCCTATCTGTGTGCCAGTATCCTTATTGGTAAAGTGAGAGTAATAACAACACCTGATCCTATCGAGTTACTGTGAGGACTGATGTATATAAAATGCTCATAAAAATGTTGATACATAGTAAATGTTCATGAAAATTATTGGCATTGTTTTTATTATCATTAAAAGCATGTACATAAAATGTTATAATTATTTATTTTTGTCTGCTTCTCACTAGCGTCTATATTATTGGTGTGAAGGAAAGGGACCACATCAAGCTTTCCTTATCTTTGCATACTCAGTACCAAATGCCCAGAACACAGAAGAACCAAAGAAATATTAGGTAATTAATTCACTTTATACCACTAGCATAGTGGCTAATGCAGAGTAGATGATCAAATTTTTTTTCAGAAAAGAACTTGAATGAGTTCTTTGTCAGACTATGATTTGAGCACATCCGTTCATGTACAGTCTCTAGAATTATTTTATTTCATGAAAGAAGTTTGTTTTGATTTATGTGATCTATGGGGAAATAATAAAAGACTATATATCACACTGAGTGTTTTGGTTGAGTCTTTGGGAACTAATTAGGTAATGAGGGCCCTGTATTGTATATTTGAAAGCTGCCAAGAGAGTAGATTTTAAAAGTTCTCATCAGAAGAAAAAGAAATGTGTAACCATGTGAGGTGATGAATGTTAGCTAAACTTACTGTGCTAATCATTTCACAATATAAACATATATCAAATCACTACGTTGTACATATACCTTAAACTAATGCAAAGTTATATGTCAATTATATCCCAATAAAACTGGAAGAAAATACAGCAATTAAGAATAAAGGAAAAAATTTGGTATAATACAGTAGAATCCACACACAAAAAAGCCTATAGCAATATGCCTAAGTGCTTTCCTGTAAAACCGGGAATAAACCAAGAAAGACGTTACTATCTCCATTCCTATTTAATATGATGCTGGGCTGAAGGTCATACCCAGTGCAATGGGGCAAGAAAATATAAAAGATATAAGGTTTGAAAAGAAAGGAATAAAAACAATAATTAATTTGCAGTTGAAAAAGAATACATGAAGATAGCTAAGATAATGCAGTCAAACTATTAAAAATAAGAGTTGAATGTGACAAGTTCACTTTGTACAGTTATTATATAAAAATCAATTGTCTTTCTAGAAAACAAAACAATTAAATAGAAATAAAATGGTTCAAATGCCATCGCTCACAAAGCAAATTCTTTAAATAGAACACAAAAAGCACTAACCATAAAAGAAAGGATTTGACTACTTTAAAATCAAGAACATCCCTTCATTAAAACACACAAACCATGGACTGAGAAAAGGTATTTACGATGCATATATTCAGTAAGGGACTCTAGATTATATGAAGGATTTCTACAAATCAATAAGATAAAAGACACTGAGCACAACAGAAGTGTAGGCAACCCCTAAATGGGTATTTCATACACACACATACACACACACGCAATTACACAATCCAAATGGCCCAACAAACATGTGAGAGGGTACTTTACTTCATTCATCATTAGATAACTGCAAATTAATACCACAATTAGATGCCACTATGAAAAAATCACAATGGCTACAGTTTAAGAAACCTGAAAATACTAAGTGCTACAGAGGATATGAAGCAACTAAAACTCTAGTCCAAGGCTAGTAAGAATGTAAATTTGTAAACCACTTTTAAAAATGTTTTGAAAGCATTTATTAAAGCTTTATTAAAGTTTAAGGCCCAGCAATTCCATTCCTAGGTGTATACCCAGTAGAAATGTACACATTTGAGCACTAATAGACATATGCTAGAATAGAGCAGCACCATTCCTAATCATTATATACAAAAGGCAATCCACATTTTCATCAACAAGAGAATGGATAAATTGTGGTAGATTTGTAAAACTGAAAAGCATACAATAAGAATAAACAAGGCTTCCCTGACGGTGCAGTGGTTGAGAGTCCGCCTGCCGATGCAGGGGAAGTGGGTTCGTGCCCCGTTCTGGGAGGATCCCACATGCTGCGGAGCGGCTGGGCCCATGAGCCATGGCCGCTGAGCCCGCGCGTCCGGAGCCGGTGCTCCACAGCGGGAGAGCCCACAACAGTGAGAGGCCCACATACCGCAAAATAAAAAAAAGAATAAACAACTGTGACATGCAACAACATGGGTGAATTTCAAAGACAAATACTGAGAGCAAGAAGGCAATTACAAAATAATATATAACATGTGATTCCACATCTATAAATTTTAAAAATGGTCAAAATTAACTGATGATGTTATAAGTTAAGATAGTGGTTAACTTTGGAGAGGGTAGTGACTGGAAGGGGGCATATGGAAAGTTTACAGGTTGCTGACAATATTTTACTTTTTGATCTGAGTTGTGGTTACAGGAGTTTTAACTTTTTGAAAAGTCTCTAAACTGTATATTTATGACTGCTGTTCTATTCTCCATATACCTTATTTTTCAATAAAGAACTTAGACACGTATGTATGTATGCATATAGATGGGAGAGGTGGGAGTACTAAAAGATTAACTACATTGAACCAGGTTTTATAAATGTAATGAGTGTGTGAGAAGGATAGCTCACCAGTACCATATGCCATTCCTCCACAGTATGCAATCCATCATGTCTGAAAGAGCTCATAATTAAAGTGATTCCAGAATTACATAGAGATTGTTGTGAAGTCTGGAATCATAGTACAATAAGACCTTTTTTATTAAACAGATATAGAAATATTTTCGGATCAGTTGTTAAATAACTTCATAGATATAAACATGTTGAATCAAAGTTTGTTTAAAGAAAGAAAAACGTAGTTTTAATAATAGACATTATCCTATCTCAAATAGATTGAAAATTCAGTGGGAAAGTAATGTATTTCTACCCCCTACCCAAACACAGACACACACACACACACACACACACACACACACACACATGCGTGCGCACACACTCTCTCTATAGGTTTGTAAACTGGCCCCTGTACACAGAGGGCAAGGAGAGACCAAAGAAAGAGGCAGACCTGTCCAGACTGGTAGGTGCAGGTTTGGAAAGAAAGTGAACTTACATATGAGGCTTGCCTTCAGCGGTTACAAGATGAGTAGATCTAGGTACCTGCAGGACAGAATCTTAGAAGTTTATAGAGAGGCCTTAACTGGGTTCAGTCACATAGTCCAGATGGTCTCAACCACACCTTACTCTCTCAAGACTGCATCCTTGAAACCAGCTCCCACTGTCAGAATACTGGGTGAAATGTACATTCCAAGGACAGAGGGGTGGTGAGGAGCCCCCGACTGCCCGGGGTTCAACTCTCTGGTCATGTCCTCTCGATGACCTCCTCCAACACTCCACCCCTCATGACAGGCTCTTACAATCTTACACGCTGCCCTCTTCTGCAATGTGCCCTGAGAGGTCAGCAAGGGGTTTGACTAGCACGGAGGTGGCTCGTTTGGTGGCTACCTGGCTGCACTGAAGGCAGATACAACATAAAACACAGATTAACATAATGATTTCCAAAATAAGTAATAATTTTTTCCATCAAGAGTCCCATGAACCGAACGACTGATTTATTAAAACTTCCATGCTGTGGGTCAGATCACTCCAGGCATTCAACTTGTGTCCTCATGTGACTTAATAAAGATGATACATTAGCAGACTCATCAGGTATGAAAATACAATATTCTGTTTGGATAATGGCATAGGTGTCTGCTTGTGAGGCAGGAATGATGTCTAAGGCCACCTATTTTGAAGGACAGCTCTTCTCATGAGAAACATTTAGTGTTCAGTAAGGACAGGCTTTGTCAGCTATCATATAAGTCTTGCTGGGTGAATTTTTAAGGGCCTACATGTGCTAAGGCCAACGGAGGGAACAAAGACAGCAGCCACATGATCGTACTAGTGGAAAAGAGATCATGTCCACCTGGCCTTGAGAAGAGGGAGGTGGGCAGTTTTGGGAACTTGACCTGGCTGTGCATACCATACATTTTGGCCAGGAGAGACAGCACTGTCAGGAGAGAGGAGATGGAGCTGGAGGGGAAAGGATATGCCAGACCAGGACCCCTATTTTCTCTTCTTTCAATGGTACACATTCTATTTCAAGTACAGTGCATTTTATCAGGTCTAGTTTGCAGCAGGACAATGGAATCCCAGGGGAGATTGAGTAGTTCCCCAGCACCCAGGAGTGTGAAATCATTTACCCACCTCAGTGGGATGTCTCATTGCAAATTCCAGTAGATAATGCCTTTCTCAGGAGTGACTAGGCCTGGTGTTCTCAGCAGTATAGCACATTAATCCATAGCGGGGTCTGGGCAATGGCTGTCTCCCTCAATTTCCATACCTCTGTGGTGTTGAATATCTCGGCAGGGGTCCCCAGTCTAGCATGTGGAGCAAGAGGCCCTACCAATTGATATTTGAACGTATTAAAGCCTGGGACAGTACTCTATTCCACCTGGCCAAGATGGTTTTACCTGTTAGTGATTTAATCTACTATTTTAATATTCCATTTTTTTTCTACCAATCTTGCTGCTTGTGAGTTACACAAGACAAGGAATCCCCACTCAGTGGCATGTTCTTTTGTCTAGTCTCACGTATCATGAAATATGACCCCCGCTCCTTGACTATTTGATGAGGGTATCTTTACCTACTTAGTTTTTCTAATCCCCATAATGGTGGCAGCCCGGTTTACACAGCACATGCTGTTACTACATTAACCACCACTGTATTTCAAGCGCAACCAGCATCCTTGGCAATGCATCATCCCACCCAGGAGCTATGTTAGCTGCTTTTCCTATACACCCGATCTGTTGTATCTACCAAAAGGTCAGTTTCTAGGGTTTATACCCAGGCTAGGGCATCAGCTTCCTGATTTCCAGGGGTTATCAGAGCCTTATAAGCCAGGATGTGAAAACAGTGAGGACTGTCTCAAGCTCTTGTAGAGGAGCCCAAATGTCTTCCCCATGTCCTGCCCCACAAAGGCTTATTCATAATCATCCATCTCTTGTTTTCCCATTGTGCAAGCTATCAGGTTAATCCTTTCAGAACAGCCCGACTGTCAGGGAGAGACCAAAGGAACAGCCAGGGATAGATAAAAGAAAGAGGCAGACCACTTCAAATTGGTAGATGGCAGACTTAACAAGCAAAGGATCTTTTACACAAGGTGTGTCTTTGGCAGCTGCAAGATGGGTAGATCCCCACATCTGCCCATTAGAATCTTAGAAGTTTATAAAGAGGCCTGAACTGGCTTCAGGCATGTATTCAGTGCAGATGGTCTAAACAACACCTTACTTTCTCAAGGGTGCATCCTTGAAACAGCTCCTAGTGTAGGAACTGTAGGCAGAATGCACATTCCAAGAACAGGCAACGGGGTGAGGAACCTCTGATTGCTTGGGTCGAGCTCACAGGTCAACTGGCATCATGTCTTCTCAGTGACCTCCTCCAACAAATACACACACACACACACACACACACACACACACACACACACACACATATCTTCCCTTTGTAGTAGTGATGGGGCACAGATGAGGCAAACAAAGAGATCACTGAATATCCAGGCAGCGTCTTGGGTGAGATGCATGGAGTAAGTGTGGGGCACAGTTCTACGGTCAGAGCCTCCCAGATACCTCATCTTATCAAGGGACCTAGAGATGGTTAAACTTCAAGGCATGAGTCAATTAACTAAAATCATAAAAACCTGATGTTCTGATGTGATATCATTAATTAATGAGAAAGAAAACTCAAGTCACAATGTTCTCATTGTCCTGTCAGTATATACTCTCACTGTCCTATATAGGAAAAGGAAAAGTCAGGATATGCTCAGATTTTGGCAAGAGAAATGGTGACTTACTTTGATGACAGTGGCACTGACCTCTGAGTGCCTAATGGATCCATCTCCACTGGACTATACACAGCTGCCTGTGGAGCCAGACACTCATGCAGGTGACTTCCCCTTGGAGTAATGAGAGAGGAAAGCAGATAATTCTGGGCTCTCACATCAATTTTCTAAGCTTCATGCATGTCTGTCCTTGTTGATTCACTCAGCCTCCTCTAAACATAATAACTGTGTTGGTTAAGCCTGTTTATTTGTGAATGTTATTAGTTTAATCTTCCAAAAACAGTTACAAGGTCTAGGGATATTTTAACTTAATTCTCTATGAACTAACCTCAGGACTCTTATCAGAAAGGAGAAATATAATGCAGAAGGAAAGAATACATATTTAATTAATAATTTTCATTAATATATGTGAAACAAGTTTCACAAGAGTAATCATTGGATATCTAGTTTAAAAATAATGTAAAAGTACACATCCAATAGAAGTATTTATCTCATAGCAGAAGATAAATATTCTATACTTGCTAAAAATGGGGCTTTTGCCAAAACTTGAAAATTCCAAAGCTCCATCAAGGGAACCTTGCATCAATTCTGCCAGTAGGCCTGGGAGACCCTAACCTGGCACAGATTACAACGAAATCTCCTACTTTTGGGGTGGGAATCAGTGGATGCATTTTATCCTGTGAATTGATTAGAAGTCAACAGGAATATGAAACCTAATTAAACATGTAAGCAGAAATCACATTTTAAAATTCCACAAGCCAATAAAACCTGCAGAGTAAGAGAGGAAATATCTACATTGTTCAGTCCTTCCAGAAAAATAGTCAGTAAATCATTCAGATTATGGTCTGTCTAACCCAAAGTACTGACTGTTTGACGTAACCCAATTGGACACTTTGTTCATTTTAGATGCTGTAGGATCATGCAAATTTCACTGGACAATGGGGAGCACCCTGAAATGACAGTGCACATTTTATCTCAGATCAAGGCAGTAAAGTCTTGCAGGGTGTCCACTGCACAACTCCAGGAGGTGCCATTTGCTCAGACTATGAAAGGCTTATATAAAAGGAAGCCTGGAAGTTGTACAATGTGGCAGTCTTAAAATATTCTTAATCTAATGAGAAAAGAAAATGTTTTTCCTAAAGATAGGTATATGGCCACACTATAAAAATAGAAAAAAAATTATAGTACAATTTTATTAATTCACTGATATTTCTGACAATTCATTTGAAATACCATATGTCACTGACCCCAAATCTCACAGGACACTAAGCTAGGAGAGGGTATCACAGGACCAGTGTCCTATCTGAGGACTACTTTGTTTCCAATTATGTTTTCCTATAGATATAACCATTTTGTATATTTCTGAAATATCGTTGTTTTCCCTTGCAGTCATATTTATAACCTTTATATCTCTATCTGTATTATTTGTGTGTCTTCCCAAATATTTTCAACGCCTTTCAATTTTAACATCACTGAAGACATTCTTGTGCTTCCAGTGCTGCTCACTGATCATTAATAAAGACATTACATTTTTTTAAAATCTACCCTTGTTAAACACATTTTTGCAACTTCAAATTATATAAAGCCTAAAATACGAGTAATTCAGAAACACTGCCACATATTATTATCCTTTGCTTACCATCTTTCAGCTCATTTTCAGTTCTTGAGGCTGAATTTTTCTGGTTTGATTTGAATCAATTTTGCCAGTAAAATCTCACTAATGTTATATCAATTACTGTAAGAGTAGAATACAGGATGAGCACTATACTTAATCCTCTATTCATCTCTGAATTTAGTTATTCTAACAAGAATGCTATTTAGTTGTGTGTGTGTGTGTGTGTGTGTGTGTGTGTGTGTGTTGAGGGATAGTGGTATTGGGAGATGGAGAGTGCTTTTTAAAAATATACAATTGACAAAAATAGATTTACTATTCTGGGAGAGAGCAGAATTAAAGTAAAAAAGAAATGAGCTCTGGCTCTGACCATCATGTGAACTGACAAAAGAAAATAAGGTGGACATCAGGACAGTATTCCCCCTAGATCTAGGCAAGCATGGCCCTTGAGTCAGTGAACCTGGTGCCATGAAGCTCCTTTCTTGAAATTTCCTAATTTCCACTCTTGCCACACTCTGGTGTCTGGGACTAGCTGAAGTGGGCAGTGCCCTGGAGTAGAAAACCCTGAGTCCAGACCAGGACCCACAGGGGCCCTAGTCTCTGTGTCCCTCCTTCAGATCATTCTGCCATCTTTCTCCCACCCACCTCTCTGGGGTAGGAAGAAGATGGGGTCAACCAGTTGCACAGATGTGCTCAGGGGTTAGAGAATATGGGGTCATTCCAGGCTCCGTGGTTGGACCCTAGTCCCAGAGAGGTGACTTGGCGAAGTAATCATTCCCATTTGTGGGCTCAGTATTCTCTACTGGAACACAAGAATGGTGCTGACATGCTGATTTGGGGTGACACAAATTGTTTATATAGACAGGAGTCTTGCAAAAAAAAAAAATATTTACCACACTCTATGGTAATGCTAGGGGGTGCCCTGCATTAGAATATTTAGATGACAGGAAATCCATGTTAGACACAGAAAATTCTACACAAAAGAGAGTCACTGGAAACTCCATCCAGAGAATTTTTTATTTTTTTTTAACAGACTTTAAAAGAATCTGGCTACAGAGTATCTACGATTGGTTTGAAATCATAACAAGAAGTATTGGCAATGACTGGTTATATGAAAAGGCTCCTACACATTTTCTTTTCTTTGAAGAAGTTTGGAAAATGCTCACACAGTTGATACCTAAAAAGCCAGTTCAAGGGAAGTTGTGGTTAACATCTACAATCGGTTGACTTTAAAAGGACAGTTTCAAGGACATGATCCTCAATAATGTGGGTGGGCCTCATCCAAGCAGTTGAAGGACCTCAAAAGCAAAATGGAGGTTTTCTTAAGGCAGAAGAAATTCTGACTCTGTACTGTAGCAGCAGCTCATGTCTGAGGGTTTCCACCCTCCCACCTCCCCTACAGATTTTGGACTTGTCAGCACCCACAACTATGTAGGCCAATTTATTGAAATCTATCTATATCTATCTGTCTATCCATCCTACAGTTCTATTTCTTTGGTAGAAACCTAACTGATACAGGGCAAGTGTATCTCTTCAAAATGTTCAAGTATATTTCTTGACATTGAGTCTCCTTGGCCCAATGTGGAGGATGTCCTGCCTTCACTCAACCAGTCGCTGTGCTCAGAGGAATTGGAAGACACTGATTGACCAAGCTGGGTCACAAGCCCACCCCTGAAATCAGAGGTTAAGTCACCTCCCTCAACAGCATGAACAGAGAGTAAGGAGAAACAACTCAGCAAAGAAAACATACATTCTTCTACCAGGGGAAATGATGCTGGATAGGCAGTCACATCACATGTCCAACAAAGAGGACTTACACACTTGCCTTGTTTCAAAAACAGGCATTAAGAGGCACCAAGCAGATTCACACTGATAAAACTTCTAAATGTTTTAGGATCTTACCAACCTGGATTACATGTTCTGGTAGAAGTCAAAATTCTCTCCTAGAATATAATTCACTCATATATTAGATAACGTAAAGTGGATATACCAGAATCTTTAAATGTATGTACCCCTTGAAATTTTTTTTCAGAAGACCAATATAGAGCATGACAATTGAAGTTTCCCTCTACTTTTGCTACCATCTCTTTTTCAACATCTGGCTATATGTCGTGTTTCCCTCATTGCCTCCTTGACATTTTTGCCATCTCACATCTGCCCTGTGTTTTCTCTTGCTCTTGAATCTCTTAAAACTAGCAGCTGGTAAATTAGCATTTTATTGGTGGGCTTGATGCTGTTCACAGTGGTGTTGCACTAGTTAGGAAATGAAGAGTTGAACTCAGGGTGAAGGAGGAAGTCCTCAGCATGGCCTGAAGATCCAACTAGACCTGACCTTGGCGTTGATGACACAATTACCCTAAAGGCAGTGTTGTCCCAGAAATCAAGAGGCCTCCCAGGCAGTGCGTTCCAAAGGTCCAGTTTTACCAAAGAGAGAGGTCACTACAGCTAGAGCAACCCCAAAGATTTTGAGTCCTGAACTGGAACTTAGATTTGAGTTGGACTCTGTGCAGTAGGTCAAATTGGTTATGAAAAAAAAAAAGTGAAATATAGGCATTCTGAGGAAGGTCAGAATGATCAAAGATACCATTGAAAATATTCTCCTGTGTGGGATTATGAGGTGCTCAGCCTGGCTGGAAAAAAGGGGTATACCCTAAAACTGAGAGAGAGAAGTATGGAAAGAAAGACTGTAGCAAAACTGTGAAGAGCTCTGGCTGTCACTCGTAATAATACAAGCTGGGAAAAAGGAACACCTTTTTATTCAGGAAGGAACATGATGAAATAGATATTTTAGGAAGAACTGCTGGTGTCTCTTATAGAGACAGAGGGGAAACAGGAGGAGCGTCAGAACACTGTAACAAATGCAGCTTGAAATCGAAACAAATCGTCCTTACCATTCATTTGGGATTTGCGTTACACTGCAGTGCTCAAAGAATCCTTTCAAAAATATGGGCAATAATGGAAAAGTAATGCAAAAATTGAAATATATTATGAAAGCACCCGAAACATGCACAGGTTTCCAGCACAGTAATGTTGGTGCAGTTATATGTATTGATTCCTCATTCAAATACAATTAAGCTTTGAAATCAACTGCATATGGATTCAGACAGTTGAAAATGATATATTTCTTCAGTACTTAATAGATGTCCAGACTGTGTCTAGGAATGACAGAAAAGTGAGTGAGTAAATTGTTCTACTTTAACTTCAGGCTAAATTAACTCTTTCTGGTTCAGTCTTTTGTTTGCATTGTTCTTTATAGTTTTCACAGCATTTTCACACTTAATCTCTCTGGATCTTTATACTACCCCATTTTACAGGTAAGAAAAATAAAGTTCAGAGATGGCAAAGCATTTATTCCACGTATCAATTGCAATTTAATGGCAGAGCTAGATTAAAGCTTGGATCTAGGCTCCGTTCAGTACAGAAGGAGATATTAGTCTGGGAGGTAGCAGGGTAAGGCAAGCCAAGACAAAGATAAACCATTTCAGAGAGTCAGATGATGAGTGCCAGAACTAAGGGAGAACAAAGAACTGATCTAGGTTTGGAAACGGGCAGAAATGACTATTCAGACTCTGCCTAATTTTTTTTTTCCAAATTCAATATCCTTTCCAACCAATAAAGATAGACAAGTTGAAGATTCCCAGGAATGGAAGCAGCTCCCCTTTGCTTTGGTCCCACAGCACCAAGGCATGTTCAGATTTCGTGGATCAATGCTCTCCACCTGGAGTAATCCATCCGATGTGGTACAGTTAGAGCTCAGTGCAGCCGACTGGCTAGCTCTTATCTCATTTGGCTGGGGAGGGGTGACCTCAACTTGCATTGTACCAGGTAATTAGGGCTTTCACCATGGTTGTGTGGTAAGTTAGGCCCTGCATAGTGCATCCAGCTGATGGCTGAATAGGCTTATATCCAATCTGTGTTCTTCCCCCCAGGCCAGGCTTGCCCTCATGAAGGGCTGGGTCCACCCTTTTCCCTAAGGTGCACAAAGGTGTTTTAAGGATGTGCTTAAAGTGGCCCTGATATAAGGCAGTTCCTAAAAAAGGCCTGACCATAGTCTACCACAGAACTGGACTCCAGTATATTCTATCATGTGTATGAATGTGTGTGTGTGTGTGTGTGTGTGTGTGTGTGTGTGTGTATTCTGTGAGCAAGAGAGAATACAAGTTAATCAGATGGGCAAAGCAATGACTCAAATTTATCAAAAAAACATTATATCATTTTAGAAAAATGTTTACTCATTTTATCAAAGAATCTAAAAGTGTGTATGGTGAAGTCATTTGTATTATATAGAGACCCAGGGGGAAGACCAAGAGAAGAGAATGAAATAGCTCCATGTCCTTGCCAACTTTCCTCCCACGCTGGGTTAGGCTTCCAAACACTTTGCAGGTTCTAGAACCCAAGGGAATCATGGCTGGTTCTTCCACCTGCCCTTCTGAAACTGTCTACTCTACTTTGTACCCCACACTCAATCTCCCTCTCTCTTTCTGGTCACCATATACTAGCTCACCGTCAACTCTGGCATCAATCCTAGATACTGCTTAATGGATTGTATCTGGACAAATGTCTCTGGCCTACAAAGCTTCTCCACTGCTTTCCTGAACCTAGTCTCTGCTCCCACAATCCTCACAAATCCTCAGGGCATAAATGCATACACTGAACACCGTCCCACTGGAGGCAACTAGACTTGACCCAGATTAAATGTTTAAAGGTGTGCTTTGAGCCATACATACTTTATACTTGGAAAAATGAAAAGCTGCCATCATGGGACTAAGATAATTAATAAGGAAGGACAGGCATAGTAGAATATTTCAGAGGAAAAGCTCCCCATCAAACTAAAGCCCTCCCCTCATCACCTCACCTGTAAGGTTTGGCCACTGGGGTGTGTGGCCTATGCATGGTAATTATCTGGATGAGTGAGCATAGTTAGTGGGAGTCAATAAATGCCTACTTTGGTACACATTGTCAGTTGCAATTTGCATCAACCCTCCTTCCTCATCGCAGGATGATCCAGGTTGGGAGGTAAGGAAAGGCTCAGGAATATCCAGGCTTAATTAGCTGGTATTTGAATGGAAGATGCTGTGAGCCAAGGGCAAGAGGTCCACGAATGGGGGTCAAGAAATCAATGGAGGGGAATCAACAAGACATGTAATTAAATGAAAGACAGACTTCAGGACAGATGCTTGGGGTAGAGTCTGACTTAATTTCTATAGAAAGGTACTCGGGCTTAAAGCTAAATTTTAAAGAGCAGAAAATAGATCTTCCCACTCACTTGGTGCCTTGCCTTGCTAGGCATGTGAGCTCAGATGATAATAACAGCAAAGTGACACTTGTTACACCTCATTTAACTGTTTTAAATGTTTTACGTGCTTTAACTAATTTAACTCTCATACCCTATAAGGGAGGTACTATGACTGTCATCTCCATTTCACAGATTAGAAAATTGTGGTACAAAGTGGTTAAGCAAATTTGTCCAAGATCACCTTGCAAGTAAAGTAGTATTTGGCTCCAAAGTGTACGTTATTAACTATGATACTATCCTACATTCCCAAATTAGGAAGACGTGTCTTTCTTCTTTGAAAGTCATGAGACATATATCAGAGATAGTGAAAGCTAATGAAGTGGGAGTCCCAAAGATCTGCCACAAGGAAATGAAAGTAGACAAAAGTTAGTCTTAACTACGGAGAATGTCTTGAGGGACACCTGCCCCTCAGCGCTAAAATTTATTCTCCTCGCTCTGTCCTTCTGCCTGGAGTAGCACCACTGGCTCCTTGTCCAAGTTAAATCTTGTAATCTCTGCATTTTTCTTGTACGTTTTAGTTGATCCCAGCATGGGTTATAAGGTACATTCATTCTAATAGCAACTCCTTATTCAGAATGGCCCTGGCTTCAGGAAAGAGGAGATTCTAAAATGGGTGGGTAGGATAAAAGAGATAGGCAGAAAGGCCTGGAAGAAAAAGGGAGGACCCTGGTTATAAAGTGTCTAAAGAAAAGAAGGTGGGAGCTTTTTTTAAACAATTGGAGCCATCACACTCTGAATCCTGAAATAAATTGACTAGTAACCTGAAAAACATAGAATGGATCCCCAGATTGAGAAATAGTGATCTCTATGTTTCAAATGCAAAGGACAAAGTGTGTGAGTGTAATGGATTTCCATAAATGGTATTTTTTTATTTTAATACTAAGGAAATAGACAAAATAAGGAATGATAGTGGATACATGCAATTGTTCTCCACATTCTGTAGGTCAGGAATCTGAAGTTCTGAAAGGCTAAGTAACTTATCCAAAGGCACTCAGCTAGGGAGTGTCAGAGCCCCAGTGTGTACTTGGGCAACACAACTCTAGAGTTCACACTTTTAACGTCTACAATGTACTGCCTTTTATGTGAAGCAGGTGGGTGAAATGCTGGCCAAGTCCACAAACTGTGACTGGGGCCATAGCACTGTATCTGGTTCAGGGTGAGCTCAACACAATTAAAACAGAGCAACCCTTTTCAATTCAACAAACACATACTCCCATGTCTCGGCATTTTGTTGTATACTGCTGGGAAAACAGATGTAAGACTAAGCTCTCAAAGCAGGAGACACTTCGCATCTCAGAGCATGGGAGGAAACACAGAAGCATTTCTGTACAAAGCAATGTGCCCTAAGCTCAGTTAGAGGAAAGCATGAAAGGTCCAGAGGATTTGCACAGAACCCAAAAGTGGTCAGGTGAATGTGACTGGGTAAGGGGTATTTCTGGCAAAGGGGGAAATCAAACCAAGATCCGTAGGAGAGCTTGTGGCTGGATGTGTGCAGGAATTACTGTTCTGGCTGCAACACTGAGGCAAGAAGGGAAATGCGAGATATGTCTACAGATTACATTTGGTTTGGCATGCCTGGCTAAGGAGTCTCTGATTCCGGAAGGAACATCTTTTGAAGAAAGGGTTGACGGGACACCTAAAGATATATCAAAATGGATAAACGGTTGTAAGTGAAAGATGCAGACACATTTCAAAAATCATCAGGAGGAGCAAAGGCAAGAAAGTCATGAATATAAATACATTGTCTGTGTAGTTAAAGGTGGATATCTCTGTGCTATCTTTTAAAAAGCAATCATTTAGATGGAGCCATAGAAATTTAATACAAATGCATATACACAGATGAGTAAAGCAAGGGTGGATCACATAATGAAGAAAGAATAAGATTCAGAGGCAAGTCCAAGATGGATACGGGGAGAAGGCTTCAGAGATTATTAGAGAAGCTAAAAGTGTGCAGTTTTATTCAGCGCAAAGCGTTGATCTCCAAGTGCAAGTCTCTTACACTGGCTATTAGAAGAACCCCTGAAGAATCGCTCATGCAAAAAATGCTTCACTGCCATTGTCATCAAGCTCATAAGTTTGCACAGCCAGATAAGTAGACACACGCTCCACTGCATCTTGTGAATATCATACCTTTTGTTCAAATATCACATTGAAATCCTAGGACTATGTCATTTACCCTTCCATATATTTTTTTACTCAACTTAAAAATACAACAAAAAAGATATGCATAATGGCAAAGCAACCACTCCCAATGACTGAAATTTAGTTTAAAAATGGAAATGGGGAGGTACCCAATGTGTAGAGTTGATATCCACCATGAGATGCAGAAGGCATAATAATTTTGAATTAAATACGCACAAAATGATTGTTTTGTAGATTGCTCTTTTTTCCCCACCAAGGTGAGGTAAAATCAATGAATTCACACCTCTCTGTTAGATGATTTGGGAGATATATGCAAAACAGGAAATACATGCTTTCGCCTTAAAGGATTTTATAGTTTTATTAGAAAAAATGAGTCTTACACTATGGACCTGTAAGTAGTGGCCCTGTATTGAGGGACAGAGAAAAGGATGTGTGGTCTCCACAGTTTCACAGAATTGTATACTTACAGGGAAAATACATTCTTCTAAAATGCTTTAAAAATAACTTCATTCAATAAAGAACTTTCCCTGCATGTATTTTTTTGAGTGTCCGGTATGTCCTAGTACTGGAGAAAAAGAGAAGACCGAGAATGCTTTCTGCCCTTGAGCAGCCCATTAAGTAAAACAGACGACACATAAATGATTTGAGTACCACAAAAAGCTACATGTAACAGGGGGATGAACCATGTGCTTAGAAACACAAAGGAAGGGTGACTACCTCTCTCTTTTCCCATGTGTGATTTTATTACCCCAAAGTTCCTTCCACAAAGACAGATGCCAGGACACATCTAACTAGCTTTTGCTGCCATGATTACAAAATCCGTATTAGAGATATAACCCCACTGACTATATTTGGATGAGCAATGTATCCAGCGCTCATCTTATTAATTTTAGCCTAATATGTTTTAAAGGGTAAGAATCATGCCCAGTTATAATTTAATTCCTGAATAATTCTGATGACCCTTAGACATGATGATTTAGATAAGCATAAAGGCACACAGCAAAATCAAAGAATAGACTTTTTTCTTTTTTTAACATGTTTATTGGAGTATAATTGCTTTACAACGGTGTGTTAGTTTCTGCTTTATAACAAAGTGAATCAGCTATACGTATACATATATCCCCATGTCCCCTCCCTCTTGCGTCTCCCTCCCACCTTCCCTATCCCACCCCTCCAGGCAGTCACAAAGCACCTGAGCTGATCTCCCTGTGCTATGCGGCTGCTTCCCACTAGCTATCTACCTTACGTTTGGTAGTGTATATATGTCCATGCCACTCTCTCACTTCGTCCCAGCTTACCATTCCCCCTCCATGTGTCCTCAAGTCCATTCTCTACATCTGTATCTTTATTCCTGTCCTACCCCTAGGTTTTTCAGGACCATTTTTTTTTTTTAGATTCCATATATATGTGTTAGCATAGGGTATTTGTTTTTCTCTTTCTGACTTACTTCACTCTGTATGACAGACTCTAGGTCCCTCCACCTCATTACAAATAACTCAATTTCATTTCTTTTTAGGGCTGAGTAATATTCCATTGTGTATATATATATATA
>NW_006782866.1:565243-645457 GCF_000442215.2 Lipotes vexillifer
ATTGTATATATGTGCCACATCTTCTTTATCCATTCATCTGTCGACGGACACTTCGGTTGCTTCCACATCCTGGCTATTGTAAATAGAGCTGCAATGGACATTGTGGTACATGACTGTTTTGAATTATGGTTTTCTCCTGGTATATGCCCAGTAGTGGGATGCTGGGTCATATGGTAATTCTATTTTTAGTTTTTTAAGGAACCTCCATACTGTTCTCCATAGTGGCTGTATCAATTTACATTCCCACCAACAGTCAAAGCACAGATTTTTAAGACTTAAGATTCTTCTAGTACTGAGAATCAGGGTGGAGAAAAGGAGGAGGCAAGCAAGGCAGCTAAGGTGCAGCTTTTAAAGAAGCACTCACTCTTCCTGATTAATCCTGACAGCGCGCACCTCCTTAACACGTGTGCCCTAGGTACCCAGCTGCCTTCGCCCTAGTCTCAGCCCCTGAGTGAACTGTTTAAAGGGAGAGCAAAATAGAAGGGAATGCTGTTAAAAGACCTACAGCAGCCAGAGAAATGGACCCAGACTATCCATTTCAGAAAGGCCTTTCCCTGTGCCACACTACCCCCTGTAGAATAGACCGGCAGTAAGACTCAGTGATTTCCTGCTGCAGGCACAAGGCTCAGAATACATATTGGGTCTTTTTCTTTTGGGGTCTTTTTTTTTTTTCTTCCAGTTTGATATAATTGACATATAGCACTGTATAAGTGTAAGGTTGTACAGCGTAATGATCTGACTGACATACATCATGAAATGATGACAATAAGTTTAGTGAACATCCATCATTTTGTACATAATAGATACAAAATTAAAGATATAGAAAGAAATCTTTTTCCTTGTGATGAGAACACTCAGGATCTACTCTCTTAATAACTTTCAAATCTAACCTACAGCAGTGTTCACCGTATTTATCATGGTGTTCCCTAGTTCTTATTTACCTTATAACTGAAGTTTGTACCTTTTAATTACCTTCCTTGAATTCCCCTGCCCCCCTCCTGCTGCCTCTGGTAAATCTGATCCTTTTTCTATCAGTTTGTTTGGTTTCGTAGTATAATTGACCTACAACATTATGTAAGTTCCTAGTACAAAATATACTGATTTTATATTTCTATGCATTCCAAAATGATCATCATGATAAGTCTAGTTGTGATATTGCCACCATACAAAGACATTACATAATTAGTGACTATATCCCCTCACACTGTACACTTCATACCCGTGACTCCTTTATTTTGCAACTGGAAGCTCGTGCCTCTTAACCTCCCTCACCTATTTCTCTCCTCCCCCTACCCTCCTTCCCTTGGGCAACCATCTGTTTGTTCTCTGTATCTATGACTCTGTTTCTGTTTTGTTATGTTTGTTCATTTGGTTTTTTTGGGTTTTTTTTTTTTTGTGGTACGCGGGCCTCTCACTGTTGTGGCCTCTCCCGTTGTGGAGCACAGGCTCCGGACGCGCAGGCTCAGAGGCCATGGCTCATGGGCGCAGCCGCTCCGCGGCATGTGGGATCTTCCCGGACCGGGACCCAAACCCGTGTCCCCTGCATCGGCAGGCGGACTCTCAAGCACTGCGCCACCAGGGAAGCCCTGTTCTTTTGTTTTGTAGTTTAGATTCCACATATAAGAGATAACATACAGTATTTGTCTTTCTCTGTTTGACTTGTTTCACTTAGCATAATATCCTCTAGATCCATCCACATTGTCACAAATGATAAGATTTTTTTATGGCTGAGTAAAATTTTAAATAATTAAAAATAATTAAAAACTTAAAAATAATTTTAAAAATTAAAACAAAACTACCATGGGATATAGCAATTCCACTCCTGGGTATTTATTCGAAGAAAGAGAAAACATTAATTCAAAAAGATACATGCACCTCTATGTTCACTGCAGCATTATTTACAATAGCCAAGATATGGAAGCAGCCTCTTTCTTCTGAAGCAGTTTGGTGAAAGTCATCCTTGGCCCAGTCATTGAGTTGGTGTCTATAAGCAATGAAAGACACCTCAAAGTGATTAGAGCAATTTTTGAGTGAATCTTTATGTCCTCTGTTTTAAAGTGTACTTGGGATTTGGTCTAACTATAGGTATGGAAACACACACAGACACCTAATTGAAGGAAGAAGTTTTTATACTCAGAGATCCCTAGAACTGGAGGTGCAGCATATGCCACGCAGGGCCATGCAGTGAACTACCAAGGCTGGTCAGGAGGCAAAGGGGAAAATTTGGGCAAGAGCCTTTATTATAGTTTTCAACTGAAAGAAATGGGCAAGGCAGAGTAAGCAGAGGAGTTTAGGGTTGCCAAGTTTGTTTATTTATGTATTTATTTTTGGCTGCACTGCTCAGCATTCAGGATCCCCTGACTAGGGATCAAACCTGTGTCCCTTGCAGTGGAAGGGCAGAGAGTTCATCACTGGACTGCCAGGGAAGTCCCTAGGATTGCCAAGTTTAAACAATTTCAGCAGTCTCCATCCAGCATGTGGGGCTCCCCCTAGTTATCAAATACCTGACCCTCGGATGATTAAGGCCAGGGATAGTGGCTTCCAGGGTGAGAGAAGGATAGAGGAGGTATTGACTCTATTGATAGATTGGTTGGTTTGCATATGAAAGGTGCGCTTCCTGGTGGGCAAGTAATTTGCCTTCTCTAGGAATTAGCTAACTTTGGGAGACAAGTCCCTTCCAGTGTCAGGGAGACCCCAGGGTGTCAAAGCATCATAATCAAAAGAGATGCTTAATATATATCTATATCTCAAGAGTTACCTTTCACTAAACTTCCAATATTCCTGAGGCCTGTGGGAGAGCTGAACTTCTCTTACTCAGAAACGATATGGACGCATTCATGCAGCAAAGTTTGCGAAAACTTACAATATCACTGCATGGGCTATAACCAGAGGGCCCTGGCTTCCCAGAGTTTTCAATCCAGCATTATTCACAACTCTTTTGAAAAATGCATAGAGAGAAAGCTCTTACTGCCCTCTAGGTACATATTTTTAACATTTACACTAACTCAACACCCTAGGGTTTTAACCATCAGAAAGCTTATATAAAAAGTGCAAAAACTGTGGGCTTTTTTCCGTGTTGTGTTTTATGAAAGAAATGGAAAAACAAAGCATGCAATACAAGGAAAAGCTATAAAGACAACACTCAGGTTTCCCTGGAGCCATTTTGAACAAAGTTGCTGACACGGACACTCAGCTTCCAGATGAAATTAAATGTGTCAGAAGTTCCTTCACAAACCATGTAAGTGGCCACATCTTTGTTCCCACTCTGCGCAGTACAAGGCGAGATTTTTAGTGCTAGGAAAGCTGCCAGCCAAGGAGAAGACTGAAGAAAAGAGCAACTTACAATTATTAAGCTACTGTAGGATATGACTAACCAAAAGGGCTGAAAAGAATGGAATTTTGCTCAGCTTCTGTTAACAATGTTGAAAGTGTGAGAAATGGAATGAACTTAGTTTGAAGATATTTGAGAGGTGCAAACATCAAAGGGGCATAATTAGAAGCAAGTGTTTAGAGCAAAAAATGATAACAGATTCATGGCTCATAGTCAGGAATTAATTTCAGGCCTGCGATTTCTCCAGAGCTACAGAGTCTGTCTTCCAGAACATGGAACATTCCTTTTTTTCCCCAGGAATTCTCCCTATCAATGTCAGCATTCTTGCTTGTAAAGAATGCCCAAGAAACTGCCCATTCTAGGGTGTGGTCTGCCTCAAAATGTATCAATGCTGTGGGTTAAACAGTATCCTCCAAAAAAAGATATGCTCAAATCCTAATCCCCAGGACCTCAAAATGTCACCTTATTTGAAAATAGGGTCATTGCAGATGTTTAGTTCAGTTGAGGTCATACTGGAACTAAATCCAAAATGACTGGTGCCCTTATAAGAAGATGGCCATGTGAAGACACAGGAACACAAGGAAAATGGCATGTGATGGTAAAGGCAGAGACTGGAGTTATGCAGCTACAAGCCCAGGAACACCAAGGATGGCAGGCAAACTACCAGAAACTAGGAAGAGGCATAAAATTATTCCCCTGTAGGTTTCAGAGGGTGCATGGCCCTGTGGATACCTTGATTTCAGGCTTCCAGTCTCCAGAATTGTAAGACAATAAACGCCTGTGGTTTAAAGTAACTTAGCTTGTGGCACTCTGTTACAGCAGCCATAGGGAACTAACACACAGGCTCTAACTGCTGACCAGAATATTTTTAGTGCATCCTAAGTTCCTAATTTTGAACACTGAATCTAGTTCTCTTTTTTCCAGCTTTGGGGAGGAAAGCTAATTTCTATCTCTGATTTTGTTAGATTTTTCTGTGGTATCTCGAGTAATTCCCTAAAGAACAGAGGGCTAGTCAATAGAGCAATACTCAGAACTTGTTCTTTGAGAACTGAGATTTAGGGACGATTCAGGATATTCAGCTCCAACAACGGTTACCAAGACTGAGCTTCTGGAAAATATGAAGGCCAGAGCAGAATCATGAGTGGCCAAGGAGTAAGATATGACATCAAATGACTTTTGAGATGAACCTGAAATCAATAAATCATCCCTGACACCCTACAGAATGTAGTGATCCCCTAGCACTGGGAAAGAAAGATAATGAAAAATTTCATCCCGCTACCCCCTAGAAACAAAACAAAACAAAATGAAGCAAACGGAACCACTGAAGAAACACAAAGTGAGAGTCTGAGTAAACTCTGTAGGAGGTGACCAGGAAACATTACTCAGTGCTTGCAAGGTTTGGAGGAAAAGAGCATCCCCTATTTGCTGCCCATGGGAGTATGAACTTATTTGGCTTTCTGGAACACCACCTGATAATGTGTGCCCAGTCTTTAAAATAAGCATGCATTTCTCATCACCAAAATGCAGGCTGCATCTGATTTTAGGGGACTGCTCCATCTCCAGTACACTTTGCAGTGTGTGCAGGCTGCCCAGTGCTCCAGCAAGTCTGAGGGCTGGCATTTTCTTTGTTCCCACCACAAGCAGGTATTCAACTCATGGGATAGGGCTCTTTCTTGCAGCAGCCTCCAAACACCCTCTAAGAGATCAAGACACGTCACACTGGCAAATAACGGTAAGGCCATATCTTCCTGAGGAGTTCTACAGTCTGTCTCTGAGCAGGCATGCAGGGCCACCAACTCATGTCATTTACATACCAGAAGTAAGAGCCATTCAGAGGTGTGTCCCAGAGTGAGCCATAATTATATCAGTAGGAGCCTGTCAAGACCAGGCACCATTCTGGGTATGGTTCTTTCAGTGGGACCGTATAATAAAGATAATCAGGGTGGTCTTTCCAGGGCAATTAGAATGCCTGTGGGATTAAAGGTCATTAATGAAATAAGTAGCAAGAATTAAGAGTTTACTCAAGTAAACAGGTTGAGGATGGGCATTCAGCCACATCCAGGCAATTCTGCCTCCTGCTCCGTGATTAGTCCTACTTCTGTCATGAACTTATGATTACACCTCTGTGCCACTGTGTACATGGCTCAAATCATCTTCCTCTCCTTCCCTTGCTCCTTCCACCTTTCAACCTTTACAACTCCAACTTACCCTTCAAAAACAACTGTTGTATATGACTTGGCAATTCCACTCAGAAACAAAAAGACATGTCCACCAAAGTCTTGTACAAGAATGTTTATAGCAGCTTGAATCATAACAGCCAGAAACTGGAAATAATCCATATGTCTATCGACAAACTGTGGGGCAGTCATATGATGCAATACTACTCAGCAATAAAATGGGACAAACAACTGATACGTGCAACCATGTGAGTTAATCTAAAAAAAACCAAAAAGCAAAAAACAACATTATGGTGAATGAAAGAAGCCATATATGATTTTATTTATATGAAGTTCTAGAACAGGAAAAACTAATCTAAGGTGAAAGAAATCACAGGTTGCATTCTATGGGAAGGGTTGAGGATTGTCTGGAGGAGGAATTTAAATGTTCAGCCTATTGCACAAGATAATCTAAATGTTCAATATACTGATTAGGGTGTGGGTTACACAAGCATATGCATTTGCCAAAAGTGAGTAACTTGCACACTAAGAATACCTGCACTTCACTGCGGGAAAATTATATCCCAATAAAAAATCAATAAATGAATGAAATCTCACATCAATTCCCTATGCTAGAGATACATACAGATTTTTTAATAAAATAGAGATTTCCTTGTAGGTCAGGAAGAGTGAGAAGACTCAGTCTATGTGTGGGAGAAAAAGATGTTTATTTCAAGGTTCCCTGGCAGCTCTGACCCAAGCACCTCAAGTTGAATGAAAGAGAGGAGGACCTTTCTCACTGCTGCCCAGTTCTCAAGACCCAGCTGTGGGCTCCCCTGGTGGTGCAGTGGTTAAGAATCTGCCTGCCAATGCAGGGGACACCGGTTTGAGCCCTGGTCTGGGAAGATCCCACATACCATGGAGCAACTAAGCCGTGGGTCACAACTACTGAGCCTGCGCACTAGAGCCTGCGAGCCACAACTACTGAAGCCTGCGCACCTAGAGCCCGTGCTCCGTAACAAGAGAAGCCACTGCAATGAGAAGCCCGTGCACCACAATGAAGAGTAGCCCCTGCTGGCCACAACTAGAGAAAGCCCGCACACAGCAACAAAGACCCAACGCAGCCAAAAATAAATAAATAAAAATAAGTTTATGAAAAAAAAGACCCAGTTGTACCTTCCTGCTCCCTAAAATTCAGACTGGCATTGATGTAGGGCCCAGCTGACCAGGGTACACAGCAAAGACTCTGTGATGTTTACAGAGCTCTGTGCCCCCAGTGAGTACAGGCATCACTTTCTTCCATCCACTATCAGTACTCTACCAGGTAATTTCCTTTAAGTCTTGAGTGGATTTGACCTATAGAACTCACCTGTTGAAGACCCCAAATGCTATATTGATTCCCATGCTTTCTGATAGTGTCCACAGGATCTAAAGCAACATGGAGAAAAATTTTCAGGATGGGATTGGACAAAGGAAAACACCAGTGAGGCCTTTAGGAATGCACTGGTGACCTCAGGCTTACAGGTTACATAAATACAGATTCAAGGGACTGAGACAGTGGGCCAGATAAAGCTGAAGCTGTAGTGGAAAGACAGGGTGTAAGAGCAGAAGTTTCATTGTTCTGAGGTTCCCCACTCACTCTGTGGCTAACTGGTACTTATGATGGCCTCACTCATCTGGCCCTCAATGCAACTTAACCATTGGTTAGAAGGAGCAGAGAGGTAATGCCGACTCCTATGTCCAGGTTGAGAAGAGGTATCTTGTCTCCAAGCTCTGATGGAGAACTAGTGTAGCAAAGTAGCTAAGAGCACAGACTACAGCCAGAATACTCAAATCTCAGCCTCACCTTTTCTAGCTGTTTGAACTTGGACAATTAATGTCTCCTTCAGTTTTCTCATCTGTAAAAACAGAGATGGTATTTATATACAGGGTTGTTGGGAGGATTAAATGGGTTAGCTAAGTGGGTAGTGTGCTCAGAAAAATGTCAGGCAAACGGTCGGCAAACAATAAATATTAGTCATTATTATTAAAGCTTGTCTTCTTGTTCCTGCACATTGTACACAAATGTATCAATTCTTCTGCTGTGAGAAACACAGATTTTATCAGATACTCAGAAATCCAGAGAGACTAAGAACCAAGGAGGATCCACCTCAGGAAAGTCATTTCTTAATTTCCTGATCCCATAGGTATTCTGCTAAGACTAATAGTACTCCAAATGCCTAGGTCGGATTTTCCAGACGATGACAGCCATGGCTTGAAAATTCCCACCCATAACAACTTCCGCACCCCAGCAGCCCTCAGTGTGACCCAGTTATATGCAAATTCATATCTTTCTAAACATTCCAAGATGCACTTCCCTCGGCAGGAAGCATACACTGAAGAACATCTCTTTTAATATACATTTCTATTTTTTTGGTTGAAATTTCTAGAGTCTGAATTTTACTTCTTAAGTTTTGGGTTTGTTTGCTTACAAGTTTCATTGACTTTAGCAGGTCCAATATACGACAGCGGTGTTAGAATGACTCCATCTCACTGATTAAAGAAAAGTCTGTATTCTTCTCACCAGGTGAACAAAAGCAGTGCAGGATTAAAGCAAATAGCATTAAAAACATAATTAAAGGAAAGAGAGGAGAAAGTTTTTTTAAAAAACTGTAATTTCAACTACAGTTGGGATGATTCTCCTCACTTTGTGTTTAATTCTGCGTAGTCTTTAGAAAATCTGAGAATTCTTTAGCTCTTATTTTTACACATTTATCCAGGGGCAAAGATATCGAAGTGGTGAATTTGCTTAGCCCAGAGGCTTATTTCATTTACAAAATTTTATTTTTATGTTTCCCTGTTTCTTTTTTATAAACCATGAGGCGATCTGCTCCATGGTTTCACAAATGCTGAAATTACAAGTGGGCCACTCAATCCTGATAGTCATAATTTCTGCTCTATAGATTCAGCTTGATAAGATATAAAAATTCCAGACATTTTATTTTAGTGAGAGAATAAATTGGATGCATGACTTTTGGCCTGCTGTGATGGCCTCCACAGTCCATGTGGCTTTCTCAGAACTAATAATTTAATTATGGTAAGTACAGGGTTCTTTTGAATTCATTCAAATGATGTATACATACACTCACTTGCCAGCTGATTCTGTAGTATTATTAATAACTATGTGCTAATTATATCAATAAATTAATTGAACCTGTACTCCTGTTGGTACGGCCTCTTGGTCCTCCTGCTGCTACTCTTTCTTTGGACTTTTAACCCTGGGCTCTAATAAACTGCCAGTTTGTTCCTCATGTATACATTTTCTCCGAATTGTTATATTTTAATGCATGTTCTGTTCAACATTAAATATCTTCTCCTTTAATTCATTTATTGACTTCTAGATGTTTTGCAAGAAACACTGCAGCAGTTTAGAAATTTATTTGGTAAATCACTGATTGACCCTTTCAATCACCTAATTAACCATGAATGAAAGATTTAAATAGGTTTATTTTTCTTTTTAAAAAAGAAGAAATTGTTAACCAGAGTAATGCAAATTAACAATGTGGCTATATTATTATCGAATCTGCATTATCAGAATCATCAAATATCAGGAAATGGGGCAGATGTTTGGCGCCTCTCTCTAACAAATATGTAATATTTTGCTCTTTTCTCTCAAATAGCATTCAGATCATTGCACACACAGAATGCAATTACCAAAATGCAGTAAAGGCATGACTTTTAAAGGAATATGATGCCCCGAGCAATCAGTCACTATATGAGATGGAATGAAATTCTATGCCTGCCAGTTAAACTCAGGGAACTGGAGGAGCAATCTCTATGAAAGGCACTGTTCATCTCACAAGGATATTTTCTTTAGCATCAAGTTGTAAGGTGTTACTGTCAGAGAACTTTCTGGTTTTCTGACTTTTTGCATGCATTATATAAAATGTCTATTATGTATCTTTACCAAAGTGGATTATAGAGAAAATAATAGCAGCAGTTTGCCTTGTGCTGAAAAGGCAGGCACTTAAAAAGAAAAGCATCCTTTTCTCTTCCTCTAGCCTTCTCATCCTGAAACAAAGCACTTTGACCAAAGAGCAGATCCCTTTGTCCCCTTCTCTTCCCTGAAACAGCCACGCTGACAGCAGAGTTACCCCAAAGACGACTTCTTAAGCTTCAGGTGGAATTCAAGTCTGCCAACCTTAACTGTTGAGCAGCTTCTGGAGGCAACGGGGAAGGACATTAAGGAGGTAGGATACTGCGCATCCCCGCATGGAGTTTACTCTCTAACAGGAGCATTACTTTCCATGTCCCTTAACACATCCAGGGCAGAAATCCACTGGATAGTTTAGAGGCTCAAAGGACTGAAATAAAATGCTCATCTCATCTCCTTATTTTTGGTGAATTTTCCATGATTCGGGCTAAAGCACCACTCAGGGCAGAAGACATATGGGGTAGAAGTTACAGGCCAGTAATCCCAGGAGGACCAGGGAGGCTTTAGTCAGCTTTTAGAGGCAGAGACTGACCTAAAATGGAAAAGGAGAGGATTCTTGTCAAAATCCCAGGCTCTTATATGAGCTTCAACACTCATTTCTAGGTCTGTTACCAGAGTGGCCAAATGAAACGTTTCCATTTCTAAGATTTCCTTTCTGTAAGGTAAAGCAACTGTTTTTCCTGGTTATAATTCACATTTAAGGAAAAAATACTCTGTGAGTACCAGCTATTATTTTAAGTGCATGATCATTTTAACCATCAAGATATTTTATTTCCTTGTGAAAGTACTTATAGAAGAATTATTTTTAAAAACAGTTTTCAAAGCTTCCAAGTTCAGTTCCTCCCACCCTATTCTTTGGCCTGTGAATCCAGAACCAAAGGTATGTACACTAGCTTGGAAATTGAAAAATCTGCTAGATATTCAAAGACTCATAGGTCTAGGGTAATTTTACACTGGGACAAAAACTGTTATGTGTTTTCTAATCACTCATATGACCTAAGTCCAAAAGATTTGAAAATTACTATATGGGTTATTTACTTTCTTCATCTTAGTGTCTGACCTATAATTATCACTTGAACATACTGTAAACTTGGCTATTTTTGCCTTTCATTTTCAACAGGGACTGACACAATAAATTTTCTCTATCAGGCACTTAATGGCCAATTCTGCTAATATTTTTTGCACTTAGTCCTAATTCTAAGTGTCATGGGAAACCTTTCAGACATTATAACATTTAGAAGTTATATATCTGGTGACATAGTAATTTTAAGGTAGTTTATAAGGCAATACAGTATTATAATCTCTTATAGGGACTGAGGACATTCCCTCTGAGTAGATTGTTAAAATGATTAAAAATGTTTTTCCATTATAAAGTTTAAAGAGATAATTTTGTTCACCATGGAAAAGTATGGTAAAACAGGGGCTAACTGTGGTTTATGTACATGATTACTTACATCAAAAAATGTCCGAAAGTCAAAGTTAAGATTAAAATAAATCTTAGAGTTCCAATCCCTGTAGGTTAAGGTTTTAAAATTATCCTCCTCAATCATAGTGATGATAGATAAAATGTAAAATAAATATATTTTTTAAATAGCTCTAGTTCAAAACAAGTTAAACAATTCCAGGGGCCAGAAATAGAGTAATAAATCAAAGGCCAAAGCTATTGTTCTGACAGTTGCCAAGTCTGGAATCTGGCAGACCTGGCCAGAGTTCCAATCAGGTAAAGGGAACAAAAGGGTCTCTTACAAAAATGGGAATCAGAGCTGGAATTAGTGACTGAGTGGGGCTTCCATCCCCTCTAGGGTACCTAAACACACACATGCACATAGCCTGTGATCTAATACTTTCTAGAATAATAAAGTAAATTTGAAAATGACTTAAAAATTTTAGCTCTGACATGTAAAGAGCTTAGAAGTTGTCACTTCCATCCTTACAACAACAAGAAAGCTGTACCAACAGAAAATCAAAACTTTTCTTGGACCCATCAATTGAGGTTGCAGGGCAAACCTCTACCCTGAAGTCTGTGGAGCGAGATCAATCCATCGCCATAGGAACTGAGTGAGATCTGCTTCCCTGGAGCAGAAGCCACCAGAGTGATACACTGGCAGGACTATGCAAACGGTAATATTGAAGAATAGCTGAAGACCAAGTGCAGACTAGAGTGAGACTGAGAAACTCCAGTGGTGAGGGCCTGGTCTAAGGGGGGATGGCCCATAGTGTCATGGACTTCATCTCCAGGAGCCCCACCAGCTGCTCATAGTGAAGAGCCTAGAAAGACCCCTGTTGGCTCTACTGGGGGGAAAGGAAGATTAATCATTGTGAAATGCACCGAGAGCATTCTTCACAAAAGATGTCTATATCCTAGGGTAAACAATTTTTATGAGTCATAGCGCACCTCTGGGAAGGTCACTTCTGATAGTCCAACTTCTTTTACTCTTCCTCTTTTACCTAAAAGAAGAAGCTAAGAAACACTGGCGAAAGTCACAGCCCAGGGACACAGGCCCATTAAAAGACTGAGATTTAATCGTAATACTGGAGAATGCCTCACTTTACCACATCAACAGGGCTCCAGTATAATAATGGTGGATTACAACTGAAAGAGCTGTAAGACATAGATTCTATCAGAGAAGGACGACTTAGCAAATCCCAAAGTCAAGTGCAGAAACAAAAAACAAGGACACTAGAGTAATTTGAACCTCAGTCACCTACAGCCACAGCAAACATTAAACGCAGCCAACTCCTGGTCAGATTAACATAAAACCTTACATTACAGGCCTATACCTCAGTTCCTATTACCCAATACATTGTGTCCAGCTTTCAACAAAAAATTGCAACGCATGCAGAAAGGCAAACACTTACATGCACCATCTGAAGAGGCAAAGCGAATATCAGAATCAGAATTAGATATGACACAGATATTGGGATTATTAGACAGGGAATCTCAAATAACTAAGATTAATATGTTAAGGGCTCTAAAGGAAAACTTAGATAACATACAGTGTTAGAAGAGAGATGGAAACTCTAAGGACAATTAAAGTGAATCCACACCCAAACATTTCTTAGTGAAACTTCAGAAACTTAGGTGAAAGTTCAGAATATTAAAGAGAATATTAAAAGGTATCAGAGGGAAAGACATTTTTAACTCAATAGGAAGACAAAGTCACAGCAGACTTTAGCTACACTAGATGCCAGAACAGAAAGGAACTGGAAGGAAATAACCTGAAGGAAAATAATTATCAGTCTAAAATTTCATGTCCAGCCAAACTTTTAATCAAGAGTTGGGGTTAAATGAGAACTTTCTGATGCATACCAATACAAAAGGAAACATCCCACCCGCAGACATTCACAGAAACCACAATTAATTGATGCTTTTTAGTAAAAAGGAAAACAAACATAGGAGTAGGGATTAGAAGGAAAAAATGACTAGCACAGAAATGGTAAACTATGCAAATAATTCTAATTAATTCTGAGGGTAGGCATTATAATAGTAACTATTTTATGATAAAAATGCGGATGTTGGGCTTCCCTGGTGGCGCAGTGGTTGAGAGTCCGCCTGCCGATGCAGGGGACACGGCTTCGTGCCCCAGTCCGGGAGGATCCCACGTGCCGCGGAGCGGCTGGGCCCGTGAGCCATGGCTGCTGAGCCTGCGCGTCCGGAGCCTGTGCTTCGCAATGGGAGAGGCCACAACAGTGAGAGGCCCGCATAATGCAAAAAAAAAAAAAAATGTGGATGTTGTAATATTCTACGTTGCAACAATAAGCATGATCAGGGTTATTCAATGGGTAAAACGTGCTGTTTCTGCCTTATTTGGAGGAGGATGAAGATATATACTTATCATAGACATGATTTTTAACAAGTTATAGCTAAGAGCGTACATTAGACATTTAAACATAGTAGGAAAAATATAGAAAAGTTAGTAACATTTGAACAAAAAATGGGAAAAAAGAGAAAAAGTAAAAAGTATGGTTAACAAAATAAAGAAGAAAAGGAATGATAGAAATAAATGGAAATATATACTTAATTGCAATAAATAAAACAATTACTGTCACATTAAGGCAATGAATCACTAAGACAAAAACATTTTTGTAAAACAAAATAACATAGAAAGATTGAAAATAAATGGATAGAAATAAATATATCAGAAAAATAGCGACCAAAATAAAACTTGTGTAGCAATATTAATATCAAAGAGAATTTAAGGAAAACATCATTAGAGATAAGGAAGAACGCTAATTCAAAATAAATGGAAAACACATGAGTATTTAACAATCAGGAACTTAGGTGCTAGGGAACACTTGTACACTGTTGATGGGAATGTAACTTGGTACAGCCAC
Source organism: Lipotes vexillifer (assembly GCF_000442215.2). Lineage (NCBI taxonomy): Eukaryota > Metazoa > Chordata > Mammalia > Artiodactyla > Lipotidae > Lipotes > Lipotes vexillifer. Next base: position 579,039 of record NW_006782866.1, read on the forward strand.
TGTGGAAAACAGTATGGAGATTTCTCTAAAAACTAAAAATAGAACTACCATATGATCTAGCAATTCTACTCTGGGTATATATCAGAAGAAAAGGAAAAAACTAATTTGAAAAGATACATGCACCCCAATGTTCATAGCAGCATTATTTATAATAGCCAAGATATGGAAACAACCTAAATGTCCATCAACAGATCAATGAATAAAGGTGTGGTATATACATAAAATGGAATGCTACACATCTTTAAAAAAGAATGAAATTTTGCCATTCGCAACATGAATGGACCTGGAGGGTATTATGCTTAGTGAAATAAGTCAGAGAAAGATGAATACTATATGTTATCACTTATATGTGGAATCTAAAGAGTAAAACAAACTAGTGAATATAATAAAAAGAAACAAACTTACAGATACAGAAAACAGACTAGTACTTACCAGTGGGGAGAGAGATGGGGGGAGGGGCAAGATGGGGTAGAGGATTAAGAGGTATAAACTTCTATGTATAAAATAAATGAACTACAAGGATATACTGTACAACACAGAAAATATAGCCAATATTTTATAATAACTACAAAGAATTAAAAATTAAAAAAGTTTAAAGAACTTAGGTGCTTTTTTCAGCATCTCCTAAATATTACTAGGAAAAAACTGACAGAATTAAAGATGAAATTGACAAAATTGTGGCAGGTTTTTTACATTTCTATTAGAAATTTTTCTACCAGAAAGTCCAGAAATAAAGAGCAACAGAATTAGCAAGAATGAGCTACAAAGAACCTTGGTATACAAGAAATATTTACAAAATTTGAATAAGTATTAGTCCATAAAATACTTCTTAAAACATTTCAAATAACCGATATCACTTTAGATATGAGCTCTGTCCACAGTACAAAAAAATTAGGAATTAGTAGTAAGTGATAGTCCCCTAAAAACCTTATATACTCTTAAATAACTAATGGATTTAAGAGGCAAACACAATGAAACTTATAAAATATTTACAGCCCAATGACAATACATGAACGACACATCAACACCCGTGAGACGTAGCGTAACTGGAACTAGAGATCCATTATAGTATTAAAAGCACTTTTTAAAAAGAACTATTAAAAATAAATGAGTTAAGTATTCAATTCAAGAAGCTAGAAAAATAGTATGACCCAAAAGAATGAAGAAGAAAGGAAATAATATGGATAAAAGCATGAATTAATAAAGAGAAAATTTGAGATAATCAGAAAATTTGAAGCTGATTCTTTGAAAATAGTCATAAAATAGACTACTTTGAAATAAAATGTATCAAAGAATTGGGAGGGGAGAGAAATAAGGAATGAAAAAAGCAAGGTATGAGTATATATACATTTTAAAAGGCTTATGAAATTAATTTTAACAATATTTTCCAATACATTTCACAACTTAGAGGAGTGTCAATATCATAGAAAAATATAAATTATAATAATTGACTTAAGAAGGAAAAGAAAACCTAAACCCCCCACCACAGGATGCTTAAGCTTTTTTTTTTTAAGGTATGCACCGTAGTGGTTTAATAAAAGTATACGTTGTGAAATGATTACCTGATTACCATAATCAAGGTAATTAACACATCCATTACCCCACACAGTTAACATGTGTTTTGTGTGTGTGTGTGTGGCCAGAACACTTAGCAAATTTCAAGTACATAGTACAATAATATTAAGAATAATCACCATGCTGTACATTAGATCCCCAGAACTTACTCATCTTATAACTGAAAGTTTCTACTCTTTGACCAATATCTCCCCATTTCCTACACATCCCAGCCTCCAGCAACCACTGTTCTATTCTCTGGTTCTGAGTTCAACAGTTTTAGTTTCCACATATAAGTGAGATTCTATACTATTTGTCTTTCTGTGCCTGGATTATTTCATTTGTCATAATATCCTCCAGATTCATCCACGCTGTCACAAATAATAGGATGCCTTTTTTTATAGCTGGATAATATTCCACTGCACATATACAGTCACATTTTCTTTATCCATTCATCCATCAACAAGCACTTTGTTTCCATAACTTGGGTACCGTGAATATTACAATGAACAATGGACTGCAGATACCTCTTTGAGATACTGTGTTCATTTCTTTTGGATATATAGCCAAATTTTCTGAGCAACCTCCGTACTATTTTTCATAATGACTATATCAAAGTTACATTCCCACCAACAGTGCTTAAGGGTTTTCCTTTTCTCCACACCCTCATAAACACTTGTTACCTCTTGTCTTTTTGATAATAGTCATACTACCAGGTGTGAGATAATATCCCAGTGTGGCTTTGTTTGCATTTCCCTGATGATTAGTGATGTTGAGCACATTTTCATATACCTGTTGGCTATTTGTATGTCTTCTCTGGGAAAAAAGTCTGTTAAGATCCTTTGCCCATTTTAATTGGATTATTTTATTGCTATTGAGTTTTATGCATACTTTATATATTATGGATATTAACCCCTTATCAGATAATGCAGTTTGCAAATATTTTCTCCTATTCCATGGGTTATATTTTCATTTTGTTGATTTTTTTTTTCTTTTGCTGTATAGAACTTTTTCAGTTTGATGCAGTCTCATTTGTTTATTGTTGCTTTTGTTGCCTGTGCTTTTGGTGTCCTATCCAAAAAAATCATTGCCAAGACAAATATCCAGGAGTTTTGTCCCTATGTTTTCTTCTAGGAGTTTTATGGTTTCAGGTCTTACATTTAAGTCTTTAATCCATTTTGAGTTAATTTTTGTGTATGGTGTAAGATAAGGGTCAGTTTCATTCTTTTGCATGAGGATAACCAGTTCTCCCAACACCATTTATAAAGAGACTATCCTCTTCCCATTGTGTAAGATCTGAATTGTTTACAAAGTAAACAGTAGCTCTGAAATTAGAACAGTGGTTACAAAAATTCCACCATCTCTTAAGGTCACTAGCACCATTTATTCAACAAATCATTCATTCAACAAATATTTATTGAGAGCCTACTATTTGTCAGACACTATTCTAGGCATTTGGGCTCATCAGTGAACAAAACCAAACAAGAAAAAACGCTATCTTTATGGAGTTGAAATTCTAGTGAGGGGGCACAAAAATAAACTATAAAAATAATAAGAATTGTATTCTAGAAGGTAATAAAGACTATGAAATAATAAAACCGCATAAGAGAGACAGAAGTTCTGGACAGGGGTGGGAAGAAGCAAGGTGGGTGTGATGGAGTGGTTTTCCTGATTTGAGTGATTTGCCTTAAATTGAAGGTCAATGTAGGTGTTCCTGAGTTGACAGGTTCAGGAGGGAGGAAATCAGCCGTGTTGAAATCTGGGGAAAGAGCATCCCAAGCAGAGGAAAGAGCTAGAGCTGAACGTCAATGCAAAGAGGCTGCCAGCATGTTCCAGGTACACCCAAGGGGCTGGTGACACTGGAGCAGAAGGAATTGAAGGGGGATGGGGAGTAGAAGATGAGGTCAGATTGGTAAAAGAAATTTACTGGTAAATTTTCTGTAAACTGCAATGAAAAGATAATCCTTCAAACCAGTTTCAAAGAATAGAAAAAGGTTAAAAAAAATACCCAACTTCTTTTATGAGACTGATTTAATCTTGACACCAAAATTAGATAAGTAGAGAACTAGATAATTATAGCCCTATCACACTTATGAACATAGATGGAAAAATCCTAATACAATATTGGCAAATCAAACCTAGCAACGTGTCTAGATTTAATCTTGCCCAAGAAAAGATATTCTTAAGAATGTAAGTCTGGTATAACAGAAAAAATATATATCAATGCATATAATATGAATAAGTTAAAGAATAAAAAATATAATCATCTTAGCTGACTATCCACGGTGGCCAGGTAGAAGTTGTCCATGCCCTGAACAATGTGGACTTCCCCACATCTTGGCTAGAATGGCTACTGCCCATCTGAGTGGCCACATTTATAAGCAGCAGTGATAAACACGTCTGCAGATACCAGAAGCCAGTAAGGGGCAGGCTGATTACGTGGCACCCTCTCATCATGGAAGTGAGGAGTAGAAATTTGTCTTCACTCAAATAGGATTTGCTTATTCTGGATTGCATTTGCTTTCCCTGCCTATCCTTGTTTCTCCCCACAGTATCACATGGGATCTTACTGAATGTCATGGGAATGCTGCTGTGAGCTGGCTGAGGCCTCACTCCCCCAGCTGCTGGAAGGTCGGCTGTTGTCAGCTCACAGGTAACGGTCCTTCTGGAAATTGCTCCTAGCCAAAAGATCTACCTTGTTTGAGTTTACACCTCTTCCTTGGTGTTGCCTGCATCCAAGGACAGGTTGAGACAGAGGTACAAAGGCCCAGCCCTCTTGTTCCAATGAAAGGCCATCCCAGTTCTGGAACTCGCTGAAGAAGAGGGTGAGGCCTCTGATGCATTTCAGTTGACTTTCTTTCTATATGTAACTCTCCTTCCTCACTCCCTTAGAAGTGTTATTCTAGAGAACACACTCCAGGAAACCTCCCGCAGAGAGTTGTTTCAAAGTCTGTTTCCCAGAAGACTTGACAAAAGAAAAATGACCCTTTTTTGCATCTTATTACTCCATACTATAGTGCATTTGAAAAGGACTCTATTTCATGGAAGACAAGGCAAGGTGATGGGCTAGAACTCATGGCATTCCCTGGCCCTGCCACGTGTCCCATCACGCACTAGTAATTGGCCTTAAAGAACAGTGGGACAGGCCATTGCACACTCATTTACAACATCAGCTGAAAGACACCACCTGGTAAAATAGTCCCTCTCTCCTACAAGATGTACAGTGCTGCTTCTCCCAAAGTCTGAATACAGGAAGGTGATAACCAGGGATGGAAATGGGAGTGACACCTCTCATTACTGCACAGAGTGATCAGGCACAAATTTTCTGCTTTTCATTCAGTGATTTGAGGTGCTGCAGTTTTAGAGAACTTAGTACCTAAGGAAGGAATGCTTTTGCCAGGGGGCACAATGATTTTTCCAGGGCAGAAGAAGTTGAGCATGTCACCTTACCTATTTAGATCCTCATGTCATTGACAAGAAAGAAAAAAAGGAAGCGTTGACTGGGTTAAGTAATTGTGATTTATCAAGGTACAATAAGATTGTTGCCTATGGTAATCCTAACATCAAGTCCATTCCCAAATATGTTTCTCCTCCTCCTAGGCATATGGTAGGATTGCAGTTCCCTACATCTATGATTCAGTCATGGCCTTGTTGGCCTAGTGACTTGGCCAAAGCAAAATTAATGCAAGCAGAAGTGTCAAGATATATTACATTATCTGCTTTGTTCTCTTTTTCATGCTTTAGCCATCACAGAAGTTTGTGTCAAGTTGAAGCCTCCATCAGCCTGGGTCCCTGAAAGATGACAAAGAGCAGAGCCCCCTGCTGTCTCAGGTTGGTCATACAACATGATCCACAAATAAATTTTCTTTCTGATTGTTTCTATAGTCTATTTTTCAAAACTGGGAGCAGGGAGACAATGGAAGCAGTGAGGAGAACCTATGCAACCCAGGAGATAAATCTGTGCCCTTCTCATTAGTAAAAAGAGGAGGCTAGGACTCAGAGCTCTAAGAATGAAGAGTTCAATTATTTGAAGAGGTAAAGAACTCACACCTTGCACAATGCTAGCTGAAGGCAAAGGGAACGTTCAGTGGAGACTAGGAGTTACACGGCCTCACTGCAGACACAGCTGCAAAGTCTACTGTCTAACCTTGTTTTCTTTCTTATTGGGCTAAACATATGTTTTATATAGTGTGTGATAGTTAAGCCTATAATTTAGTCCATATTTATAAAATATCAAGACAAAATTATTTTAGAACCAAAGATGACTTAGATTCCTCAGAAAACTTGAACTTTGAGCAGGATACAGTAATTGATCAGATTTTAGGGAAAAGACTGTGGTTTCTATTTCCAGGAGGGGTAGTTACAACATTTAAGGAGGAATATTTTATTATGTTTATTTGTGGTGCTGTTGGGAAATTTAAGTACGAAGAGGGCTTTGTCACGAAGTTAGGTCAGCCAAGAGGCATGATTTAGTAGTCATTTATGTTTGTGGCGAGTATGTGTGTATGTGTGTGTTATTTAATATCCTTCTTATAATAGGAAAAATTCCTACATCAGGAGTCCTGAATCTTCAAAACAGAAGCCAGATGCCAATTTTCCAGCCTCTTCCGAGGTATTTGGCTTGAATACGTGGTGAAGATTCTGGAGTTCAATCATCAGTATCACTGTACTGAAACCATATTTTCTGGGGTGACACACTCCACTGGGAAGAGGAGCTAAAGTAGTATTTTCACTGGAGTGGCCCCCATGATGTGGAAGACCCATTGTTATTGATGGTATACCATCCAAATCTAATTCTCTGGCTTCCTAGGACACCCAACAAACTGCTTAAGATTCTTTAATAAATTTATCTTCTGGAGCAGAAGCAAGAAGAACTACAATCCTGCAGCCTGTGGAACAAAAACCACATTCACAGAAAGACAGACAAGATGAAAAGGCAGAGGGCTATGTACCAGATAAAGGAACAAGATAAAACCCCAGAAAAACAACTAAATGAAGTGGACATAGGCAACCTTCCAGAAAAAGAATTCAGAAAAATGATAGTGAAGATGATACAGGACCTCGGAAAAAGAATGGAGGCAAAGATCGAGAGGATGCAAGAAATGTTTAAAAAAGACCTAGAAGAATTAAAGAACAAAAAAACAGAGATGAACAACACAGTAACCAAAATGAAAAATACACTAGAAGGAATCAGTAGCAGAATAACTGAGGCAGAAGAATGGATAAGTGACCTGGAAGACAGAATGGTGGAATTCACTGCTGCAGAACAGAATAAAGAAAAAGGAATGAAAAGAAATGAAGACAGCCTAAGAGATCTCTGGGACAACATTAAACACAACAACATTCGTATTATAGGGGTGCCAGAAGGAGAAGAGAGAGAGAAAAGACCCGAGAAAATATTTGAAGATTTACAGTCAAAAGCTTCCCTAACATGGGAAAGGAAATAGCCACCCAAGTCCAGGAAGTGCAGAGAGTCCCATACAGGAAAAACCCAAGGAGAAACATGCCGAGACACATAATAATCAAATTGGCAAAAATTAAAGACAAAGAAAAATTATTGAAAGCAGCAAGGGAAAAACGACAAATAACATACAAGGAACCTCCCGTAAGGTTAACAGCTGATTTCTCAGCAGAAACTCTACAAGCCAGAAGGGAGTGGCATGATATACTTAAAGTGATGAAAGGGAAGAACCTACGACCAAGATTACTCTTCCTGGCAAGGATCTCATCCAGATTCGATGGAGAAATCAAAAGCTTTACAGACAAGCAAAAGCTAAGAGAATTCAGCACCACCAAACCAGCTCTACAACAAATGCTAAAGGAATTTCTCTAAGTGGGAAACACAAGAGAAGAAAAGGACCTACAAAAACAAACACAAAACAATTAAGAAAATGTCAATAGGAACATACATATCGATAATTACCTTAAACTTAAATGGATTAAATGCTCCAACCAAAAGACACAGGCTTGCTGAACGGATACAAAAACAAGACCCATCTATATGCTGTCTACAAGAGACCCCCTTCAGACCTAGTGACACATTCAGACTGAAAGTGAGGGGATGGAAAAAGATATTCCATGCAAATGGAAATCAAAAGAAAGCTGGAGTAGCAATACTTATACCAGATAAAACAGACTTTAAAATAAAAAATATTCCATTTATGATAAAAACTCTCCAGAAAGTAGGCATAAAGGGAACCTACCTCAACATAATAAAGGCCATATTCAACAAACCCACAGCAAACGTCATTCTCAGTGGTGAAAAACTGAAAGCATTTCCTCTAAGATCAGGAACAACACAAGGATGTCCACTCTTGCCACTATTATTCAACATAGTTTTAGAAGTCCTAGCCATGGCAATCAGAGAAGAAAAAGAAATTAAAGGAATACAAATTGGAAAAGAAGAAGTAAAACTGTTACTCTTTGCAGATGACATGAAACTATACACAGAGAATCCTAAAGATGCCACCAGAAAACTACTAGAGCTAATCAATGAATTTGGTAAAGTTTCGGGATACAAAATTAATGCCCAGAAATCTCTTGTATTCCTATACACTAATGATGAAAAATCTGAAAGAGAAATTAAGGAAACACTCCCATTTACCATAGCAACAAAAAGAATAAAATACCTAGGAATAAACCTACCGAGGGAGACAAAAGACCTTTATGCAAAAAACTGTAAGACACTGATGAAAGGAATTAAAGATGATACCAACAGATGGAGAGATATTCCATGTTCTTGGATTGGAAGCATCAATATTGTGAAAATGACTATACTACCCAAAGCAATCTATAGATTCAATGCAATCCCTATCAAATTACCAATGGCAGTTTTTACAGAACTAGAACAAAAAAATCTTAAAATTTGTATGGCAAGACAAAAGACCCCAAATAGCCAAAGCAGTCTTGAGAGAAAAAAATGGAGCTGGAGGAATCAGACTCCCTGACTTCAGACTATACTACAAAGCTACAGTAATCAAGACAATATGGTACTGGCACAAAAACAGAAATATCGATCAATGGAACAGGATAGAAAGCCCAGAGATAAACCCACACACCTATGGTCAACTAATCTATGACAAAGGAGGCAAGGATATACAATGGAGAAAAGACAGTCTCTTCAATAAGTGGTGCTGGGAAAACTGGACAGCTACATGTAAAAGAATGAAATTAGAACACTCCCTAACACCATACACAAAAATAAACTCAAAATGGATTAGACACCTAACTGTAAGGCTGGACACTATAAAACTCTTAGAGGAAAACATAGGAAGAACACTCTTTGACTTAAATCACAGCAAGATCTTTTTTGATCCACCTCCTAGAGTAATGGAAATAAAATAAATAAATAAACAAATGGGACCTAATGAAACTTAAAAGCTTTTGAAAAGCCAAGGAAACTACAAACAAGATGAAAAGATAACCCTCAGAATGGGAAAAAATATTTGCAAACAAATCAATGAACAAAGGATTAATTTCCAAAATATATAAACACCTCATGCAGCTCAATATTAAAAAAAAAAACAGCCCAATCCAAAAAAGAGCAGAAGACCTAAATAGACATTTCTCCAAAGAGGACATACAGATGGCCAAGAAGCACATGAAAAGTTGCTCAACATCACTAATTAGAGAAATGCAAATCAAAACTACAATGAGGTATCACCTCACACCAGTTAGAATGGGCATCATCAGAAAATCTACAAACAAATGCTGGAGAGGGTGTGGAGAAAAGGGAACCGCCTTGCACTGTCGGTGGGAATGTAAATTGACACAGCCACTATGGAGAACAGTATGGAGGTTCCTTAAAAAACTAAAAATAGAATTACCATATGACCCAGCAATCCCACTACTGGGCATTTACCCACAGAAAACCATAATTCAAAAAGACACATGCACCCCAATGTTCACTGCTGCACTATTTACAGTAGCCAGGTCATGGAAGCTACCTAAGTTCCCATTGACAGACGAATGGATAAAGAAGATGTGGTACATATATGCAATGGAATATTACTCAGCCATAAAAAGGAATGAAATTGGGTCATCTGTAGAGACGTGGATGGATCTAGAGACTGCCATACAGAGTGAAGTATGTCAGAAAGAGAAAAACAAATATCATATATTAACGCATACATGTGGAACCTAGAAAAATGGTACAGATGAACCGGTTTGCAGGGCAGAAATAGAGACACAGGTGTAGAGAATAAACGTATGGACACCAAGCGGGGAAAGCGGCAGGGGGTGGGGGTGGGGGTGTGATGAACTGAGAGATTGGGATTGACATGTACACACTGATGTGTATAAAATGGATGACTAATAAGAACCTGCTGTATTAAAAATAATTAACAGTAATAAATAATGTGACACTATCAAAAAAAATAAAAATATAAAATATTTATTTTCTGCTTAACCTAACTAGAGTTGTTTCTGTTGTTTGTAGATAAGAATGTTTGACTGAACCAGATGTATATAGACATTTTACATAAAAGGAAACCAGAATATCCAATACACATATTGAAAGATGCTCATCTTTACTAATAGTGAGAGAAATGGAACTTAAAATAACCATGTTATACCATTTCACACATAGCAGTAGATTAAAATGTTGGAGAATTCCAAGTGTTGGTAAGAAATTGTGGAGATAGCAAGTTTCAGAACCTACTCTTGTGAACACAAATGGTGCAATCACTTTGGACAAAAGTTTTGGCAACATCCAGTAAAGCTGAAGATGACTTGTTAATTCCACTTCTAGCTATATATATTCTAAATAAACTCTTACACATACCCCCAGTGGGCAAGTACAAGTAAGTTCTGCTCATCAACGCATTATTTCTAAAAGAGGAAAACAAGTAAGATCATGATTAAATAAATTGCGTTACACTTAACGGCATTCTAAAACTAATGAATAAGAGTTGCATAAAAAATTCTGAGAGCATATTTTGAGTTAAAAAATGTATGTTAGAGATCATGTAATTTCATAGATATAAAAACACAACTATACCTTTGATTCATATGTACAAACATTACTACAATATGACAGGGAAAGATATACAGCAATTTCAGTATAACATGTAAAATACAAACGTTTTAATTTGGGGGTATCTATATGGAAGTTGGTTATAGATTTCTACCTTTCTGTATGTTAGATATATTTTGATATATTTAAATTTTAATAAAAAGAAATTAAAGTTTCTGTAATGCCTTCATATTGCTAACAAATTCATTTTCCTTTGTGATTAACATTATGGATCTTTTATTAATCTAAATAAATACTGGAATTTGGGATTCATAGATTCCACCTGAATAAGACAATATTCTTAGTTAAAAACTTACAAACACTATTTTCTCTTTTCAGATGTCAATTCTGTAATGGACCACACTGTGAAAAATTAAGCACCTTAGCCTGAGCACTTATCTGTGAATTAGGCTATCAAGAGGGTCACCCAAATATGGGAATTTAGATACAATCAACATCCCGGTAGAGTGCCTAAATTAGAGCTTGGTAATATAAGGATTTACTTAAAATTACAAACAAACATTTTGAATAAAAACCAAATAACAACCCCAACACACTTTAACTTAAATCACTGAATTATAATCATATTCCTTTTATTCTAAAAATAGCCATGGTATAGTAGAGGAACAGACAAACACTGAACTCACAATTAGGAAACCCACATTTGAATTCTCTTTGGAAGTTGTGTGATTTAGATCAGGTTAGCCTTTTTTGATCATCACTGTAGTTATCTAAACTGAGGAGGTAATGATACCACAGGGGTACTCTGAAGAAAAAAATGTGTGATAAGGATGTAAATATTTGTAAATACAACAAAAACAATTAACATTTAATGATTGATCATTATGTGCTTAGTGTTTTATGTGAATTTCTTAATTTTATCCTCATGATACCTTTAGGGAAATGTCAGTGGAACAAACAATACCCCATTTCACAGATGGTTATCTGAGAATTTAAGTCCCTTGCCCACATTTCCATAATTTGGTGATGGATGAGGATGCCCAAGATCTCAACAACAGGTTGTATATTTGCACAGTATAGGGCACTGTAAAAATATCAAGGGTTGCTATACAAGCATGTTTCCTTTGAGAGTTTCCACTTGGAAGTCCTCCTTCCCTTGCTGTCTTCGTTGTTTCCTGCTGGGTTTAGTCCATTTCATGCAGATGGTTCTGAGCCATCGAAGCCAGGAGAAGAGTCTGAGCTTCGTTATTCCTTCCTGGGTTCCTCCTCATCAGTTATCATGTAAAGTCTCTTCCTGCATCTCTGTCTCTTTCCCTTCTTTTTCATAATGAAGACTCAGGGCACTTTTCTCCCCTCCTTATCCTCAGTGGATTTTGTCTTCTGACAAAATCATTCATGATTTAATATCTATGTTTTCCCTAAGGAAACTCTGAAATTTCTAAAGAAAAACCACTTTCTCACAGTGTCCCCAAGAGCATCTCTCTCACTCTCTTGTTCTTGGGAAGAGGTACCAGCAGGTCACTATATTTTCAAGTTCCAGCTACAGCTTTGTCATAGGGACCTAAGACTCTAAAACAAAGACCTGCGGCATGACTGATGATTCCTCCTAAACCAAACCAGTACTGTCCACATTCAGAAAAAATATTCATAAACAGTTTAATTAATGTAAATAACACAGTTTCTTGGGTTTAGTGAATTTGTAATTTTTACTTGAAGTGTCTCATGCAGGCTGAAATTCCACAAGGGGTAGGGAGGGTGGCTTTAACCAAACTGGTGCTCATGGCTCATTTTATACGGAAGGTGTAATCCATGGTCATAGATGGCTCAGAGAAGATATCTCAGCTTCTGCCAGTGATGGGCATCAGTCTGAGAAAGTCTGGCTGTATCCCAGGGACAAGGGAGCGAGCATAAAAGTGTTCTGAGAAGAGGGCAGGATTAGCATGATGGGTACTTTTAGCTCATTGCAAGCCAGAGTACCTGATCACGGCTTCACTATTTTGTTTAAAGCAGTTTTGCATACCCTATATTAATGGAGAATATTGGTCCCATTACATATTCTGCAGGAAAGGAGTCTCTCCTGGAGACACATTAACATATAGAAAACCATAAAAGCCCTCCCTTAAAGAAGTTTATTCAGCTTGGTTTATGCAGTATTCTCTACTTATTTGACCTAGGAATATATCTTTTTATTCCATACCTTTTAGCATTCCCAAGGAAAGTATTTTGGAAACCCCCATTGTTCTCAGTGCCCAGATATCAAATAGTCATATCAAAATATAAATATTAAAAAATTACTTCTTGGGCTTCCCTGGTCGTGCAGTGGTTGGGAGTCCGCCTGCCGATGCAGGGGACGTGGGTTCGTGCCCTGGTCCGGGAAGATCCCACATGCCGCGGAGCGGCTGGGCCCGTGAGCCATGGCCACTGAGCCTGCATGTCCGGGGCCTGTGCTCCGCAACGGGAGAGGCCAGCCACAACGGTGAGAGGCCCGCGTACCGCAAAAAAAAGAAAAAAATTACTTCTTTCCCACTAAGCTACCCACTAATTATATGTGTCTCTGATTCTATTCATGAATAACTAAACAATAAAACAAATAATTATGCAGCTATACATATGGCTGTATAATTATGCATTATCTCTTTATAGAACATTTTATATCTGTGTCTAATTTTTATCATTCCTCTTTGGATATACACTTAGGCAGATTTCCTTTGCCTCTTGCCTCTCTGGATATAGTCTTCAACAGAGTCACTTCTTTTAAAATGACATGACACTGATTACAGAGACTTGTGAAATGGTTAGTTGAATTACAATAAAAACTAAGCTGCTTTTACTTTTTAAATTGTATACAAAGGACACATCAAAATTTTTGGCTCAGATGGGGTAGAATTTCTCCCTCTCTCCTATGACTGTCTGGTGCAGATAGGATGTCACTGCTCCATGAAGCTACCCAAGCACCCAAGCTAGCAAGGCAGCTCTGCTCCTCTCAACTGAGAGCTTACATATGTGTTCTAGTCACCTCGTTTCCAGTTAGAGGGAAGGAAAGGGAGTAGAAAATCCAGGACAAGAGCCTTTAAGAAGATAACCCAGAAGTTGCATATAGTATTTATCCACATATCATATTAGTTACAATTTAGTAACATGGCTACACCTAGCTTCAAAGAAGCCTGGAAAATGTGATTTCTTGCTGGTGCCCATGGGACTAAGAAGAGAGAATAGAACTAAAAGTGGGCAACAAACTGCAATCTCCTATAGCCTGTTAACTCTGGCCTGCCGTATACTAATCTGCACCCTCCTCCCATACATAGCCTTTTTGCCCCAAGGGGGACGATACAAGGTCCCCTCCAGTTATTACTTCTATTCCAGAATCCTGGGCCTTTAGGTGATACACAATCCGCTTCATCAAGACTGGAGATACCCCCTGTTGGGATATCATCTTGTGACCTAAAAAGTAACCTTCCCCCTCTCTCTTCACAGTATACAACAGAATGACCCCTGTAAAATCTCCCATTCAGAAAAGGAAATAATTGCAAACACATGCAGTCACTGATTATAACAATGAATAAATACTGCTGGATAGGAACTGAACAGTCTCCCTGCCCCCAGCAGTGGAGTAAATTAGTAGGTTAAACACTGGCTGTGTCTCTGGGATGAACTGCCTTGTCCATTGTCCTTCATGCTACTTAGCCATGCCCTTTGGGAGGTTCTTCCTGGTCTTTATTCTTGTGCCCACATCTGAAATAGATGCTGAAGGGTATGCTCTTATTGGGGGCTCCATAGTTTTCTCAAATGGCTTTCAGCTAATGCAGTTTTGAGAGCCTGGGAGCTTTGGTAGACCAGTCCTGTGGCCTAAAATTTCCCCCACACTTAATAGGTTTCTGATCACTTCCATGTTCAAGTAACCTCACCCAAAGTTCCTTTCAGTACACCTTCTAAAGTCTGCCTTATATGGCAAAATCAGTTTTCAGCCCATTTCTCTCTCCCTCATTTTAATGAGGATACTCTATGGAAATTTAAAACAAACCATCTGGTAGTCAATGGCAAAGACATTCTCATTAGTGTCATCAAGCTTTGGACTCTCTAATATTTAGGGAGGAACAGTAGGGAGAAACAAAGGAGACCAAGAAGGAGGAGGTGATGGAATAATCAGAAGGGTGTGGTGATAAGGAAAACAGAAGACACATGTGTTTAAAAAGCAAGGAATTTTCAATGGTTTTGAATATTACTGAAGTCAAGTTAGGCAAGGGAAAAAGATGAGTAGCCGATTTGGCAATACTGAGGTCATTTGCGACCTTGACAAGTGGAATTTCTGTGGAATGCAGTGTGCAGATTTCCAGTTGAAATGGATTGATGAGAAAATGGGATGTGAGGGAATGAAAGCAGAGGAAATAACACATTAGTTACATTGTCTCTTTTGTTACCCGTGCAGGGAAATGGGACATTTACTTGGGAGGAAGGTGGTAATGATGCAATTGGTGTGCTAAAGAGAATGATCCAGTATCGAGGGAAAATTCATGTGACACTCTTGAAACAACTTATTACAAAACTATTAATATCCCCATTTGATAGATGAAGAAGCTTTATCACAAAGGTTAATTAAGTTGCTAAGGTCACAAGGTGGTAAATGACAAAGCAAGAATTTGAACTCATATCTTTGTAGTTTCAAAGTTCAGTCTCTTTTCACTCTGTCACCTGTTGTTGGCTGACTAATGCCCCCCATCCCAGGTGCCCACATCCTAACCCCTAATCTCCAGAGAAGCTGCAGTAAGGTACCTTATACAGTACGGTAAAAGAGACTTTGCAGGTGTGATTAACTTAAGCATTTTGAGATGGGGAGATTATTGTGGATTATCCAAGCAGGGCCAATATAATCACAAGGGTTCTTATAAAAGGAGAGAGGATCAGTGTTAGCAATAGATATGATGATGGGAACAAAGGATTGGGGTGATGTGAGGCCACGAGCCAAGGGATGCAGTTGCCTTTAGATATGGATTCTCCCTTCAGATCCTCTAGAAGAAACCAGCCCTACCAACACCTTGATTTTAGTTCAGAGAGATTTATTTGGGGTTTCTGAACTTCAGAAATGTAACATAATAAGTCTGTGTTGTTTTAAGCCATTAAGTTTGTGGTAATTTGCTATAGGGGAAATAGGAAACTAATATACCACCTTTACTGTGTTGATTATTTGTAGAATTGTCTACTGCCCCGAGCTCAACTTAAATGTGTTTTAACATGGCACTGTCTAATGATTACACTGAATAAATAAATACTACCTTCTGTATTTTAAATGTTGCTTTAAAAAACAAACAAACAAACAAACAAACCATCTTAGTGGCATACCAATACGAATCTGATTTTCTGGCATAAGGCTATATCCTTTAATTTGGCTGAAACTCTTAATGGCAGGCCCTTGTGAAAAGCTTTACATACATATTCTTAGCTGTTGTTCTTTGTGATACAGAAGCACCTATGTTTTCAAACACTACTTAACAAATTTTCCAATTCTTACCTGAGTTCATCATTTTCTTCTTATGGCTTACTAAAAGCAACAAGGAGTAGTCACTATACCATAACATGATAGCTTCATCCAGCTACTTTCTATAGAGTTATCATCTCCACAGGCACATGATCAGCTTTCTAAGTTGTTACAAATGACAGTTTTACCGAAAACTTTGCTACAGTGCAATAAGTATCATCAGCTTCCCAGCCTGCAGTCTCTATTCCTTCACTGTCCAACAGCTAACCTCTGAGTCAATGAAACATATTTTAGCTTTCTGTTACGTTGGAAGCCTACTTTCAGGCACTAAGTTTTATTTTACTTAGGGTCAAGTTTAAGCTTCTATAACAAAACTAAGTGGCCCCAACAAAATACAAAGTTTATTTCGCTTTAATAAAACAACCAGTATGAATAGGCAACCTCTGCTCCCTGAAGTCATCCAGGTACCTGGTTAGTGGGACAGTTTTGGCAAACATTAGGTATATCTAAGTTTTCAACAATGGCTGCCTTGTCTCTCCAGAAAAAGGGAAAGATAAGAACAAGTAGAGGAATATTGAGAAATGTAATATCTAGCTGAGTGGCCACACGTTCGAGAAGAAAATGGTTAACTGAGTTGAGAGGAAGACCTGAGGTCTACTATGGCTTTAGAGCACATGATCAAAATCATATAAACAATATGATTTGACATGGGATATGATACATCATACAACGACATGCTATGCAATGATATATGTTCAAATAAACAAATCCTACTGAAATTTAACACAAGATTAATAAATCCAGGTTTATAACCCAGATAATTAGTTCTTTGATATTACAAATAATACCATGACATTTAAAAATGTAGTACCACTTAACATGAATAATCCCGGAAATTATGTTCCTGGGTACTAATAAAAGGTAAAACAGTAACAGCTTAATAAATCTCCAAATAAAATGAGTAACTTCATCCAATTATAGAAGTTTTCTATTTTATAGTTACAGAACAAAAGGAATGAAAAAAGTGAGATACTTCGGCATCACTTCAGAAAACTATGGTCTGGATGCTTGTCACATGACCCAACAATAGATCTTTGTAGTGCCTGTGGCCGATATGACTTGAAAAGAGTAATCAAAGCTACAAAATTCAAAATGTTATCATTAACATTCCAAAGCTCTCAGATTTCTGGATGTAAGACCAAATAGAAAACCTTTGGTAATATTGTAGGGACTAACAAATCACTCTTTACTGAATCAAAATAAAAAGTTAAACAGTATATTTAAGTAATTCATTTAACTGATATATATTATCTGCATCTTTGTATATCTTTTCTTCCCGCTTCCTATTACTCTATAGGAGGCCAATTCCTCCAGCTCTGCAGTGGTCCCTTTCAGTGAATCTTCAGCTATCTGTTTCTTCTTTCATATCTTCCACTTGGCCTCCCTTCCTTCTTTCATATCTTCCACTTGGCCTCTCCCGGACCCTTCCTATAAGCTAACTCCAGCTACTACTAGAGTAGTTATCTTCTCCCAATTGCAGACAGGGTTCTTGAGAGAGCAGTCATTATTCCCTGTGTCCATCCTTAATTTCTATTCTCCCCTCAACTTTCTAAAATGTTGACTCTATCTATAGTTCTCCCTGAATCTTCTCTCACCAGGTCAACAAAAAGTTCTGTTTCCTGGGGCTTCCCTGACGGCGCAGTGGTTGAGAATCTGCCTGCCAATGCAGGGGATACGGGTTCGAGCCCTGGTCTGGGAAGATCCCACATGCCACGGAGCAACTGGGCCCGTGAGCCACAACTACTGAGCCTGCGCGTCTGGAGCCTGTGCTCCGCAACAAGAGAGGCCGAGACAGTGAGAGGCCCACGCACCGCGATGAAGAGTGGCCCCCACTTGCCACAACTAGAGAAAGCCCTCGCACAGAAACGAAGACCCAACACAGCCAAAAATAAATAAATAAATTTATAAAAAAAAAAAAGTTCTGTTTCCTTAAGGCCTTTGCGTACTTTTCTGTTCTCATCTTACCCAATCCTTTAGTAACTTGCATCATAGTTGACCCATGACCTACTCACTGGCTGCTGTGACACCTCATTTTTCCTCTTTTTCTTTCTACTTTCTGATCATCACTTCTCCCCAGTTCCTTTTGCTGGCTCATCTTTATCTATTTCTGGATGTTGATATTTCTTAGGAGTCAGTCCTTGAGCATCTTAAATTCTCAGGCAGCACATCCTCCCTGGGCAATCCTATTCTTTCTCATCGTTTCAATTTCTTTCAGTGCACTGATGACTAACAAATGTACACATTAGGCCCAAGCTTCTCTTCCGAGTTTCAGGGTCTTGTATGCATCTGCCCACATGATATCTTCTAAGGGACCTTTCTATGACACCTCAAAACTCAGGATGTCCAACAATATGGTCATCTCACCTAAGCTTGGTTCTCTTTCAGTGTTCCTCACCTCAGTAAGCGGCATCCTCCTTCACCAAGTTGTTCACCTGATAAAACTAGAAATGAGCTTGGCAGCCCCATACTCAGGATATTTGCCACCCAGAATAACACCGCCCTTCTCAACACACAAAAAATTATTTTCAGGAATAATCATGAAATGGAATGAATAGTAATAAAGATTACAACAGATAAACAGTGAAAAATATCTTTATTGAAACTTGCATATATGTAATCATGCTAGAAATTAAATAATATATATGAATTAAAATTATGTTTAGAGTAAAAAAAGAATTTCTTCATATATCTAAAATATAGTAATGTATTTTTTATAAAAATGGTGAAAACTACACCTACATGTTGGTTGTTGCAGTAACGAATAACATAGTTTCTGTTACTGAGCCTTAAAATTTTCAAATTTGTCAAAGTCAAAATTGATCTTCACATATTCATGCTTAATAGTACAGCAGATTTGTCAATCTTTCTTCCCTCACAGTTAAACAACTTTTTAATTAATTTTAATTTTCAAATCTTTCAACAGATATACAAATAGTTGAGAGAAGTCTTAAACAAAAGATAGATTTGGCAGAGATTCATAAAAATCACACTCACAAAATAAAATACAGGAAGTGCAGTACTGTGCATGTCGTTTTTTCTTCAGAATCTATTCTAGCAGGTTTCAGTTGTTCCATAGTCAAAAAATTTTAAACACAAATCCTCCAAGTGGTCACTTAGAATGAGAGAATTGAAATAATTCAAGTTTTCTTTCTTCATATTTATAATCATTACACTGTCATTCTTTATTTTACATATACTGTTTAAATGCAGGCATATGCAGTATAACTGGGATTGGAAATATGAAATGTACCCAAAATGAACTAAAAGAAACCTGAAACTTTAGGAACGTACTGCCCAGATGAACTCATATAATTTAGTTCGTATATGTGAGGTGTGGGGAGCCAGATGTATAACTGGGAAAATTCCAAATTAACCTCCTTGTAGGCAGGCTATAAAGGACAAATTACAAATGTGCTAATTTGAAGTTACGTATATATGACTAACTCAACAATAACTACAGGAATTTCTAGAACTGAGACCAATTAAAGATTTTTCTGGGAAAAATGTTTTATCAGTAACATTGATTATTGGTGTGATGGAACTATTTATATCCTGATTATGGCGATGGATCTCTAAGTTGATACAGGTCTAAAAATTCACAGAATTCTACAACAAAAAAAATAACACCCTATGATACATATATATATATATATGTATTAAATTATACATATATAAATTATAGTGGTCATTACACAGGTGTATGCATTTGTCAAAACTTACAGAACCCTTAGAACAAGTGAATTTTATATGTAAATTATATCTAAAATGTTTTAATTAAAAAATGTCTGGAATATAATGATAATGAAGAATAGACCACACTTAGTGGGTTGTATTGTCATTTTAAATACTCTACAGGCAATATTCTTCCTTGTTGTCTAAACCCAGGGTAGATGGTTCTCATGGGAAAGAACTGAGGGAATCATTACTATGTACACTTGCTGTGGCATTGTAGGGTCCTTCCTGAGGGAGACTTGGCCTTTCCTTCAATTAATGGACTTTGATTCTGAGCACTAAGTCAGATACAAAAACTATTTAGGAAATCATGACTCATCATTGAAGCACTGACATCAGCCCTCTGCTCATCCACTCATACACACATATGTACACAGGTACACACACACATACATGTGTTGTTGCTTGTTGGTGGACAATCATCTCATCTTGCCTCCAAGTATCATATGGCTTATTCGTTTGTTATTGCCATAGATCCCTGCAGGCCAGGACTTACTTCTGGTTGCAGTTCTGACCTTGATGTCATATATAAAATTTATTCCACCTTGCCTCCGATGGTTAAATGCTGCCACTGCCACTGGCTCCTACATATTCAAGATTCTATAATCTTTATTGACTTTAGAGACCCCAGAGCCAGACTAGGCTACAGAAAACAATACTGAACTTATTAGAGTTGCTGGTGCCCCCCTCACCAGACATTTCTCATTGCCTTAGTGAAAGCAATGTCATCTGGACTCAGCCAAGGAACACAGCTATCTAGTGTCTTTCGGAGTCTTATATAATAAATGGTTTTTAGCATGTTCACCTCTTCTAGTATTTTGATTCCTTCCTTAACATCTGCTTAGGCAGTTTTTGCATCTCCACTTCATTTAATGAGGGCCCCGTTTTGCCAAGTTTCACCAGGATAGTTCCAGGTGTCCCTGTCATTGTGTTAAATTCTCAATCCCATTAGAGCTGCAGTTCTCAAACTGTAGTGTGCATTACAGCCATCTGGAGAGTTTGTTAAATTACAAATTTCAGGGACTCATCCCTAGAGCTTCTGATCCAGGTTGGGGTGGGGCCTAACAATCTGCATTTCTCACAACTTCCCAGGTGATGATGATGCTATTTATGTGGGGACCAATTTTGAGAACTACTGTATAGAGTCATCATATCAACAAAGTCTTCCTTTTCCAGCCTTACATTGTCCACCACCCCAGCTAGTATCTACAAGATCCATTCCCAGTTTCTGCCAGTATTTACCATAAGTTTAAGAGAAATCTAGAGCAATATTATTGAGCACTTAAATATCAGAATAAAGGGATAAAGCAAGTATATCATGATTCCAAAATTTTTGCCTTAGGCATCTAAACAGAGACTTGTGCTACTCCTAAGGGGAAAAAAAAGGCAATGTCTGAGACTAGGAGTGAATAAGGCAAGTTCAGTTTTGTACCTGAGGAATATCAACTTAAAGATGTGCAATAGGTAGTAAGATATATGAGACTTCAACTAAGCAAGAAATATGTCCAGGAGGACACAGGGTAAGGAGATGGAATAAATGGGTCCAGTACGATTGATGTCATAGGAGTAAATGACATCACCCAAAGAAACTCTATTCATAGAGAAAGGGGGCAGGATAAAGGCCAGGGACAGAACACTATGGAAAACATCCAAAATTAACATGAGAGTTTCCACAAAAGGGAGTCTTACAGATTAACCAGAGCAAACACCTGGAGAGCTAGGAGGGAGTTTATGAAAAAGGAATTAGTCAACAATATTAAAAGCTGAAGAACAGTCAAGGAATATGCGCACTTTGAAGAGTCACTGGCTACATAAGAAATTATGACACTTTGGTTAAATTTACCAATACAGTTTCATAAAGTCTGAGTGTTTTCGGAAGAAGGTTGTTGAAGACTGATTCCAGGGAGGGGGTGGGGTAATGCACGATACTGAATGCTGTTTTTGTTTTGCTTTGTGTTTTGTTTTTGTTTTTGTCTTTGAGGTGCTTGGCTGCTAAGGAAACTGCAGGGAAATGAGAATATTTAGAAAGTATCTTTTATTCTGAAGTCAGATGTGAGAGGAGAAGAATCCCAATGGATGGACTAGATGGTAAGAGTTGAAGAAAACAGACTAACTCCTCAGAATCAACAAAAAGAAAAGAAAAGGAGAAACTGGGAACCCACTGGAGCATTAGAAATATTTCTAAGAACTGAGCAATTCACAGCCTCAAGGTGTTGCCCAATAATTCTTCAACATAAAAATAAAACTTTTTAAAGATTGTGAGAAATATGTAAATATAATATATTAGCCCTACCTTAGTGATTAATATTATACAGAAAATTTCAACTTATTACAAAACACCAGTGATAACTTCCCTTTGAAAAATGACAAATACAAAAAACTACACTGAATTTTCAAGGAATTGCAGTGGCCTAAATTTCATTGCTTGCATGTCTGTGGCCTATGAGAGCTATCCTTCCTCTTAGCACTCTTGATTTGGTCCTTTTATCAATATGTGGCCTGAAAGCAACTTACCTAGATCCTATTAGACTAGCCCCATACAGAAATCTTTTTACAGAACATTATTTAATACCATATCTTGGGTTTTTTTTTTTTTTTTTTGTCAAAGGCCAGTAAAAATTAGCGACGTAAATATATGTCAGTATAACCTGTAAAATCATCATTGACGACAGTGTACATTATATCCTGATGTGAGGGCTCAAACATTACCATCCAACATTTATTTCTAGCAGAGTCTCTCTGCCCTGTAGACACTGCATCTCTTATAATCAGACAATTAAGATTAAAGTGCAACTCCTCCTGTTTGTTACAGTTCCAAATAGTTCACTGTTAATTTGTGTTTGACATGTCATTTCTCCTCCTTATTTTTTCCTACTTCAACCATGTTACTTTAAACGTTTCTTTCATTGTGAGCTCTTTCAAATACTTTAACAGTAGAAAGAATATAAATAATATATACATAAATGCATTAAGGATAAATGTAGTGCTAAACTTAAGTCTGAGAGAGGGCTGCCTGTCACAGTCTGGAAGACTCTGATAAAATACCATTTGATACGGGTTGTTAGATTGTTTGGATACAAAATGTGGAAACTACAGAAATTAAGACCAGTCTATCTTCAACCAGGTAAGATAAATTCACTCCAAAACTAGACTCATAACACTCAGGAATTCTTAAGAACCAGGAAGATTCCTTCCAAACAGACTTGAGTGCAATGAATGTACACATTCACTCCCTAGTGACCAGGACTACAGAAATCCATAGAGGTCTTCTATGTATAGAAAGAAAAATAAGAGAAGATAAAATAAAATAAAATAACAATTGAGTACACTCAAATGTGAATTCAGATAGAGACCTCTGATTACACCAATCCCCTCTTCAAAGCAATACTGTAATGTCCATTTTCCTTATATGTGCCTCAAGGGCTCAGAGAAGGGACATGCCTCCTACTATTTTAAAAATAATTTCAAGGACTTCAGATGGTAGAGAGAGAAAAACTAATTGTATAAAGATAAAGCCTCTAGAGAGTTTTTGTTGATATCACCTTCATGGAAGAGGAGTTTAAGACACAGTGGTTATTAAAACAGGAAAACTCATCCACGCTCTCATTAAAGTAGATAACAAAATGATTTTGCTTAGAGCAACAAATGTGAAATCTCTTAATTTTCTTCCTAAACCATGTGACTCTTTAGCAGCTTAGATAAAAGAAGCAGTTAGAGCAGATGAGCATCAGATCTCCCATTTTAAAGCAAAGTAAATTGAATTCTAGAGAATCTTAGTTCTTTCAAGTTGGCTGAGGGTGCACAGTTCAATACAAAAACCATTATACTACTTACCACACTACAAAGTTCTCCAAATCATTTATAGGGGCTGAGCCCGAACGAATGGCCCCAAGCTTGCCTGCTTCATTGTCAATAAATCCAAGCCCTCCTCAGACATTATTGAATTGTTCTGGCAGTCATACACAGCACATATCTCCTTTCTCCTTTTCCAAATTTTATAGTCGACTTTTCTAGCTAAACATTTTTCCTTTACCTGCAGCACCCCTCATTCTGGCCACCAACATTCACATTCCTACAAGGCTTGGTACGTAGCCTGGGGTCAAAGCATGTTACCCTGCAATCAACAATAGTCTGTTGGGAAGACCCAGCAATAGATCCTAATGCAACCCCACTGCGCCTCACTAACTTCTCATTTCACACCTGGCAAACTCTCCATCAGGATGATTTAAGATTTCACTCCATCCTGAGCACTCGTACTGTAGGACTGGTTCTCTGTTCTAGTGCCAGGAGTGTGGACATGCCTGGAGCACTTTCATTTCCACTTACCCAAGCTAACCAACTAGAATGATACCAAAAGTAATCCAAATAGAGGATAACCCACAAAGCATTTAAATTTAGTTTTGGGGATTGTTATAAAATTCCTTCTATCATGAAAGTATGGTTATTTTAAATTTGAATTAAGCCTATGCCATAATCCTTAAAGGGACTCCTAATGGGATAGAAGCATACTAATTAGAAGATAGCACTGTTTAGATACTGGCCATCACAAATCTTTGAAATGAGATACAGCTGGTACACTGGATTGCCTCGGTTAACTTGGTACTACTGCATCTGCTTAAGGCTGAGAATTATGTTTCCCAGAATTCCTCTTCTATGCTGTTTTGGGTTAGAGCTGGTCAATGAGATGAATTCACATGAGATTTTAGGGTTTTAGGGTGATCAGCCACTCTAGTTTGCCCAGGATGGAAGGGTTTCCAGGGATATAGGACTTTCACTGCTAAAACTGGGAAAATTTTGAGCAAATCAGGATGGTTGGTGACCCATTTGAAAAATGGGATTTGAAAAACGGAAGTGATGCCAAGATCATTACCCTTGGAAAACTGTGGGGGTCAGAGTGATGAATAGATGCAGGAGTTTCAGCAGGCCCAGCCTGTCCCTGTTTCTCTCCTCTCCTGATTCCAGCTAGTCCACTCAACCTCTGGCCCTACTGACCAACTCCTATTGGTCAATAGGAGTTGCAAGCCCAGCAGAAGATGCTTGGCTACAAACTCATAGGAGTAGAGTTCCCTTTGGGGAGGGGGGTTGTCATAGAGGCAGTAATTTCTAGAGAGCTAACTGCTACTCCAGACCTCTCCACATGCCTCCCTTCTATGGTTCTACTTCACTAGGCAGACAGGGGTAATGTTCCCTATGTTCCCACAAGCTCTGACTTGCCCAACTGTACCAGCGCTTCAAACAGCATGAGTTACCGTTTGATCCTCTAACTCTCCCCTTCTAGAGTTCACTTCCCAGTTTCTCCTCCTTCTATGTAACTTATTCCCATAACATTTTGTAATGGCACAGTTTTCCTGACTGAACACTGCCTGACCCACCTGAGTACTGAGTAATCATGATGTGGTATCAAGCGATCACTGTTGAGGAATCAGAAGCATATATCAGGAGCCTAATTACACAATCACAGCAGTAACTAAACTTAACTGCTTTTTCCTCAAAGAAGTTAATTCCACCTCTGCCCCCACCCCCAGTTTTTCTTTTCCCATAATAACTGATTCCTTTTAATTTTAGCAGTTATCACAAGTTGTAAATTTTGTATTTATTTGTGTGATTATTAATTTAATGCCTGCTCTTCCTTACTACCCCACTGAAGACTGGAATCACATCTATGCTTTTCAATACACTGTCTACCTAGAGACTACAAAATGCCTGGCACATAGTAGGTGTACAATAAAATACAATGAATATGTTTAAGTGAATAAATGTAAAGAACTGTGATTTGGAATCTAAGACACTTAAAGGAACACAAAAATAAATTTGTTCTTTAAGTATTAACCACAATATGGGTCTTAAAAGAAGGAAATAATTCTCCAGCTCTAAATATTGAGAGCCTTTTTACATTCCATCAGTAACATAACCAATGACCAGGTAAATACTTGTCTTCTTTATTTCCCCCAACAAAGAGAATCCATTACAAACTTCTCTGTTAATCCCCTAAGTACAATGTGAAGTCCATTAAAGGCTCAGAAGTTAGTAACCCTGGAATAGAGAGTAATGTTTATACTATTAAATGAATAATGGCTCCACGTTGTCTTGAGGAGAAGCATTTTCCTGTCTTGCCATTTGGTTTGTTAGTTGGTTTTAAATCATTTAACGGGTCAGAAAGATGCTCTGCCTGGCATGAATACTAATGTTCCAACAAGAGTACAGAGGAGCAGAGGGTTGCAGTAAAAGTTAGTAACAATTTGCTTTCTGGCTGTCACTTTGGGATTCTGCCCTCAATAAAGTTTTGGAAGTCATTTTAATACTGTAACATTAACATGTGTTAAGTGGACTTAAAGTGCTGTCTATTCCCAGGACACCGGGTAAATATTCCAGCCTAGCCAAAACTTGCCTCTGCGATGCGAAGTGCAGTTCTTGAGGCCAAACATTTTCTAAGTCCAGTTTATATTTCACTTTCAGAACCAGTCCATTTTGGATACCACTCATACATCTTTATGACCAACGTTGATAATTAATCTCTGAGTATTAGCCAGAAGTCGAGTTTTCTCAGTATGTCCTAGGACCTGTGCATCAACCCAATCTCAAGACCTTTCCCCTCTCATCTGAAGTCCCAGAAGAGGCAGGTGGACACCCTGGATGCTAACAGAGACTTTACAAGAGTCTGAACCAACAAGCCAAATTCAGCCATCATCACGCTTTCTTTACTGAGACAGGGAGGTTAACAAACATACTTTTCCAAGGAAAGTTACCCACATCCCACAATGAGTGGGTCTATGAAGCAACCATTGAGCATTAGAGGAAGGATGGCCCTCTGAGAGGCCATCCAAACACCACATTTATTTTCCAGACAGGAAAATGGAGACATAAGGAAAGAAAGGGACAGGTACAGAATTTTCTTTCAAAATAAAAAGAGTGAAAATGAAAGCAGTACTTACTTCTCAGATCAATGTTCTCGGTGCCTCATGGAAACCTGCTTTGTGTGAACCACAAGTCACCTGGGGGGATGGAGCCATTGGAGACAAAAAGATGCAGTGAGTGGCCACTTGGCAAGGTTTTGTTCATTTGCTTTATGGCTACCCCGCACCTGGACCCCTTTGCTAAACTAAGTCCTGGTCACACCTGCCTCACACAGTAGAAACCAGGATGGAGCCAGATAACCTCCCTCTTCCTGCCCGTGGCATCTGGGTTTCAGGTCTATTACCTCACTTCAGCCAATCAGATGTCCCTGCCTGGGATACTGGATCATAAAGGAGTAAAAAAACAACAAAATGCAGGGACAGTTGAGAAGTTATTCAGCAGAAAAGCAGAGTGGTGCCAGGACTGTGAGAACTGGGAGGGATCTGAGGTCCAGGGGCAGCGACAGTGAATGCCCAGTGCCAGGGCAGCATCCTAACCCTTTAACTAGAAGACATGACTTGTTCCAGACTGGGATCTGTTCCAGGCCGTCCTTCCAAATACCTCACCATTCTTAGTTTCTGCTCTTTTTCCAGATCTCATTCTCCAGCCTTCATTGGATTCAGGGATAATCTATTCCTCATGTTTGATTTTACCAGAGCAGATGTGTGACTTCACAGTCTGGCAGCAGCAGTTATGGTGAGGCAGAAAGAAACATCTTGAGAAGATAAATGGGGACTAGTTCTGGCTTAACTGCTAGATGGCTGTGTGGCCTTGGGCAAGTCAATCCCCTTCACTAGAACTCAACTTCCTTATTCTATCATCAAAGCACATTGGACTAGATAGTTCTGCCAGGACTACAGTATTAGTGCCACCTTTTGTTTAGTATATTGTTATTGATACTTAAGATGATGCCCTTAAAGTTCTTAATACTTCCAATGAATGAATTAAATTTAACAAATCTGTTGAACACACATTTTGTGTCAGGCAACATGCTAAATGCTGGAAATATAACAATGAAGAGATACGCCATGGTTTCTGTCCTCTTGGGGCTTACGAGGAAGACACATGACCGGTCTGTTACCATGGGGTAGGGTAAGCATTTTGCTCTAACAAGGACAGGGTGTGCTTAGACAACATTGAATGGGGCCCTACCCAGACTTTGGGAATCAGGGAATTTTCCCCAGAAATTGTGATGTCTAAGCTCTCTGGCAAGAACTGAAGGATGAGTTAGAAAGGGTGGGGAAGTAAATTGTTCCCTACCTAAGGGACAGCACTGACATCAATAGCCAGGAGGCACTAAGATGGGGTCATAGTCAATGGGATGAAGACATGATGTTGATGATATTAAAGTGGTAAATAGGTGCCAGATCAGACTTCACTAGGCAGACCATGGGCAGGTCTTATTCTAAAAACTAGGAGAATGTTTTAGAGATTCAACTCTCCTTTCCTTCCCCCCTTCCCTCCTTTCCTCCTTCCCTTGACAGAGGCAAGAAAGTAAACAAATGTGTTTCAGAATGATTTTCAGCATCAAGGATTGAATGAAAACATATTTTCAGAGTTAACTAGAAAATTAAATTAAATTAAATTGCCCATTCCTTGAGCCTCTGATTCCCTGAAGTTTCTCTGAAGGTACGTGTTGAATCTATTCCTTGGGAAACACACATCTGGCCCTCGCTACTAAGCTTCTCAGCAGGACAGAAAGCTTACCTTTCTGCTCACCTGTCTCACACTTGGGTTATTTGATGCAGATTTTCAAAAATGGCTCATAGATTACAAAGGCATGAAACTGACAAGGAAACCCACTGGAACAAAGGAATTTTAACACATGCTCCCCTGGGTTCCCTGGAACATCTTTCACCCAGAGAGTGCTGCATTTTAACAAACATCCACTCACCCTTTGATCCCCAGAGGAGGTAAGAGTTTTGCTACTAGGGAAGTAGAAGTGGTTTCAACAAGAGTTGATTTTGCCAGTTTCCCCCACAATGTGCTCTTCAGAAAGACATGGAACGACTAAATGAGTTTTAAGTGCTTATAACCTTTATTTTCTTAATTCATCTCTATGTTCTTAGGTTTCCTTATTACTCATTGAGTCTTCTTTGACCAAGACATAGTCTATCCACGTCCCTCCCAACATCTGATGCTCAGAACCACACCCATGGAAGATCTGACCTGGCCCAGTGCTACAGCACAGCCACCTCCCTCGCCCTGGAATCTGCCTTCCTAGCAATGGAGTTGGTGCACTCTGGTGTTTTTGACATTCAAATCACACTGTGGACTCCCACTGAGCCTGCTGTCAGTGAAATCTCTAAAGCTTCATTGCAGGTATTGCAGTTTAGCCACTTCTCCCCCATCTCATGTACGATTTGACTTTTGAACCCAAGTGCAGGACCCTCCATTTATCCCTATTAAATTTCATCTTGTTAGATTCAGGCTATTGTTCCAGACTGTCAAAATCATTTTAGATCTTGGTCCTGTCAGCTGTCTCTCTCTTTGCTTTATGTCATCTGCAAATTTGATCAGCATGCTTTCCATGCTTTCATCTAAGTCATCGATGGGAAGGTTGGGGAGCACAGAGGCAAGGACACGGCCCTCTAGGTCACTGGAGATTGCTCTGCAGGTCGCTGCTGATCAATCCATCAGCATTCAGTGAGTACTGTCTTTTATCCAGGTTCCAGTTCACTGAGCTATATTGTCAACCAGCCCACATTTCTCCATCAAGTCCACCACAGTATCAGGGGCTACTTTGTCAAATGTCTTGCTGATATCAGATACACCTTGCTACATCATTCCTTGATCTAATAATAGAGGGATACTGGTTGCAGAAAATCTGCGAGCACTACTGAAAACATTGATAAATATGGTTTATGTACAGCCGGGTTTCTACGAGAGGGTAGTAACAGAGTTCTGTCATTCCACTAGAAAATGAGTTTCTTAAAGCTAGGAACTCTGTTTTGTCTGTTTGTTCACAGCTGTTTCTCCAGGACCTAGGGCAGTGACTAATGATACTAGACACTCAAATATCTGTAAAATTACTTAATCATTGAACATAGTTTAGGGTGAGCTGTCACCTAACCCATTCAAAAAGTAAAACATCTGTGGATTTCTAAATGAAGAAATAATAAGATAGGATGTTGGATTTATTCCCTGTCACCTAGACCAGGGTTTGGTAAACTAAAGGCCACAGGCCAAATCACACCCACTGCTTGGCTGCATAAATAAAGTTTTATCAAAACACAGACATGTTCATTCACTAAAGTATTATCAATGGCTGCTCTTATGCTATCATGGCAGAGTCCAATATTTGTGACAAAACTGTGTGGTCCACACAACTGAAAATACTTACACTCTGGATTTGTATAGAAAAAGTTTGCTGACTACTGCCCTAAGGAATTAAATTTAAACTCCTGATATCTAAGACTTTCCATGACCTAACTGTTTGCTAATTTTCTTACTGATCAGGATTAATGCTCTGGAAAATATTCCCAAACGTTATCATGCCTGTTATTTTCTCTGTGCCTTTCCCCCACTGTTGGATATTATCAGAATGGCCTGTCCTCCTATCCAGGTCTTTTTCAACATTGCACATCTACACACATAAGAACTGTACACAAAATAAACATAACTAGGTAGCAAACCTTTGCTGAATGTCTGCTATAGACTGAGCACTATATTAGATGCTTCACAATTATCTTCACAACAGGAGTATATAGTATCTCCTTTTTTCTATTGAGAAAACTGAGGAATTAAGCAAATTACCCAAAGATTCATAGAGAATAGAGCGTTTGACTGAAGTTTGAGCTAAGCTTTGTCAGAATCCACCTGTAATTTGGTTTGTTTTTGCTCATTGCCTGTTCAGAAATAAGCCAGTTTACAAAAGGGGAGATGGAACATATCCATCTTTCTAGAAATTTTGATTTGAGGATTATATAATCAAATCAATTTTTTTAGATCTTCCATTGATGTGTAAGTCAGCCACAGTCAATTTTATTTTGAAAAGCCATTAACTAGCATGACTTTAAACAATAAAATCAGTTCAGAAACTATTCATTCAGTTAAAAATCTGAGACAGCAATATTAAGGCAACTGTATTTGAACTACTGTCCTAAGTATAGTCCATTCATATCCAGCCCTAAATCGTACTGTGCTCTTCACTCGGACAGCTCCCATCCCATCTGCCAATGCACAGATGGGCTGGTCTGTGCATATGAGCTTCCCTTTACATGCTGTATGTAATAGCAACAATGACGAACCTTGTGTGCCTGTCAGGAACCTAGCATGTAGCCTGGTTCTTCCTCACAGTAGCTTTGGGCAGCAGGTAAGCGACTGGCATTATCTAATCACAGTTTCTATTTATGTCTCTCCATTTCAAACCACTTCTCTAGCCCAGGCCGGTTCTTTCACTCCACTAATAACTAGATTTGAGCTTTCCCTTAAGATCATATTTCATCAACTGTAGCACATCTCTCCTGCTGCTGATGCCATGCTGATCTGCTTTGGCAAGTTTCCAGACCTTCTTTTATCACCTTAGGGGCTACATCCTAGCCAGGCTTTTCTCTCTACCCCTGACCCTTCCATATGCCCCTCTCCCCCACAAGCCCCAGCATCAACCCCCTGCCCAGATGTAATTTCTTATCCATGTCTATTCAAGCAGACACAAAAACAAAAATAGTATTTCCCTGGAAAGAGCTTCATTTCCCATGGCCAAACTTAGCACAGCTCTCACCATCAGGAAGCACTTTCCAGGGTTAGGCTGAATCCCTTGAGTGGACCTAGAGAAACAGTGAGACAGATGTAGAAAAAGGGAAAAAAAAGTCTTATGTGAAAGCACATTTAGGATCTTCTGGGTATTTTGTTAAATAAACACCACAGAGTAATTTGGTATTTATAGAAGGATAAAACCCAACCTTAAAGATGATAGGGCATCAGCAAAATTTAATGACTCCCTCAGGTCTCTGCTGTGCAAGGAAGTGTTCACATGACAATTTGGGTGGCTTATTTTATAAGGTATTGCTTCTCTTCTCCAAGGAAGGCACTGATAGAAATGGCTCGTGAGTGGTGGTGAAAGTACATTACAAACAGAAACCATCTTCCAGCCACACCAGTTCTTAGCAAAAGGGAATCTGTGTCAGGTTCGTGTGCTTAGCCAAGGGCAATAGGGAGAACTGACCAGGAGACCAGTTGTTACAGGGTACTGATGCCAGGACAGACCCTTGCAGAGTTCCTAAGTTTCTTAAAAAACAAGAGTGAGGACTTCTGAAAGGAGGACTCCACAGTCTGAAGCTCCCTTCTCCTGATATTGCAGTGCTGTTTGCCAGGGACTGAAAGGATGGGTAAGGTAGGCAGGATCCTCTCTCTCTCTGACAAGGAAACACCAGAAGAACATCTATAGATTCTCATATAACCCTTGTGATCATTTCTGGGCTATAAGACTCTTTGGTTAAAGGACTGGAAAAGGTCTGCAGCCTTGGCATATACAAACTCTTCTATCGGAGGTCTCTCGTACCTTAACTCTAATTAGGAATCCACAAATAAGGCTGCCTATGACACTGCAATCTGGATAGAGCCTGCTTGAGTCAGAGTTTCAATAAATATTCCACACCACATTCACCCTGGACACCTCCTCCTGACAGAGCCCCGTGCTTTTTGAAAGGATTCACAATGACTGTGATGTTCTTCTCTCTGCTTCCCCCAAAATAGAGTTGCAGGAATGTGATTATATGGACAGTTGCTTACTTTTAATTTTATAAGTAGGTCAAGAAATAGATCTCTTCTAGGGAGGATGGAAGTTCTGGACAATTAGTATGACATATCTTTGAGAATTCAAGTTCATAGGTTAGGAAATTAAGATTTTTAAACTAGCCCAGTGACTTCACTATATCAATAGACCACAGTTTCCCCAGTAGAAAGATAATGGAGGGGAGGGGGTGAAACGACTGAGCACCAGACCACAGACTCTTCTTCCATAGCCCTACCCCTAGCAGTTGTCTCTTGCGACCGGATTGCTGAAAAGCACCGCCGCGCCTCTAAGTGACTGAACACACTGACAGTGCTCCTTCATTCATGCTCTTCTTTGCCCAAGCCTCATCTCAAATCAAACCAACCACTACAAGCTATTGATCCACCACCTATCTATTTCCTGTGTTTCCCCCTCCTCACCATTCCCAAAGCTTCTGCAGTGGCAGGCCAGTTCCTTACCACGCTCTCCTGGTTGGAGAGGGCAACTACCTTATCGCACCCTCTCTAGTCTCCCCACGCAAGTCCTAAACACACCACCACTTCAAATCCATATCACAGAGAAAACTCATGACTTTTCTTAAATACAAACCTTACCATAGTATTCCTCTGCTTAAAATAATTCAAATTCATTTTATTTTTACATTTTTAATTTATTTTTTTAACTTTTTATTTTACACTGGAATATTGCTGATTAACAATGTTGTGTTATTTTCAGGTGTACAGCAAAGTGATACAGTTATACATATACTTGGGTCTACTCTTTTTCAAGTTCTTTTCCTGTTTACATTGTTACATAATATTGAGCAGAGCTCCCTGTGCTATACAGTAGGTCTTTGTTGGTTTTCCATTTTAAATATAGCAGTGTGTACATATGTATAGCTAGAAAATAAAGTCCGAGGGCTTCCTCTGCTCCACTGCTCTCTGTATCCCCAGAATCTAGCCAACTTATATATGACTTGCACTTTGGGAAGGAGATAGCATATACATATTTTTTAATTTTATGGACCATCAGATACATTTTTCAAACTGAACTTTTAGTTTTGTGATAATTGTAGATTCACATGCAGTTTTAAGAAATACTACAGAGAGACCCCTGGTATCCTTTACAGTTTCCCCCCAATGGTAACATCTTGCAAAACTGTAGTACAAGAAGTATCACAATCAAGATACTGGCAGTAACACAATCAAGATGCAGAATATTTCCACCAGCACAAGGATCCCTTTTATTGCCCTTTAATAGCCATACCTAACTCTCACCTCTTCCTCTCCCAACCCTTGTCTCTAATTTCTAGCAACCACTAATCTGTTCTCCATTCTTAAATTTTCTAATTTCAAGAGTATTATATAAATAAAATCGTACAGTATGCAACATTTTGGAATCTTTTTTCACAAAGCATAATTCTCTGGAGATTCATCCAAGGTGTTGACTATATCAATTATTTGTTCCTTTTTATTGCTCAGTTGTATTCCATAGTATGGATATACCACAATTTTTTAAAATCATGCATTTGGTGAAGGATATCTGGGCTGTTTCCAAATTTTGGCTATTACAAATAAAACTGCTATGCACATCTATGATTGAGTGTTAACATAAATTTTCATTTCTCTGGGAAAACTGGCCCCAGGTGCAACTTCTGAGGTGTATGAGAGTTGCATGTTTAGTTTTATAAGAACTGCCAGACATTTTTCCTAGATGATTGTACTATTTTATATTGACACCAGCAATGTATGAGTAAACCAGTTTCTCTGCAGCCTTGAGAACATTTGGTGTTGTCATTTTTTTTTTTTTTTTTTTCCTTGCGTTATGCGGGCCTCTCACTGTTGTGGCCTCTCCCATTTGCGGAGCACAGGCTCCGGACGCGCAGGCTCAGCGGCCATGGCTCACGGGCCCAGCCGCTCCGCGGCACGCGGGATCTTCCCGAAACGGGGCACGAACCCGCGTCTCCCGCATCGGCAGGCGGACTCCCAAGCACTGCGCCACCAGGGAAGCCCTGGTGTTGTCATTATTTTTTATTTTTTATTTTAGCTATTCTAATAGACATGTAGTGGTATATCACTACATGTATATCACTACATGTATATCACTACATGTATTTTCCTAATGGTAACTGGTGAACATCTTTTCATATGCTTGATATTTTATACCCTCTTTGATAAAATATCTGTTCATGTCTTTTGCTCATATTTTTCTTGAATTATTTTCTTAATGGATGAGTTTGTGAGTTATTTATATACTGAATAACAAATCTTTATAGGATATGTGGTTTGCAAATATTTTCTCCCAGACTGTAGCTTAACTTTTAATCCTGTTAACAGAGTTTTTTACAAAACCAAAAAAAATTTAATTTTGATGAGATCTAATGAATCAATTTTTCCTTTTATGCATTGTGAT
The DNA here is from genome assembly GCF_000442215.2 of Lipotes vexillifer. Taxonomy (NCBI): domain Eukaryota; kingdom Metazoa; phylum Chordata; class Mammalia; order Artiodactyla; family Lipotidae; genus Lipotes; species Lipotes vexillifer. The sequence continues at coordinate 613,854 of NW_006782866.1, forward strand.
TTGGGGGTCACATCTAAGAGTTGGTTGCCTAGCACTAGATTTCAATAATTGTCTATTTTTTTTCTAAAAGTTTTATAGCTTTACATTTTACATTTAAGTCCATGATTCATTGTGAGTTAAGTTTTTATAAGGTATGAGGTTTAGATCAAAGACATTTTATTTGGAGGAGACCTTCAAGATGGTGGAGGAGTAGGATGTGGAGATCACCTTCCTCCCCACAGATACATCAGAAATACATCTACATGTGGAGCAACTCCTACAGAACACCTACTGAATGCTAGAAGACCTCACACTTCCCAAAAGGCAAGAAACTTCCCCAGGTACCTGGGTAGGGCAAAAGAAAAAAGAAAAAACAGAGACAAAAGAATATGGATGGGACATGCACCTCTGGGAGGGAGCTGTGAAGCAGGAAAAGTTTCCACACACTAGGAAGCCCCTTCACTGCGGGAGCCTTGGGGTGGTGCTGGGGAAGCTTCGGAGCCACAGAGGAGAGCACAGCAACAGGGTTGCAGAGGGCAAAGCAGAGAGATTCCCACACAGAGGATCAGTGCCGACCAGCACTCACCAGCATGAGAGGCTTGTCTGCTCACCCGCCGGGGCGGGGAGGGGCTGGGAACTGAGGCTCGGGCTTCAGAGGTCAGATCCCAGGGAGAGGACTGGGGTTGGCTGCGTGAACACAGCCTGAAGGGGGCTAGTGCTCCATAGGTAGCCGGAAGGGAGTCCGAGAAAAAGTCTGGACCTGCCTAAGAGGCAAGAGACCATTGTATCGGCGTGCGTGAGGAGAGGGGATTCAGAGAACCGCCTAAATGAGCTCCAGGGATGGACACGAGCAATGGCTATCAGCGCGGACACCAGAGACGAGCATGATACGCTAAGGCTGCTGCTGCCACCACCAAGAAGCCTGTGTGAGCACAGGTCACTATCCACACCTCCCCTCCCGGGAGCCTGTGCAGCCCACCACTGCCAGGGTCCCGTGATCCAGGGACAACTTCCCCGGGAGAACACACGGTGTGCCTCAGGCTGGTGCAACGTCACGCTGCCCTCTGCCGCCGCAGGCTCGCCCTGTATCCATAACCCTCCCTCCCCCCGGCCTGAGCGAGCCAGAGCCCCCGAATCAGCTGCTACTTAACCCCGTCCTGTCTGAGTGAAGAACAGATGCCCTCAGGCGACCTACGCACAGAGTCAGGGGCCAAATCCAAAGCTGAACCCTAGGAGCTGTGCAAACAAAGAAGAGAAAGAGAAATCTCTCTCAGCAGCCTCAGGAGCAGCGGATTAAATCTCCACAATCAACTTGATGTACCCTGAATCTCTGGAATATCTGAATAGACAATGAATCAACGCAAAATTGAGGCAGTGGACTTTGGGAGCAACTGTAGACTTGGGGTTTGCTTTCTGCATCTAATTTGTTTCTGGTTTTATGTTTATCTTAGTTTAGCATTCAGAGTTTATTGTCATTGGTGGATCTGTTTATTGATTTGGCTACTCTCTTCCTTTTTTTTTAATATATAGATTTTTTTTTCCCTTTTTCTTTTTTTTTGAGTGTCTATGTGTATGCTTCTTTGTGTGATCTCATCTGTATAGCTTTCCTTTTACCATTTGTCCCAGAGTTCTGTCTGTCCATTTTTTTTGCTTAATTACTTTTTAATTCTTTTTATTTTTAATAACTTGATTTTATTTTTTATTTTAATAACTTTATTTATTTTATTTTTTCCTTCCTTCCTTTCTTCCTCCCTTCCTCCCATTTCCCCTTTCTCTCTTTCTTTCTTTCTTTCTTTCTTTCTCCGTTTTCTGCTGAGCCATGTAGCTGACAGGGTCTTGGTGATCCAGCCAGGTGTCAGGCCTGTACCTCTGAGGTGGGAGAGCCAAGTTCAGGACATTGCTCCACCAGACACCTCCGTGCTCCATGTAATATAAAACAGCGAAAGCTCTGCCAGAGATCTCCATCTCAACGCTAAGACCCAGTTCCACTCAACGAGCAGCAAGCTACAGTGCTTGACACCCTATACCAAACAACTAGCAAGACAGGAACACAACCCCACCCATTAGCAGAAAGGCTACCTAAAATCATACTAAGTTCACAGACACCCCAAAACACACCACCAGACATGGACCTGCCCACCAGAAAGACAAGATCCAGGCTCATCCACCAGAACACGGGCACCAGTCCCCTCCACCAGGAAGCCTACACAACCCACTGAACCAACCTCAGCCACTGGGGGCAGACACCAACAACAACATGAACTATGAACCTGCAGCCTGCGAAAAGGAGACCCCAAACACAGTAAGTTAGGCAAAATGAGAAGACAGAAAAACACACAGCAGATGAAGGAGCAAGGCAAAGACCCACCAGACCTAACAAATGAAGAGGAAATAAGCAGTCTACCTGAAAAAGAATTCAGAATAATGATAGTAAAGATGATTTAAATCTTGGAAATAGAATGGAGAAAATATAAGGAAAGTTTAAAACAGACCTAGAAGAACTAAACAGCAAACAAACAATGATTAACACCACAATAAATGAAATTAAAAATTCTCTAAAAGGAATCAATACCAGAATAACGGACGCAGAAGAACGGATAAGTGACCTGGAAGATAAAATAGTGGAAATAACTACCACAGAACAGAATAAAGAAAAAAGAACTGAGGACCATCTCAGAGACCTCTGGGACAACATTTAACACACCAACACTTGAATTATAGGGGTCCCAGAAAAAGAAGAGAAAAAGAAAGGGACTGAGAAAATATTTGAAGAGATTATAGTTGAAAACTTCCCTAATATGGGAAAGGAAATGGTCAATCAAGTCCAGGAAATGCAGAGTCCCATACAGGATAAATCCAAGGAGAAACATGCCAAGACACGTATTAGTCAATCTATCAAAAATTAAATACAAAGAAAAAATATTAAAAGGAGCAAGGGAAACGCAACAAATAACATACAAGGGAATCCCCATAAGGTTAACAGCTGACCTTTCAGCAGAAACTCTGCAAACCAGAAGGGAGTGGCAGGACATATTTAAAGTGATGAAAGGGAAAAATCTGCAACCAAGATAACTCTACCCGGCAAGGATCTCATTCAGATTTGATGGAGAAATTAAAACCTTTACAGACAAGCAAAAGCTGAGAGAGTTCAGCACCACCACACCAAACAAATGGAATCCAAATCGGGAAAGAAGTAAAGCTGTCACTGTTTGCAAGTGACATGATACTATACATACAGAATCCTAAAGACGCTACCAGAAAACTTCTAGAGCTAATCAATGAATTTGGTAAAGTTTCAGGATACAAAATTAATGCACAGAAATTTCTTGCATTCCTATACACTTATGATGAAAAATCTGAAAGAGAAATTAAGGAAACACTTTACCATTGCAACAGCAAGAAAAAAGTACCTAGGAATAAACCTACCTAAGGAGACAAAAGACCTCTATAAAGAAAACTATAAGACACTGATGAAAGAAATTACAGATGATATAAACAGATGGAGAGATATACCATGTTCTTGGATTGGAAGAATCAACATTGTGAAAATGACTATCCTACCCAAAGCAATCAATCTACAGATTCAAAGTAATCCCTATCAAACTACCAACGGCATTTTTCACAGAACTAGAACAAAAAATTTCACAATTTGTATGGAAACACAAAAGACCCTGAATAGCCAAAGCAATCTTGAGAAAGAAAAAATGGAGCTGGAGGAATCAGGCCTCCAGACTTCAGTCTATACTACAAAGCTACAGTAATCAAGACAGTATGATACTGGCACAAAAACAGAAATATAGATTAATGGAACAGGATAGAAAGCCCAAAGATAAACCCATGCACATATGGTCACCTTATTTTTGATAAAGGAGGCAAGAATATTCAATGAGGAAAAGACAGCCTCTTCAATAAGTGCTGCTGGGAAAACTGGACAGCTACATGTAAAAGACAGAAATTAGAACACTCCCTAACACCATACACAAAAATAAACTCAAAATGGATTAAAGACCTAAATGTAAGGCCAGACACTATAAAACTGTTGGAGGAAATCATAAGCAGAACACTCTATGACATAAATCACAGCAAGATCCTTTTTGACCCACCTCCTAGAGAAATGGAAATAAAAACAAAAATAAACAAATGGGATCTAATGAAACTTAAAAGCTTTTGCACAGCAAAGGAAACCTTAAACAAGATGAAAAGACAACCCTCAGAATGGGAGAAAATATTTGCAAACGAAGCAACTGACAAAGGATTAATCTCCAGAATATACAAGGAGCTCATGCAGCTCAATATCAGAAAACAAACAACCCAATCCAAAAATGGGCAGAAGACCAAAACAGACATTTCTCCAAAGAAGATATACAGATTGCCAACAAACACATGAAAGGATGCGCAACATCACTAATCATTAGAGAAATGCAAATCAAAACTACAATGAGATATCATCTCACACCAGTCAGAATGGCCATCATCAAAAAATCTACAAACATTAAATGCTGGAGAAGGTGTGCAGAAAAGGGAACCCCTTGTACTGTTGGTGGGAATGTAAATTCATACAGCCACTGTGGAGAACAGTATGGAGGTTCCTTTAAAAAACTAAAAATAGAACTACCATATGACCCAGCAATCCCACTACTGGTCATACACCCAGAGAAAACCATAATTCAAAAAGAGTCTTGTACCACAGTGTTCATTGCAGCACTATTTGCAATAGCTAGGACATGGAAGCAACCTAAATGTCCATCGACAGATGAATGGATAAAGAAGATGTGGCACATATATACAATGGAATGTACTCAGCCATAAAAAGAAACAAAACTGAGTTATTTGTAGGGAGGTGGATGGACCTAGAGTCTGTCATACAGAGTGAAGTAAGTCAGAAAGAGAAAAACAAATACCGTATGGTAACACATATATATGGAATCTAAAAAAAAAAAAAAAAAAAGGTGGCTCACGGGCCCAGCCGCTCCACGGCATGTGGGATCTTCCCGGACCGGGGCACAAACCCGCGTCCCCTGCATCGGCAGGCGGACCCTCAACCACTGCACCACCAGGGAAGCCTGAAACAGGATTTTTAATCTAACATTTCTGCATTTCCCTGGACTTGAATCCCCAATTTCGCAGCACATCACACAGTGTCCTGGTTCCTTGTTTACTTCTTCATTTTATGGCTACCACATTGAAAGACTTTGTCACGCTCAGATATCTGGCCTATGTAATAGACAAAGACTCGTGTATGTGCTAATGGAAGAGAATATAGGAAACCAAACGGGCTCTCTTCTACCTTCTCCATATCCTAATGTATCATATATGTCACAGCTGTACTCACTCACAGCATAGAAACAGCCCTGACTTCAAATCATCTAAATCTATGTGTGCTTGAGGTAACATTTCCACATAAGGATGTCAAGGGCCATTCCTTCCCTGACACATTCTTGAGGGAAACAGTTTAAGCCGAGGTACCATGTGGGGACAAGGTGATTATTCAGACAATCCTCTGGGATTTCTTGGTCTGGCCATAGCACAATTCAGTCCCTTAGGCTATAAAAACATGGCCTCTGAGGTCAATCTTGAATCAGTCTATGATTGTTTCTGGTTTTGTTTCACTAAAGCCTGGATGTGGTAGAGCACAAAGCTGAGAGGGCTCTTTATCCACATGTCCACTTTAATGGGCCCTGGTATTTCTGTCCCTGTCCGTTCTGATTCAGTGTCATTATCATCAATGAATTTGATCATACTTTGCCTAAGGGAGTTTAAGCAAATCAGACATTTTTTAAAAAATAATAAAAAGGTGACAGATGAAATGTTTAAAAATAGGATGGTGCTGACTCTGAGAATGTATCTGGAGTGGATGTATGAAGAGTGGAATGGTCTCTGTCAGGCTTTTTTAATGTTTTTCCATGACCTTTAACATTCTATAACTATGAAGAGGTGTCATCCTTCATTTTTTTCAAGCTATTCAAACACTTGTTAGTGCAACTACGTGGAAGATTCTGCTGTGTGCACTAGTTGGGGTGAGGAGGAAGGTACGTATACAAGGTAGTCCCCATCCCTAACTTTTCAACCTCTTAAGACTCTTACCATCCTTCAATACTTTTCCTAGGAGGTCTCCCCTAATCACTGTTACACAAAATTTTTTTTTCTTCAAGCCCTTCATAAATTTGTACCCATAACAATTATCTGGCTTATGCAAAGACTTTTCTGGAACCCCTCTTGTACAATGTTTATGTGGCATTAGTGAAAGCTTGTTATTTAGCATCCCTGGTGGGATTTCCATCTCTATCTTCCACCCCCCATCCCCCCATCACAAATAATTCTCCATCAGTACAGAGTAGTTTTAGCTCCTCTACAAGTGACAGTATGAATTTGAGGCATAAAGTTTTATCTGCACTGACTATCTGGTCTATCTTTTGGTTAGTTTATTTAGTTTTCTTAATTCATTATGTATTACTTGAAGTTAAACAGCTTTGTTTCCAAAGCTGGCTGGAAGCTTGTAACAAAACAGAAGTTCAGAGCCCAAGTGAGAGTCCTTCACAGGGCATCACTTGGTCACATCAGCCTCTCAAGTTTCAAAATTATATGACCTATTTAAAAATATTTAGCAATTTCCATTGCTTTTAATTGCACTTTCTGGCACTTGGTAAGGAATCTTCCACAGTCACAATAACTTTTTTCAATGTTGCAGCATAATATCATCTTGTAAAGGTATTAAAAGCAATCATTAGGGGTCCAAATTTACATTTAAATCAATGGAATATAACACTACCAATGCAAATTATTTAACTGAGGTGCAGATCAGATAAACTGTCACCTCTAATATAGAGCTTAGTCTTCATTTATTTAGGCAATAAAAGAAAGTCATTACAACTTACCCCTCTGCTTGACCGTTGGATGCTTTCTCCAGACACAGTGATAAGATGCATCCCAGCTTCTACACTGTTAAAATTTGAAGACAAAATATGAATCTTAGAATCAAGAAATCATTGTATAGTATTTATTATTCTGGCTCCTTGGTGATGCTCCAGACATGGGTGTGAAAAACCACAACACCAACTAATACTGGTAGAAAACAAAGTACAGGAATTCCCTGACAGTTGCCCTTGCAAACAGTCTCATCCTTATTGATATAGAAAACATTTAGGTTTAAATAGTGTTTAGATAGAAAACACCCACGTAAAATACCTTCAATAACTGTGCAAAAAAACCTTTCCTCTCTTCCAGGGCCCGTTTGTTTTTCTCTGCTACTCGTAAATTTTGCCATGTTTTGAAATTATATGAAACAACAGAGTGTAGTGGAATAAGCATTAGCTTTGGAGAATGGAGTTGAAAAACAAAACAAACATGAGTTTTTATGGGGTAGGTAGCTCTTACCAACTCTGTGCATTTATTTCTCTGGGATTCTGCTTTCTCAAGAATAAAAGGAAGGTTTTAAAAAACCTACCTGGAAGGGGCATTGTGAGCTTTGCAAAAGATCTGGTATAGAACAGAGCTCAAAACTAATAGGTGCCTGATAACTGGCAGTTCATGATAATATGTGTTCCCTCTGACCTTTTTTTTTTTTTTTTAACACTAGAATCTAGTATAAGAATGCTAATTTGATTTGAGGCTGTGGCACAATAGCCAAGTTAAAGAAAACACCTTTTGGAGCATTTATTTTAATTGGCAGGGTGACAGAATTAGAGTTGAATGATCATTGGTCTATGTAAAGCCTCACCCACAAATCATATTGAGGGACATACTTCTTCACGTGTTACATTTATTTGCTTTCCCACAGCCACCCCAAGTTCCCTGGGGAGATAAGGCTAGTTATCAGCTCCAGAAGAAGGACAAGAAAGTGCATCATGCTGGTCTCCTAACATTGCCTCTTCTTACCCTTCACCTCCCCAGTCAGTAGACATTTGTTTCTGGTGCGGTGGGAGGGTTCAAAAATAGAGGACTGAAATTAACAGAGAAGTCACAGCTAGCAAAGGAGAACAAACCTACAAATGCGCATCCACATCTGCACCAATATTTCTTTTTCCTCTTGTTAAAGAAATTGACCCTATTCCTGCAAAACCACTTCCTCCACCTGTATTTTGATTCTTTCTTACAGTGCTCATTTCTCAGCTTACATTAGCCATATATATGATTTTGCATGGTGTCTACGTTTTCCATGAGAGCCTTTAACATCTTAATCATAATAATTTTAAGTTCTTGTCTGATAAATCCAATATCTCTGTCATACCTGAGTCTGGTTGTGAAAATCATCTGTCTCTTCAGAGAGTGTTATTTTGCCTTCTGACCTGACTTGTAATTTTTGGTTGAAAGCCAGAGTTGTTTAGGGTAATAGGTACTACAGTAAATAGACCTTTAGTATGAGGATTATGGTAATCTGGCTAGGATTTGGGCTGTGATTAATATTTGTTGTCTCTAGAGACAACAGATGTTTCAAATTCCTCTGATAAGATTGTTTTCTCCTCCCTCCCAGCTTTGGGGCTTCCCCGCGTACTCCTCAGGCAGTCTGTGTCCTGCAGCTTGTTCACCTGTAACCCACTGTCGTCATGCCTGGAAGCTTGCTCATGTGTGTGGTGGTAAGGTGTGGGGGAAGGGGATGTCCTATCACCTTCTAACCGAGCGTCAGTCTTCTTAGTGGGCCTGTGTCCAGGGGTGTGGACTTCAGAGGAGTCTGTCTGTCCTCCCGGCGTAGAGCTTTCCCCACTAGTCTCTTTCCCAGCTACAACATGCTCAGTCTAATTCCTTGAAGCCCTTGCCCCTACTGACCAGGTTTTTCTTTCTTCTTCTCTTAGAAGAGATAGGAAGGCTGGGGCAGGAGGCCGGGAGGCAGGGTTCCCTTCCCCAAGCTGTTATAAGGTTTCAAAACTGCCCTCTGGCCAAGTCCTTCACCCAGGAGATTAGTCCTTTGCTTGGGAGAAACATCTGGGAGGGTTTACTGTAGCTGCCCTTCCCTCCCCCATCCCTGCCCTGCCAAGACTATGTAAGGAGCTTTCTCAGATCCTCCCTGTGAGAAACTGGTGGGATTCCTGCAGGAAAACCCTGAGAAACTATGAGGAGCTTCTCATTCTCATGCTAGCCAGACCTGGACTCCAGCAATTTGACAAAATAACCATTGAAGCATTCCTACCAGCTTACAGTCTCAGCGGCTTCTGCTCTAGGTTAGCAGATCTCAGGTAATGTACCTCTCCAGATGCACCTGACTTTCCAGATTTCAGGGTGGTGGTTTGCCCTACAAGGTTAAATCTGATTGGTGGTCCTCACCCTGCAACTCTAAGTCTCCGATTGGTCCAAGAAAGTCATTGATTTTCAGCTTGCACAGCATTTTCTACTTCTAAGGGCATGAGTAATCACTTGCAAGCTCTTAATATATCAAAGCTGAGACCAGAAATCCCTCCTCCTGTGTTTTGAGGCTTGTCCATCCTGCCTTCTCAGGAACCTTACCCCAAATAGCTAGTTTCCAATCTTGGCTGTGCATTGGAATCTCCTAAAAAGCTTTCATCACTGCTGTTGCCTGGGCTTCACCCCAACGGGTCTGATTTAATTAGTCTGGGGCTTGGAACAGTTGCCCAAATGATCATACACTTTCCAGATCAGAGTTATTTTTTCAAAACCTAAAACTGATCACATCAGTCCATCTGCTTAAAACACTCCAGTGGCTGCACATTACAGTGTTCTTTTGAAAAAAAAAAAATCCTTATGTAGTTTACAAAATTCTGTTTGGTCTGGCCCCTAACCACCTCCCCTCACATCAATTTCCCACACTGGCCCTCTTTTACTTCGTAAAATGCACTGTGTTCCCTCTCACCACATTCATTCCACACATATTATTGAACACCTGCAGTGGCCCAGGCACTGACTGAGATATAGAATATACAGCAAAGACAAACACACACACACACACACACACACACACACCCCAAAAAGACACCTAATTGCCTGTGCACATGGGGCTTAGCTTTTTGTTACGGGGAAGACAGACTCTAAACAGACAAAGTTGTACCTCAAGACCTAAAGTTAAAAATGTTACTGTTAAGTTTAGGCACAGTGTTGCACAGCACATCACATCTCTGGAACTTACTTATCTTACATAACTGAAACTTTACTCCCATGAATAGGAACTCATCATTTCTGCCTTCCTCCAGCCCCTGGCAACCACCATGCTCCTGTCTGTTTCTAAGAGTTTGACTATTTTAGACACCTCACGTGAGTGGAATCAGGCAGTATTTTTGCTCTGAGACTGGCTTATTTCTCTTAGCATAAAATCTTCCAGGTTCATCTGTGTTGTCACATATGGCAGCATTTTCTTCTTTGTAAGGCTGATTAATATTCCATTGTATGTATATATCACATTTTTATCCATTTATCTGTTCATGGACATACAGGTTGTTTCCAAATCTTGGCTCTTGTGAATAATGCTGCAATGAACATAGGGGTGCAGATATCTCTTCGAGATCCTGATTTTAATTATTTTGGATATATACCCAGAAGTGAGATTGCTAGATCACATGGTAGTTCTACTTTTAGTTTTTTGAGGAACCTCCATACTGTTTTCCACAGTGGCTTCACCAACTCACATTCCCACCAACAGTGTACAAGAGTTCTAGTATCTCCACATCCTCACCAACACTTGTTATCTTTTGTTGTTTTGATAATAGCCATTCTCACAGGTATGTGGTAATTTCTTATTGTGGTTTTGATTTGCATTCCGTGATTATTAGCGATGTTGAGCATCTTTTCATATATCTGTTGACCGTTTGTATGTTTCCTTTGGAGAACTGCCCAAGTCATTTGCCCATTTTTCAATTGGGTTATTTGGGTTTTTTTGCTAATGAGCTGTAGGAATTCCTTACATAATTTAGATATTAGTGTCTTATCAAATGGCTTGCAAACAGTTTCCTTATTCTGCAGGTTGCTTTTTTACTCTGTTGATTGTTTCTTTTTTTGTGCAGCAGCTTTTTAGTTTGATGTAGTCCCACTCCTCTATTTTTGCTTTTGTTGCTTTGCGCTTTTGGTGTCATATCCAAGAGACCATGGCCAAGACCAATGTCATGGAGCTTTATAAAACAGTGTAAGAAAATAGAGAATGATGAAGGTAGTGGTGCTATTTTAAATAAGAAGAACAGGGAAGACCTTTCTAATAGGGTGACATTTAAGCAGAAATCTAATTGAATAAGGAAGCAAGCCACTCAGATGTTAGGGAATGAGTATTTAAATCAGAGGGAACAGCAAGCAGAGAGGCCCAGCAAAGAGATCAGAGTAGCCGCAGCAAAAGAAATGTGATTTAGAGCAGTTGGATTAGAGACCATAGAGAGATCTCAGGGAGACAAAATCACAAAGGCATTTGTAGGCAATGGGGAGGATTTTAGACTTTATTCTGGGTGAGGTTGAGGTGGTAGCCATTGGGTGGTTCTGAGCAAAGCAGTGACATGCTCTAAACCAAGTTTTTAAAATATTACTCTGGCTTCTGTGTGGTTAACAGGCTGTAAGACTATAAGAGGGCAAGGAAATAAAAATAAAGTTAAGTACTCATATGAATCCAGGTGAAAGCTGCTAATGTCTTGAATTAGGCTGGTAGAAGAGAAGGCGGCACACAGTGGTCACGTTCTGAACATGTTTTGAAGGTGAAGCAGAGACAATTCTCAGGTGCACTTGATGTAAAATTTGGGTAAAAAAGAGGAATTACAAATTATTCTATGGATTGAGGACTAATCAACAGCATGAATGTAGTTAATTTTTGCTGAGCAGAAAATATTTTACTGAAGGGTGGGCAGGAAAATGGTCTTTTGGGATAAGACCAAGAGTTAAGATTTGAAACAGGGTAAGTTTGAGATGTCTAATAAACTTCAAATGAGCAATTTCAAGAAGATAGTGAGATTCATGATTCTGGAATCCAGGAGAGAAATTTAGCCAAAGATAAAGGAGATGTTGCATAGTATTTAAAATCATGGTGCTAGATGAGGTCAACTTGGAAGTGACTGTAGACAGAGAACCGAAGTAGTACCAGGTCTGAACCCTGGTGCCCTCCAAAATGTTGTGGGAAGGATATGAGTTGAGCAAAGAAAAGGACATGAAGAACCAGATTAAATCTACTACAAGTAGATTAAAGTGTGTTAGATCCTAACAGCAAGTGGCGTCAAGAAGGAGAAAAGAAATAGCAAGGTCAAAAGCTGGACACAGATCAAGTAAAAAAAGGACTGAGAAATGACCATTGAATCTGTCAATATGGAGGCTACTAATGACCTTGAAGAGAGCAGTACTGGTAGCGTGGAGGGGACAACAGCCTGACTAGGGTGGGATTAAAAGACAAAGAGGAGTTCTGCTGCTGCTAATGGTAAAGTAGTTTGTATCAGACTAACCCCTCCCTGGGTAATAATTACAAACTCAATATAAAATATAAAGTACATAAAAGTAAAGGAGAGAAGCCCCAAATCAGGTTTTTTCCACAAATAAAATGCAAGGAAAAATAAGAGAGGGATGGAGGAAGAACCAATAAAATATTTTTAAGGGACACATCAAGCAATTACAAACAAAAGAATGTTATAAAGATCTTGATTCAAACTACTAAAAAATGACAAGAAAATCGAGAAGTTTAAAGTGGTGATATGTGATGATATTAAAATCTTAATTGTTCTCCTGTGTAACTATGGTGATTCAGTTGCATTTTTTTAAACGCCATTATCTTTTAGAATTCGTGAAATATTTAGGGATTAAATGATCTAATATGGTATTTAATATTTGCTTTGAATTAAAATAAAGCAATATGGGGGTGTAGCTAAAACATGACTAGTCATGAGTTGATAATTGTTGAGGTTGGGTGGTGGGCACATAGCATTCATTATACTATTCTACTGTTTTATATGTTTATGTCTTATAGTAAAATTAATTTTAAAAATGAAGACAAACCCAAATCCAACTTATAAAGCGAAAGAATTAGTAAAATATTTTACTTCCAAAAAATACTCACTGTTATCTGCTTACAAAGAAAAAGTTCCTTCAATGCTTTAAAGTATTTGCCTTATTCAATATTGAAATCATTCAATATTAAACAAAGGGTGGGGGGAGGGGGATAAACAAATGTGAATTATGGGAGCCTACACAAATTGGAAATTGAACATAAATGAAGTAAAACTGCCTCTGAAATGATAATTCTAGTTTATGATAAAGTAGGATTGGATTAACAAACACCACCTCAGGATCAGAACTGTTTTGCAAAGCAAAGTACACTAGCAAACAAATATGTGAAAGATGTTTACCCTTTAGGAGAAGACAGGCATAGGTAATTGTGACCCAGCTCTAAGCCCATTTGTAAACAGTAATACTATATTTTTACTGCTTCTCAGATTGTGGTCTAAACATTTGACATCTTTAATGTCTTTCAAAGATATTAAACGTTGCAGACAGGTGAGAAAGGACATATATCATTTCTGATTTGTTGTCGACGTTGCTGGCAAATGTGCATTTGTGTGCAGCCATCTCTAACAAACTGCTGGCTTCCTGGTTGTTATATAGCTCGCCCACTTCGAATAATTTATTGCCCCCCACATTATTGGCACCACTTCTGAAAGCTGTGAGTGGAAAGGGGATTCTAATACATCACATTAAAAAAATAAGTCAGAGAAAACTCTAGATCAGCATGTTGTTTTAAACAGCTTCTACTCATTAGGGAGGAAATTTATGGGCCCAAAGGAAAAATGCCTCCCAAATCTACTCAGAGAAGCAAAGAGGAGCAATGGAAATGGGTTTGTCTGCTGACCACTGTACGGATGCTGCTCTGCCTGTGTCTTGCACTCTGTGAGCGAAGTCAAATTGTCTCTTTGGTCTTATTCTTTATTTTAATTTCATTTTACAGGGGAGTAAAAACAAATTAAAAACTCAATCTTCACATCCTCCCAACAGAGGATATGTATTAGCTATCGATGCTGTGGATAGAGACACGTGAGTATACTGTACTGGGGTCTCATCTTGACTGGCTCCTAATTAGATCTACCTTTCTGAATACAGATCCCTACCCGCAAAGTGGGGCTAAACCAGGACCTGTGGTTGGGAGGCTTCCACTCAGTGTTGGCTCAGGGAGAGTTAGAGCTGTTGAAATTAAAGCTGGCTAACTGATGGGTAGTGAACTCCCTGTCACTATTTGTTGATGACCACCTGGCAAAGATGCTCTAGACCAGTAGTTTTTAAGCCTTGTAATTGTTTTGAAGTCATTAGAAATGCAATAGAGCTATGTAAAAATATGTATGTTGAAAAAAAGATTATATATTACATAACACATCAGGGGCTCACGACCCCACGCCCCCCTTTAACGGTTCAGAATAAGTTTCTACATGTGGAGGAAACTTTGTCTGACCCCCAGGGTCTCTATATGCCCTTAGATTCTGTTATTCTTTAGGGAAGGTTTTTAAAATAAAGAAGGATTCAAAGTGATTTTAAATTATTCCATCCTGCCCTCTGTAATTATCTGTAAACTGGCAAAACAGCCCTGATTCATTGCAAGTGAAATAATTATACAGTTGACCCTTGAATAACACAGATTTGAAATGTGCGGATACACGTGAATTTTTTTTTTTAATAGTAAATACTGCAGTACTACACTATCTGTGGTTGGTTGAATCTGCAGATGTGAAGCCGCAGATACAGAGGAATTGCGTACAGGGAGGGCTGACTATAAATTACGTGGGGATTTTTGACTTCCGGGGAGGATCAGCACTCCTAACCCCCACTCCTGCCCCATTAGCAGCAAATGACTTTGGCTTGGTTTCCATGAGAGCCAGCAATGGAGACAAATCCACAAACAACACCTTTCTCCCTACGTGATGAGTATCCTGTGCTAATGCTCTTTCTGGCACATTCACTCAACTTGCTGCCCACTACTTCCCACCCCACATGTCCAAATTCAGTGCCTTTCACATGTCCTCTGAGTTTCTTCTCTCACTCTGAAGCCTCACCTGGTATTTTAGGCTTTGCTCACCTCCCCTCATCCTAACCTGTACAAAACAGAGTCTGGGGCACCGTTCCACACATAATCACACTCCGTCGTATGCTCTTAGCTTCTCTGTCTTGTATGTTGCCTCATTTCGGAGAATAGACTGTAATATTCTAGATCACAGGTACCTAGTCAAATTTTCTTCAGCTTTCCCACTATAGCTAAAACACACATGAGATACTTAAGAAATACATATTGACTAAAAAAATTTTTTTGGCTTCTGTCTACTTTGAGAAACAGTAAGATCTCCATGAGGGTAATTTAAAGGACAGTCTTTTGAAAAAGAGCTAAGAAGTGATGAGCAAGCATTGCTCAATGTGCAAGTTTAGAGTTTTATATTTGAAAGGAATAATGATTAGGGGAAACTGTAAGACTGGATTAAAGAGTTGAAGAAAAAACTGAGGAGAGATAAACACAGTTTTAAAAGGTTTGTGACCTTATTTTTAATCATTTTTTAAAAGCTGAAAAGAGCTGTCTTACAAAATTATTTTTAAAAACATCTCTTGAACTTATTTGGCTCAAGGAATCACTTGAAAAACAAAGACTGTTAAATTCACTGTGGTTGTAATTGCCTAGTACCCACCAGCCTCACTTAAATGGCCTACTGTCACCTCAGAAGTAAGGTTTTACTTTCCTTAGTTATGAATACTCTCAGTTGCTGTTGTATTAAACAAGGGGTCAGCACTACCGGAGAATATCAAGTCAATTGTGAATTCTCAGCCTCAGTGTCTAATTAGAGGTAGTGTATGGAATGCCTTGCTTAATTACTTTGGAGTCATTGGGGTATTTCATTAGTCTCAGTTTTTATCTTGTAACTTCATTCATAAAATATATTCCTTATCGTTTAGCCCCGTCGGGAACAGATCACTGGCCCTGTGCATCCTGCTCTCTGTGTGATCTCTCAGCCCCAAAGGAGAAGGTCAGAATTCCTCTACATAGTAACACTTTCAGCTCTATTAGCACATTCAGAACACCATGAAGGGAAAAGGAAAAAAAGCAAGATATTAGGTTGCTTACAAGATGATGTTCCCACATTTTGCCAGAAATATTAGGTAAAATTGTTTTCTTCAAAGAAGTTAAACAACAAATGTTGTTTATACAAAAATTGATCAGCAGTTCAATCTATTCTTCTCCTGGAACCCATAGAAGCATGCTCCCCAAAGATGTTCTTAAAAGAGAAATTATATTATTGTCATTGGTTATGAAATTCTATCAATACCTACATTCAATCAGACAAGGCATACGCAGGTCATGCTAAAGAGAAAGACGGTTTCAGAGCAGAACACTAAATTCAAGCTATGAACGTGGCTGAAGAACATTTAGGCAGGAAGGTAATGTCACAGAGATACACACAGGCATTGGCAATGATATCCAGTATGTGGTGTCCTCTTCTAGTGATTCAGGTGCACCCAGCCCCATTGCAGGTTATTATGGAGACGGTATGTCATGCTTGATGTCTTTAAACACTTAAATTCTGCAGTAAACTTTCTGTTATTCTAGTTCCATGTTCACAAAGAAACTTCAGATTACTAATTTGTCTTCTAAGCTTCCTTGATCCTATAGCAAAGGCATAACAGGGCAAGTGGAAACATTCAAGGCCACTTAAAGCCTCCTCTCAGAAGTGGCATAATGACAGTCATTTTCACCTTATTCTGTTGGTTAAAGCAAGTCAAATAACCAAAAACAATACCAAGGGAAAGGGGAATAAACTCTGCTCTTTTAGTGGAAGGAATTGCAGAGTTACATGGCAAAGGAGTTGGATAGAGAGAAACATAGAATGAGGTCCAAATAATGCCATCTACCACATGTGGCCAACTGCACAGCTACAGAAACCTCAGTGGCCTCAGTAGCAGTACCTTTTTGAACCTTTATTCTAGTACCCTGATTATGCTGACTCAGCCACAAACTTGCATTTTTTTCTGTGTCTCCTAGTTCAAATTTCCAAAGGAAATATCATACTGAATCAGCCTGGCTTACCATTGGTTCCTCGAGGGTAAGGGAGTTCCCTGGTTCAATCAGGGGCACATCCTCTTAAAAGAGGATGCAAACAGAGAGACAGTGATTATAGACATACCCAGGATAGTTTTCTTTTAGTTGCCATCATTTTCTGTTGGCAATTCTCTGGGTCTCCCATCATTTGGTTTCTCTCGGGGGCAACTTCCCCTTGAGATGGGCACATCTGCTTCTCTGAGACTTTTATATTCATAGAAATTGGTTCATTTTACAGTGTTTCACAATTCCTTACTGACTACCTGATCATGGCCAGAAAATGATCTAGTCTTTATCTCAACAATATCTTAATGCTTTCTACAGAATGAATGCTGTCTTTGGCCACTCACTGACCCCTGACCTGACCACAGATCAGGCCCTGACTTCAGCTTGCTCCTTGCCTCAATCATGCATATGCCATTGGTCTTATAAAGAATAGAGACTCCACTCAGATTCTTTCCCCTCCTAGAGATACAACCAGAAGTAAACAGATAGTAGGGTAGTAGCACCATCTTTTTTTTTACATCATTTCTTTCAAGGAGCAAATTTTTCCATATCAGGGCTTCCCTGGTGGTGCAGTGGTTGAGAGTCTGCCTGCTAATGTGGAGGACATGGGTTCGAGCCCTGGTCTGGGAGGATCCCACATGCCGCGGAGCAGCTGGGACCGTGGGCCACAACTCCTGAGCCTGCGCGTCTGGATCCTGTGCTCCACAACGGGAGGGGCCACGGCAGTGAGAGGCCCGCGCACCGCGATGAGGAGTGGCCCCCGCTTGCCACAACCGGAGAGGGCCCTCGCACAGAAACGAAGACCCAACACAGCCAAAAATAAAAATAAATAAATTAAAAGAAGGCTCAACATTAAAAAAAAAATGTTTCCATATCAAACTTCTGTAATATACACATTACTTAGAGAAAGCCTGCAATCCAAAAGAAAAATGAGGTCAAAGTCAAAAATAAAGAAAAATATTTTTCCCTAATACAGTGTCTCTGCTGTTGTTCAAATGAAAAACCACCCTCAACACATAGGGAACATTTGAATGTATTGACGGAGGCTAGAAATTATCTATCATACATGTTGGCAGAATACATTTCAATCTATTGTCATTATCTTGAAGGAAATGGCACTGTTTTAGTTGACAATTTGCAGAATGAGCAAAGAGATGCGGGTCCTATTTAAGGCATGATTTTCCCTATGGAAAGACACTGGGAACACAGCAGAGGAACCCTCCATGTGAGCTTCCCTCCACTTAGCTGAGCCACTTATGGAAAACACAGACATAATCTAATGTCTAAGCACTATGTACATTATATATTGTTATTTTGTTCAAGAGCCCTGAGGCAAGAGAAAAATCAAAATAATTTTACAATAGCACCTGTTTGAAAATAAGCAATTTATTCCATCCTTATAAAATATTTATGGATTTCAAATGGATGTCCTTGAATAAGGCCATTTCATTTCTGTTCTCCACTAAGGATCGGTTACTTAGAGAAAACTCTAGACCTATTTCCTGATAATTTAGTACAGTTTCAAACCTTTTGTGAAAAAGTAGCCATCCAATAACTTTATTTACTAAATTTCATTTTTAATGATTCTGACTTAGTAGTCATACAAGCAACACCTCATGCATCGTTTCACCCTATTGAATAGAGAGGAATCCCTTCTATGAAATAAAATAATTTGATTTCCATCGAGAAAATGTATTTCAAAAAACCCAAGAGATTGAAGGAAACTATTACTTTTTATTACTCATATCATAATGTTCATCTTAATTACTGCTAAAGCAGGTTCACAGATGTAGTCTAATTGAATGTATAACTTTTTAATTGAAAAGGGGAAAAGGATGAGATTTGAGTTCTAACAATAAGATGAGACACAAGTTAAATCCTTCCCTTCTAAAAAGCTTTCCTGGGAGAACTGAGGTTCTTAAAAATGTCCTAATTGTCAGGTATCAACATTGCACAAATGAAGCATTTTGGAATTTGGAGAAACGAGTCAGTGTTGTGTTACCTGTTACAACCGGGGTTAGAGGCAGGTCAATGGGAACGGACACTGGATAATGCGGCTAACCAGTTGAGACTATCCTCAACTCAGCCTCTGATACTTTGACCCATCTCCAGGCAAAAGATTTCACGTTTTACATAAAGAACAAAAGATGGGGTCAGTTAAGGTCTCTGGGCCTTTAGTTCTGTCTCTTATTTGCCAAAGCTTTAACCTTTTAGTTATACCTGTAAGTAGCAAATAATGTCCTACCTATTTTCAGCAGCCTAAACTTTTAGCCATTCTACTATAGATTGAGGAAAAGAACCTTCTAGTAGTATTATTGCATTATTGTTATTCCTTCCATCTGTAATTGAACACTATTTCCTACATCTGTGTTTTTTCCATATGAAATTATTTTATGTTTCCTTGAAGGCACTACAATAGAACATGCAATGGCTAAACTTACTGAAAACATCTGAGATTCTCTGAAGCAAAAAAAAAAAAAAGAAAAGAAAAAACTATTTGCAACAGAATCCTTACAGTTTAAATTCTTCTTATCTGGGTATGCACATGAACACGTAACTTTTCTCAGACATCCCATTTTGCCAAAACATCAATTAGTCTGACTCATCAAATTCCCTCTTCCTATTCCGTACCATGTACTGAACGTGTTTCTATTTCTGCACCAGGGAACACCACTCGAACTTCCACTGAAAACAGCCCTTGAATACATAGATGGTAATCACATGCTTAGACAGCAAAGGAAGCCTTCATGACTATTTTTAATGTATCTATAACCACTTCAGATGTCTTTTTGGAAACCAGCTGCAGAATCAATGTGTTCAAAATGGTAGCTATGTACCAGCTCCCATTAATTTCTTAAAGGCCAGGTTCTATGCTTACATTGAGGCAGAAGGAGTAATATGACTTTAAGGGTGTGGGTTATAATTCAAGTATGATTGTATTAGCATAAAAGAACATAAACTGCTTTTTCTGAATGCAAACACAGTCCCTAAACCAAGGATGTAAATTAGTATTACAATGAAAGCTGCCAGAAGGACAGAAGTTGGAAGTGTTCTCTTCTCTGAGCAGCAGGAGACTGTTCAGGTCCTGCTGCTTTGAAAACCTTTCTCCCCCCATGCAGGCTGCCCTGCTAAGAGAAATCTATTTGAATATTTTGGCAATCACAGAAGCCCCCACATAAATTATGGATACAGAAATGCAGAAGACAGTCTAACAAATGGAACACGGTGGAATCTGTTTTTCCGCCGCCATATGGTGTCGACAGAATGCCACTTTGTTTCTCTGGGAAACAGCTCATCATTAAAAAATAAATAGCAACTTTTCTGTGGGGAAAGAACCCACAGTCATTATTTTGAAAAAATAACAAACAGGAAACTCTGTCCTTTCATTTTTACAATCTTTTTTTTTGCTTACATTATTATTATTGCCGCACACATAGACATTTTTTCCAGGAATTCACAATGGCTTGTACCTTGGTACATGGGAACTCAACATCATGTTTTTCTAGATTTGGAGAGATAAGCCCACGTACAACATATACTGTGAAAAATCAGTGCACTTCATTATAGACCTTCTTTCCTTTGGAAAAACTATTCTTTGAACCTAACATATGGAATGTACTTATAGTCTGAGTTCATACTTATAGATGTAATGCATTTAAAACATCCTGGTTTCTGTAAAGTTTAACAATTTCCAAATTGAATTTGGATGACTTTATTATTTATGGAATGAAGTTGTTACTGGAATTTATTCTGTAATAGATTTCATAATTTACCCTCTCTCGATGCAGGAAAGTTTCATCACATTCCATAATTAAATGTAATGCAAAGCCTGTTCGTAGCTTTCTCCCTCATACAACCCTTCTCTGGCTTTGCCCCCTTTTGCCCACAAGAAGCCTTTCTTACAAACCTCTATGTCACCTTTCTACAAATCAGACTGCTGGAAATTTGTATCTGTAGTGCTATCTGTAAACAAATCACGGTATTTTCAAATCCATGTAATTCCCAAAGCATTTTCCCAAATATTTTAGTTGGTGTTCAAATAGCACTGAGAGAGGGATAGGAAAGGTGATCATTTCTTCTTTGCAAACAAAGAAATGGAAAGAGGGGGTTAAATCAGTAACTTAGATATTAGTATCAGGATTGAACCCTGGTCTTCTGACTCCCAGGTGAGGGCTTGTTCTACAGCACTGTTAGCCAAGGCAGAAGGACAGATCATCTTCATCAGTATTGCCCTTCTCCCATTATTCCTTCAGTGGTGGTCTCTGACCATGTGGCTAGATTGGCCTTGTTACTGATAATGCTTCATCTACCTATTTCCTCCAATATCAGGCATCTGTTTTAAGATACAACAGGGAAGTTAAAGGTTTCTAGAAGTCAGTTACCACAGAGCCAAAGAAAAGCACACATCTGTAAAGGTTAGACTGTGTTTCAAATGCAAATCTTTAAGCTTCTGATGCCAGAATCATCTACTTCCATTTGGTGAACTCTGTGAAATAGGATCTGGGGTCAGAAAAAAATGGTTGAGCTTGATAAGCTGCTTTATACTATAGTACTTTAGTTGTTTTGAAACAAGCAATAATTTTACAATATGTTGTCCTGTTGGAAGGATGACTAAGAAATTTTCACCAACACCAGGTAAATGAGGAGAGCACAAAATCTGGTCCTCCTGTGGACCAGAAGTCAAGAACAGAAGACATGCATTCCCTCTTCTTCCCGGGCTGTCTGTCAACACTAAATTCTGTTCTGCAATAGAACACTGAGTCCCTGCCAAATTGAAAGAGTCCTCACAGCCTCATCTGATTGAATTCATTTCTATCACTTCTAAAGAAAGCTTATTCAAAAATATAACTGATCTCAGGATGCATATGGTATTTTATTTCTTTTCTTCAACTCTTCCAGCTTTGTCCTTTAATACTCCCTCAATTCATATTTGGGATGGGGATTTTGCAAATTAAGAAGCAGGAAAATATTTTATGTCTGCAAAGTTCCAAGGCATATGCTTTGTTCCTTGTTAGTGGAAACACTGTCCTCAAGAAATTGTACACAACTGGCAGATAATTCCTCAGTGTTATTGACAGCTTGTCACTAGCGGATGCTGACAGCTACATGACATCAAGTGCATCCTGCCAAAATGCCATAACACGGAGCAAACACCAAAGTAAAGATTCTGAAAAAGGTAGCAAATCTACTGTATTGCTCACTGTTGTTTTAAGGTTGCTCATTCTCAATTCTATGGCATGGTTTTTACGTATCATTTGCAAGATAACCTAACCACCCAGACAGAGGACTGAATAAAAGGAATACAGTTTGGGTGTTATATCTAATGGAGAGTGAGAAGAGAATATGTTTTATGGTATTGTTAAATGAAAGCTAGTCACCAATCACCTGCATCCAGCATTGTACAATTTTAAGCAGGTATTCCAGACCTAGAGGAAAAGATTTGAGGGAAAAGATATGGGGAAGGCAATCTGAGAAGAAACCAGACTATATGATTTAAGCCAGACTGTATGACAAAAGAAGTGAGATGGTAGTAACTACAATTAATTAAAATTAAGTAAGGTTTAGTTCTTCAGTTGTAGTAGCCACATTTCTACTCAAGAGCCACACATATCTAGTGGCTACTGTGTTGGTGAGCAAAGATGTAGAGTATTTCCCTCATTGCAGAATGTTCTACGGGACAGCGTTATTACAATGAGTTATACGTTTCTATGTGATTCAACCATCCAAAGACTCCCTTTATTGAGTGGACGATTTTCAGTGGAAGCATAACACAGGTAAGAGAGCTTTAGTGTACAAACTCTAGATCTGACTTCACTCCTAAGGCCTGCTCTCAGTTTCTTGTCTAGTAAAACAGAGGCCACAGGGACAGAGATGGTATGGAGCTGTTTCTGGAAGAAACAAGCCTAAGGTATTATTTGGTACAGCTTTTAAGTGCTCAGTAAGTGGTTTAATTACACTAATCATCATGCTTACTAGATTGTGTCTATAAATTTAGTTCTGCAAAGAAGTTGTCAAATCATCTTTTCTCTCATTATGTTAGGAAAGTGTTTCTACCTTTATATTTGAGTTTCAAACAGCAACAATGATCACAAAACTGAATGTTTATTGATTATTTAATACGAGCCAGGGGCATATATGCCCAGATTCAAGTTCTGCTATTGCTACACACTTACCAGTGAGCTGTGTACCCTAGGATAGTTACCATACCTCACTAACCTTAATTTTCTTAATCAGTAAACTGGAGGAGATAATGGTCCTTGTGACGGCTAAATTACTGCTGTATATAAAGCTCTTAGGACAGTGACTAGAACATGGTAAGTACTCATTAAATGTTACCGTTTTAATTACCATTTTCCAGGCATTTTAATAAATACATCTATTTTCTCCTGTTGATTCTTATGATAACCCTATAAAAAAAAAATATATATATATATATATATTACCATTAGCAACATTTAACAGATGGAAAACTGAGATTTGGAGAGGTTAAGGGATTTTACCAATTTATATATATATATATATATATATATATTACCATTAGCAACATTTAACAGATGGAAAACTGAGATTTGGAGAGGTTAAGGGATTTTACCAATTTAACACAGGAGACAAGAGGTGGAGCCAGGATTTGAACCAGGCACCCTAACCTCAGAGCTCAGAGCCTGAGCAGCTAAACTTGACAATGGCACCAACCTTGTGGGCTTATTATGGGGATTTTAGGAGATAATGAAGGTAAAGTATTTAGCATATATTTTTCAGTAATTATATTATTATTATGCTAAAACTCATTAAGTAATGTTTTGCAGTGTGATAGTTACTTTAGTGTTTTGTAGTGAAAGCTATTTACACAACAGTTTTTTTTGTTTGTCTTTTGTTTTTGTTTTGGCTGCACCACGCAGCATGTGGGATCTTAGCTCCCTGACCAGGGATCGAACCTGTGCCCCCTGCGATGGAAGTGCGGAGTCTTAACCACTGGACTGCTAGGGAAATCCCTAAAGTTACACAAGAGTTTTGAGCCGTGTAATAATGTATCCTTTATGGCTGGTATGCCATTCCTTCTCTCAGATTTCATTCTGCTTTGATAATAACAATAATAGTAATAGAAAGGGAAGGAGGAGGAAGAAGCAGAAGATGAAGCTGGAGAAAAGGAGGAGGGGGAGAAGGGGAAGGAGGTGGAAGAGGGAGAGCGGGAGGAAGGGAAGAAGAGGAAGAGGAAGAGGAAGAAGGAATTCTCTTCAAGCAAACCACTAAGCAAGTGCTACCTAAGACAAGGGCAATGGCAATATATTTCCTTTGAAACCATGAGCTGTCCTTTGTGGAAGAGTCTTAAACGAAATGGAAGATGATAGCTGTGTGCAGGGAGCTGTCCCCAGACGAAGGAGCGAAGTAAGACTTCTGAACTTCGAGAACTACACCCAGCCAAGGTTGTGCATACTCCCTGCCAGTCTGGCATGCAATAACATCAAAGGAAATGCACTGCAGACCACAATTTTCCAGCATGACGTTCCAGCCTGAAGCAGCCTGTAAGTATTAGCATAAAGCAATAGAAGTCATTTTAGAAGGCACAGTGGGGGAGAAAGTATTTTTTATTACTCCTTTTCAGAAGTGTTTTAAACTACAACTCTGGATACTTAAGCTGACTATTTCTGTACCAAATAACACCTGACCTATGATAAGGCAAATTCCTTAGGAGCCAGACTTAAATCAAAGAACCCACGGGCTTAGCCACTGGGGAAAAATAAAAGGTAGTGATGAGAGACTGGCAATTTGGGATGAGGCCATCAGATTGTTATAGTAAAAAAGGATAAATGGCCTTTCTGCAATGTGTAACATATTTCCTATAGCAAGGAGAATGGGTAAACCCAATTTCTCAATCTTTCCATGCAGTATAGTATGAGATTAAAAAAAAAAACAAAACAGCATGGACATTCCAAAGAATTTAGATGTGGTTACCTAAAGGCTGAGAAGAGTCATTAATACATATGATGATATTATCAGGATCTAAGAAAAATGTGATTAGTTAAAACAATAGGTAAAAACAAACTGGCTGAATTTTAAGAAAAATTGATATTAATCCTGTACAGGGCTTCCAAATTTCAATTTCCCAAATTCCCTTGGGAGATATGGTTTAATAAGAACTCACGTGGAAAAGGAAGCAAAGACCTTAGATGTCCATAAGCGAAATATAAGACTACAGTGTGATGTTATGTGACAAAATTTGTTGTAATCTTGGGTTGTATTAAAAGAGGTAGACTATCCAGGTTATGGGAGGTGACAGAATAATATGTTCTGTGCTGGAGAGATAATCCAGAGTTCAGACACTTTATACAGAGACAGTAGAAAATATTAGGATGATGGGAGGGTGCATGCCTCTAAAAGAAAGTATGTGAGCAAGATGTGGAAACTTGCAAAATATGAGTGGGCAAGAGATGCCTGAGAGCAAAAGAGATTATATCAATTTGATAACAAAAGTCATATGTATGGACACTTTCTATTGTATTATTGCCTTCTCAAGCTTGACCTGGATCACTGTCTGATACAACTTGTTCCTCTGAAATGTACAATCTAGTTGAACTTGACTTACTTTGGGGCTGTATATTTTTTCACTTTGCATTTTTTTGTGATTAGTCTCCTCAAATCTCCTGTGAACTTCCCCAGGCCAGGGATTCTGTCTTGTTTAGCTCTCTATTTACCACAGCAAAGAGGACTAACTCCAGGAAGCCCTTGGTGACTGTTGATTTCCTCCAACATGTCACTTTTTTGCTATTAGGTTCAATGCTGTTCACAATCTGGAGGAGACTATCTCCTCCAATTTAGCTGTTTCTCCTGATCTTCCAATATGGACCATCAAGATGTGTTATCATCAGCAGCCTCTTAAATGCCTTAATTGGAGAAGTAAGGCATTTAGTATCAAGGGGGCATAGAATTCAATTGAGTTTAGATACTCCAGCATCTACCTTTTGAAATCCAAGAGAGGAAATAAAAAGGCTTTGGGGTAGCAAGAGCTATAACTTAATTGGTAACACCTGCAGAGAGCAGGCGATAAATGTATGAGGAGGATAAGGGATTGTCTCCAATCTTTTTCTGTTGTCATTCCCTATACACACATCCCTGTTGAGCAGTATACCTCTAGCTGAATCAAACCTGTTCAGGAAAAGAAAAAAATATCAAATAGAAAAAGATATTCTAATATTAACAGCACTTTCAGAAATGCAGTTGAAATTCTTAATAAAAACTTTTCATCTCTTTCCTTTCTTCCCATCACAATCTAAGTTATTGAGGGTAAAAATTCAAATGAGCATATCTTACCAAAATATTTATTCAAAGAGGAATGTTAGTGATTTTCAGATGCTTGCCAGCAGAGTGGAAACAGAAAGATAAACGACTTTCTCACCCTATTCGGGAGTTATTGTTATCATCCAGCCTGTGATGTTTCCTCATTATCGAGGGGTACACAAATCCAGGCAGTGCATAATTTGGGAACCAAAAGTAAAATAGTAAAACATTTCTCAAGATGCTTTCACCATTTCACCATTTTTAAAAAGAATTTAAATGCAGGAAAAGAAGTATAACTCATATTGGCTCTTCCTAGGCATTAAAATTCTAAGCACAAAACTATGTGCATCGCTTCTCCACAGGATGCTACCAACATTTTGCAAAGAGCAGTCTGGAATCCCAGCCCACGTACGGCCTGGGCCTTCTGGAGCAATGTCAGCGTTAACCAAAGTTCATTCATCACGTTTTACGGATTGTCAAAGTGAGGTCTCCGGACGGAGGTAGCCCTAACTTTTCTCAGGCCCATCTAGCAACAGTTAGGAAATGAACGTCTTCCAGTCTTCTTACCAATGGACAAAATAATCACCTGAGCTGTTTACTTCCATTTTAATCAGTCAGCCAATCAATTCTGAAATGAGAGCTTGCTTAATTACACTCTCAGCCCTGGGCTTAGCTCTGCTGTAAAGAACTGAGAGAGCAAAGTGCAGATTTGCCCTCTAGGAAACCTGACTTAAGACACACCTGAAACAATTAGAGAACAATACAGGAGGAGATGCAATTAAGTGAGAAAACCTTAAGCAGAGTGATGATTATAAGTGTTTGAAGGGCTCCGGGTGTGGCTCAAGCAAGGGGAGAAAGTCATAAAGAGAGGGTCCTTTCTCTCTCTCAGCTTCTTTGTCACCCTTTCCACCTCTTCCTGGCTCCACCATTTAAGATGAACAGAAACGAGCTGCTTCAAACATGGGCCCACTGCACAGCTGCCAGGCTCCTCTCTGGTTCTTCTCCCACTCACTGTCCAGCTGTTCTGGCTGATGCTCTTCTTACCCCCTGAAATCCTCTTCCATCAGCCTATTTCAAACTGCCCTCATGACTGTGTCAGCATCTCCCCCAGGTGATTTCCTCATCACCCTTCCCTTGCCAATCCTTTCCTTCTTCCACATTTCACCAGAGCCCATCTTATTCTAATGGTGACGGACATGCCTTTGCTCTTTTGTTGAGCAGTCTGTGGGGGTTCCCAGAGGACCACACAGACCTGTAGCAACTGCAGATGTTTAAAAATGAAAGAATATTTTAGTAGTCCCGAGGGTGGTCTCAGGGGTATATGACAAATTTCTCCAATAGTGTTAAATAAAGCACCATGAGCTGAGGTCAGTAGCCTCACATGATAATGGCTTATTTTGGTATATATAGAAAATTTTAACTTTTAGTTCCAAACTGACTCTTCCCTACATCACATGATAATGGCTTATTTTGGTATATATAGAAAATTTTAACTTTTAGTTCCAACCTGCCTCTTCCCTACACCACACATCAGCCAATGGCCTTCACACCATCCTCACTGTTACAGAGGCCCTGAATGCAATGTTCTTACAAAAGAGAGCTTTTACAAAGAGAAAATAAAAAGAATAGTTATTTAAACCTGACACCTTTTTATACCTTTATTTTTTCCAAACTAGTATGTCAAACTAATTCAACTTAACATGTCCATTTTCCTCCAAGATGACAGAGATCTGAAGTAAATGAATATGCTCTAGATGATATAGAAGGCAATGCAAATACATAGTCAAATTTAGACCATCTCAGGACTATAATATAACCAGATAGAAAATTTTAATTCAAAAGTTAACGATTCATATACCACTTGTTATCTTCACCTGTCAACACTTCTGACAGCCTATTTTAATATTTGGTATTTTTTTATACTTTATCTTATAAAAAGAATTTTATCCTTTCTCACTGTATTCCTCAACGTGGAAAAAAAAGAAGTCAGACTAGATTTTTAAATTTTATGCATGGAGGATGATAACAATGGTTTCTAGTGACAAAAAAAGGTCCCTATCCTCATAAGAAAGGACTGATTTCTCCTCAGCCATAGCAGCAAGTAATCACCAGAACCAATTCTATATCCATCCTAATTCATCAATGACAGCCTTGCATCAGGAATCATGCTTCTGAAGGCCAGCCAATTGGTGACAGCCCAATATTTCTGAAAGTCAGCCAATGAGTAACAGTGATTTTTGAGTAACCATGCTTACACAGCTAAAGATCCACCAATATCTAAACACTCTTGTTTTTGGAATTCTACCAATCTCTGAACTCCATAATTCCTGATTCTCTATACAAGGTCACTTCTCTGCTTTGTTCAGGGAAGGCTCCAAAGCAAGTTCTCCCTCAGTTAGCAAGGAATAAATTCACATCTCTGTATATGGAATGATGGCTGCTTTCATGTAATCTAAATTGATATCTCACTAGTATATTATATTTGAAGATCTATTCATTTACTTATTTATTTATACCCCCATTTATTTCAAATAGAATATAAGGTACTTAAATGTTATAAAAGCCAGTCAATGGCCCAAGCCGTAATGTGCAGGAGGTTGGTCTGGAATGAAATGAGCCAATAAAATTGTTTAGACTTGTTGGTTTATTCAAATGTAACATCTCCATCAGTCACCCGTGTTTCTGTACCTCTCTCCCGGTGGCTACTAAGATCTAAGTTTCAAGCCTATTATCACACAGTGAGGAAGAGGTTACAGAATATCGCAATGTTGTAACATGGTGGGCAAAGTCAGGCCCTTCAGTGTTAGCCTTCATCTTAGAATGCTGAGCCACCATATGCTTGAAAGAGGTTCCCAGTGTTTACCTAATTTGTTCACTACAAAAAGTAAGAGAACAAGAGTATTTGCCCTCACATATATTTGAGGTACTTGAAATCATAAAATCTCTTTTGAATAGCAATTATTTTCTTAGAACCAAAAGACTTCAATGAGACTGTGCATAGGTCATTACTTATCATTTTGTTTAAAGCAGAATTGTATATTTGTTAGAGGATCTCCAATAAGAATGCCATATGCATAATTGTAAACATCACTGTCCTCTTTCCTAAAGTTATTTTAAATGTCATTTATAGGTTGTCTCTACCCAAGTTTGGGGCTGTAATTTGTTGGAGACCTCATATAATAAATAGAGTGACTTATGTACATTATGATAGCCTGAACTCTGTAAGACTTATTGTGTCCAGAAAGAGTTCATTATCTATTTTATAAATGATAATCAAGTCCTCTAACATACTGTGTTCAGCCATGATAAATATCATGACTCTCCAAGATCCTTTATATCCTCTGAGCAAGCTTGCCTGCCATCTGCTCCAAACCTGCCTTCATGGCCTCCCCAGTCTCTCTGGTTCCTATCTCAATGCTTCTGCCCAGGCTCTTTCCCCATATATATACTGTTCTTTTCTCGTTTCAGCTCTACCCAGCCAAAACCTGCTCTTCCTCTCCAGATCCATATCCATCAGGAAGGTATATACTATCACTTCATGAGATTCCCTATCTCCCTCCTCTGAGCTCACATACACTGTCCCAGTCAACTCCTTCATTTATTCATTCACTCAAAAATGTGAAATTTTACCTTGCTGGGAAATATGTGGACATTTGGTAATTACCAACTGTTGCCTTGTATTATAGTTATCTGCATCCCTGTCTTATCTTCCCCTATTAGCTGTTACCTTCCTTGAGTGCAAAGGATGTGCATTTTCCATCACATGGTGCTGTTCATGTGATGGAAATACATGCTAAGTGGATGAACAAGTTTGCCTTTGGCATGGCAGGAGGGCTCACGGAAGGGTGAACCAAGGAAGCAACGTGTGATTCAGTTATCAAACAAGTATCTGATCTAGTCTGGCTTATTTTGTTCATCAGATTTCCCTTGAACAATTTAAAAAATGTTCCTTCTGCAGTGGATGAATCATGAGCCCTCTAAGAAATAGAAGTTGAAGCACTGTATTCACAGAGTGCATAAAATAAGTTTTCAAACCTCCAGCTATTGGTAATTGTCAATCATTTTTAAAAGTCTATCAATTTAGCTCATATGCTGCTAGAACTCTGCGTGCGTGAATATCCCTAAGGACACCGTATATTCCTGAGATTATCGTGTTTATGGATCTCTCAAAAGCATGGAAGAGATGTCACAGAAGCTTGTTAAGATAACTAATAGTAACCAATATCAGACAAGAAAGGGTAAGGGCATTGGACCATTTGTCTTTCAGTTTGGACTGCAGAGAGATTGATGGTGTTTCCCCACGACCACTACAGGCTGCAATGCCTATATTAAGAACTGGAATGTTTTATTAGCACATCCACCACCTGTGCTTGTTTAAGAAACAGAACCTTGCGCTAGTGAGTGAGAAAACAAACGTGGGTACAACAGAACTTGTGTCTTCAGGTGTTCATGGTGTTTGTGGGAGGGGCTCCTCCTTGTACAGGTCCCTCCCCTGAATCTGGTCTGGGCAGAACAGGGCTGCCTGAAGTTTGTCCTCACTCAGCCCCAGCTGGCACATCATCACCAACCTCCCTCCCTCTGTGGAGGTGTCTCCTGAGGAGTGTAGATTCCCTTCCTTCCCCTCTCCACCTGTCTTCTCTGAGAGCTCATCTGCTTGCAGTGCTTCCTCTCTCACCAGGATGTAAATGACTCCCAAATCTATTTCTCTACTTTGCATGTCTATCTCTCTACATCATGGGGTACTTACTGCATGCTTTTGGCAGGCAATCATTACTCAGTAAATACTTGCTGCCTGATTGTAGGATAAGATGGAAGTAATTCTCTTTCAGGTAAATGCATAAAGGGCTTTTCTGGGTCAAGATGGCCTTGTCCTTCCAAAATTCAAAACTAGAGAGAAAGGGATGAAATTACTATAGGTAAACTCCTTAGAAGAAAGGACTGTATAATTTTTGTTCAGCATCTGCTGTTTTATCAGCGCAGCACTGACTTCTTGTTCTGGAATTACTACCTCTTCCTCCATTCTACATTCAGAAGAGCCATATTACCATGTGACCCTATACCATACCTACTAAGTGGGCATTTGACCCAAACTAGGTTAAGGACCCCCTTCCCTGGGATGTTTTTTTTAATGTGTATACATATTTTACTGGATCTCATTTTCTTTCTTTTTTTTTTTTTTTTACATCTTTATTGGAGTATAATTGCTTTACAATGTTGTGTTAGTTTCTTCTGTATAACAAAGTGCATCAGCTCTATGCATACATATATCCCCATATCCCCTCCCTCTTGCACCTCCCTCCCACCCTCCCTATCCCACCCCTCTAGGTGGTCACAAAGCACCGAGCTGATCTCCCTATGCTAAGCGGTTCCCTGG